>NC_083401.1:61190298-61493559 GCF_020745735.1 Hemiscyllium ocellatum | reverse complement strand
CTAAGGTGAGACATATTGTTATGCTGGACTCAATCTAGGGGTCCCAAAATTAGGGTTGGTGGGACACTGACATAAACCCATTAAAGCAGCTGCTAGAGTGTAAATTCAATTCTTCTGGAATTGGAAGTTAATCTCAGTAACGGCAACCATGACAATGATCATTCAAAATCATAAAAATAAATCTGGTTCCCTTAGGGAAGGTAATCTGCCAACTTTACTAGGTCTGGCCAACTTAAGGTCAACAACAATACTAAGTCTCAAGTGCCCTTTGAAATGGCTGAGCAAGCAATTCAGACGGGCAACCAATGCAGGCTTTAAAGCATAAAGAGGGAATAAAAATCAACATAACCTTCCTGCTCTTGTAAGCTATGCCCCTATTATCAATGCTAAGGATGCTATATACTTTATTTTCACCCTCTTAACCTGCCCTGTAACGTTAAGTTACTATGTCCTTCTCTCGTGCATCCCATCTACAAATGCTCTCTATTTTTTTATTGTCTGCTTGTACCTTCCTAGCAAAATGAATCACTCTACAGTTCTCTGTATCAAACATCATTGCCACTTGACTGTCCATTGCACCAACTGGCAGTCTTTTTCAAGTTTTCAACCTCAGTGTTTGTAACATTTCAAGATTTCATATCATCCACAAATTTTAAATTTATGACTGGAGACTGAGATTTTTCACTGATATACATCAGGAAGAGCAATGGTCCTAACACTGACCCATGTGGAACTCCAATACAAACCCTTTTCCAGTCATAGAAACATTCACTAACAACTCTCCATTTCTGGTCACTCACTCAATTTTTTAATCCATGTTGCTACTGTCCCTGCATTTGATCATAATTAGACATGACAGATCTTAACATAGACAAAATCAAAGCTTGCTGTAAAAACTCAGCAGATCTGGCAGCATCTGCGGAGGGAAAGTGGAGTTAACGTGTCAGGTCCAGTGACTTGTTCCGTACTGATTGCAGCAAGGAAAAGATTGGTATCTATGCTAGAGAAAGATTGGGGACACACTGGACCTGAAACATTAACTCTGCTTTCTCTCCACAGTTTTTCCAGCAATTATTGACTCTGTTCCTGTTTTCCAGCATCCACAGTTCTTTGGTCCCTTTGTTCAGATCTCAACATGGAAATTGGGTCACAACTTGCATTTTACAAGTACAAGCCAAAAAGCCTTGTGGTGAATATTTCCCCGTTTGCCCTCAACTGACCTTTGCATAATTTACTTCTATTTCTGGAAACGTAAGGTAGAATTGAAAACCATTCGGCCGGCCATGCTTGCGCTGACTTTCTAAAAGGGCAATCATGCAGGGCTGTACACTCTTGCTTTTTGTCTGTTATACCTGAAGTTTCCCCTCAAGTAACTTTCAAAGTATTTTTAAAATGGAATCAGCTTCCGCCACCAGTTCATGTAGAACATTCCTTAAGGCAACTACTTAATGAAAAAAATTTGCATATTTTCAGTGACTTGACATCAACAACCTCAGATTATTAAATAACTTTGTGAGCAAATTATTTTATTTCCATATTATCAAAATATCTCATCATTCTAACAGACTTTCAACCATCTATGTTCCATGAAGAACAGTCTGATTTCTTTCAACTTCCTCAAAGTTGCTAATCCCAAGTAACAGCTTAATGAGCTTAATGAAGCTACTGTATCTTTTCCAAGGCTTTTTATATTTTTCCTTGAAGTGCCACGCCAAAAACAATCCACAATATTCCCAGATAATTTATGAAGTCCAAACATTAGCACTGCTTTTCTAATCTGTGACATTTTTATAAAGGAAAGTAACAACAGTTCTGTGCGGAGTTGGCATCTCCCACAATCCAAAGATGTGCAGGTTAAGTAGATTGGCCATGGGAAGAGCAGAGTTACAGGGATAGGGTTTTTTTGGCATAATATCTTTCAATATTAATCCAGTGAAATGCAGATTTTCATACTCCACGTTCCTGTCCTATTGATCATTATGCCCATTATTATCAACCTGACACTGGAAACTACTTTCAAGATTATCTTCTATGCAATATTTTTTGCATCAGTGTTAAGACTTCGAAATGTTACTCTCAACATTCGAGTCTACATGCTTTATAAGATAATCCCTCCTCCATTTCCTCAATATTGATCTAACTTTCCTCCAGACTCTGGTACAATGAGTATTGAAAGACTGTAATCATTATTTCGACGACTTCACATTTTGCTTCTTTCAAAAACCCAGGAAATATTCACCCAAGTGACATAACTTTCCTAATTTTAAGCATATTCTTTTTAATTATTACATCTTGCCCATATTTTTCCCGTGGGAGGTTTAAGTGTAACCTTCACGTCATATTTCTCGATTGTGAAGACGAATGTACTTATTTAATGCTTTCAACATGCTCCTTGGTTCGTTAGGAAATCATTCACATTTTATACATTTGTTAATTCACTGATGACAGCAAAACATTTCTCAGATATCACGATAGAAATTTAAGGATATGTTACTGGCCTATCTAAATATATCTACCAACCTGAATCTTATTAATGGAATCTATAATAGAATGACGCACAAGCTGAAGACAGTAAATTGGGAACATTACTAAAAGGAATGTCAGTCGATAAGGAATGGCAAACATTAAAAAGTGCCTGGAGGAACTGCAACAATTGTTCATTCCTGTCTGGCACATTTTTGTCAAACGAAAACAGGAAAGGTGGCCCGACTGTAGTTAACAATGGAAATTAGGGATAGCATTATATCCAGGGAAGGGATTTACAAAATGGTCAAAACGAAACAACACATCTGAGGATTGGGAGTTTAGATTTCAGCTAAGGAAAGTACAGGTATTGATTAAAATGGGGAAAATAAAGTACAAGAGTAAACTTGTTAGGAATGTAAAACCGACTGTTAAAGCTTCCATAGGTGTGTGAAAAGATAATGATTACTGAAGACAAATGTAGAATCTTTACAATCAGAAGCAGGGTAAGTTAAAATGGGGAACATGCCACAAAAATGTTGGGGAATGCAGGGTCTAGTGAGAGGAGGAACTATAGGAAATCAGCATTAGTGGGGAATGGAATTAGGAAAATTGATGGGACTAAAGGCCCATAAATCCACAGGGCCTAACAACCTAAATCCCAGCACAGCAGGAGAAATATTGGATGCTTTGGTAGTCATCCTTCAAAATTCTGCAGACTCTGAAACAGTTCCTCTGTATTGCAAGATAACTAATGTGACACTACTTTTTTTTTTAAATGGTATAAAGAAAATAGGGAATTTATAGACTAGTTAGCCTAACATCAGTAGTAGGGAAGATGCTTCAGTCCATTATAAAACATTTAAAAGCAGAGTACATAGAAAACAGGAACAAGATTGGATAGAGTCGGCATGGATTTATGAAAGGGAAATCATGTTTGATAAATCTATAGGAACTTTTTGAGGATGGGACAAGTAGAAATGATAAGGGAGAGTCACTTGATGTGGTTTACTTGGACATTCAAAGCTTTCAATAAAGTACCACATAAGAGATTGAAGAGCATAACATTGTGGGTAGTGGATGACCTGTAGAGAAAATGGTTTGGCAGAAAGGGAACAGAGTAGAAATAAACAGGTAATTTTCCAAGTGGCAGTCTGTGACTAGTGGGGTACCCAGGGATCAGTGTTTGGATCCTGCTATTCACAATATATATTCATGATTCAAACAAGAACTTTAAATGTAATATTTCCAAGTTTGCAGACAACACAAAGCTGGGAGGGAGGGTGAATTGTGAGGAGGATAGAGAGATGCTTCAATATGATTTGTACAAGTTGAGTGGGAAAATTCATAGCAGATGAGGTTTAATGTGAATCAATGTGAGGTTGTCTACTTTGGGAGCAGTAACAGGAGGCACATTATTATCCGATTGATGATTAATTGGTAAAGGGACATGTGTAATGAGACCTAGGACTCCTTGTACACCAATCACTGTTAATAAATATGCAGGAGCATCAGACAATGAAGGCAAATGATATGTTGGCCTTCATCGTAACAGGGTTCGAGTACAAGAGCAGAGTGGTCTTGTTGCAATTATACAGGTGCTTGATGAGATCACACTTGGAGTACTGTATGCAATTACAGTCTCCTTATCTGAAGGATAATCTGGATATGGAGGGAGTGTAACAAAGGTTTGCCAGACTGATTCCTGGCACGGCGGGATGAAAACAGACTGGATTAATTCAGAAGACATTCACAGAAGATCACATAAAAACCTACTAAATTTTGATAGGACTAGATAGGAATAAATGCAGAAAGGATGTTCTAACAGTCTAAGCACGTGGGGTCGTTCATTTAAGACTGAAACGAGAAATTTCTTCATCCAGAGAATGAGACTCTGAAATTTTCTGCAACAGGAAGCAGTGAGGCTAAAACGTTTAATACTTTCATGTGGGAGTTACATGTAGTGCTTGGAGCTAGTTCAAAGCATTTTGGGAGAAAGTGGAAAACAGAATACTGAGTTGGATGATCAGCCCAGATGATAATGAATGGTGGAGCATGCTCAAAAGGCTGAAAAGCCTACACCCCCTCCTAGTTTCTATCCTCAACTGGAATCTACGAATGTGGCACTTTGAAGTTGGTGGGGGAGCATAGTTTATCAAGGGTACAATTACACAGTCAAGTTATGTCTTGTGTATTTTTATTCTAATCAACCCATGAGAAGACCAAAGGAAAACAATGCAATACTGCGTGCAGTAGGACTTGTGCAAAGGCATGTCAATAGAATATTCTATGCATGTCTCACATCTATTAAAATGATGTGGCATATGTGGAAAATGGCAGCTGGAAACTTTTCTAACATATTTAACTCTGAAGAAATTTTTCTCTTAATGGTACTGCCTTTTTTGGTAAGATTGAACAATTTAAATTGGACCACATAATCTAAATAAAGCTTATTTGGTTTCCACATTGTACTCATTCTGTTCACTATAGATGGATGAGTGAGGCTCCACTCAGATATTCTCCCATATGGATATTTCTTCAATTGATCAGATGATTTAAATGAAAAAAGATCAATTAACTCATCTCTCCAGTTCTCTTACTGAAACTTCTGAATAAGAAGAGCAGTTCTTTTTACATGCTCAATATTAATTAAGAGTATTAGTTTAATCTAAAGACTTCACCTCACCTCTTAATTTCATTTAATTTGGCTGCTTGACGAAAGAACAGAAGCATTTTCTTTTGGATTATATCAATTACATCTCACTTGACAAAAAATAATGAGGATTATCATCATTACTAACATTATATACACCGTTAATCTCAGATAACACACATCAAATCATAATGTCCTGGAATGTTACATAGCCAACGGCTTTCAAAAGCTGGAAAAACTGAGCAGACCAGGTAGCAGTGGAGACAGAAACAAAGTTGACACTTCAGGCACTTGATCTCTAAACATTCGGGACAATGGGCGATAAGGCCTAGGAATTCCTTAAAGGCTGAACTGTTGCATACGCTAAAATCAGAGCAACACATGTATCTAGTAAAGTTCTAAAACACTTAGTTCAGCCTTGTTAACAAGTATTTCCAGATCTCCTTTGTCTAACAGAAATGCAATAACATCATTTCATTCACTGAGGTGGTATTTATAAATTGATCATTATCATCCTCCAGAGAGTTTACCCTCAATATTTGTCCTACTGCCCCAACTCCAATTTCCATCAAGATCTCTGAACATGCTGTCACTTCCCAAAACTACCCATATCTCTCCCTGTACCCTATTTAAATTCATTTTATCAGCTTTCTGCTTTTGCCACAGCACCACGGATAGTCACGGATGACACTCAACGTGACTATGAGCAAGTACATATTATCAGCCTAAAACTCTGCCAGTCAATCACTATGCCTCTTCTCCACTGCCCAATGTGATAGGCAGTCTGCTTTCCAATCCATGGAGCTGAAGCTATTAGTTCTCCAGCAGAGGACTTATTTCATCCACTTAATTTCAGACTTCCCCTAACAGTGTCTGCTCCCCACATATCCACTTCTTGCCATTCTGACATGATTCACTGACTGGGTCAGTAACCAAATGTACTGAACTTCTTCACCAACTTTCAAGGCCAGTTGTTCAACATCCTCTTTTAAAGCTGATGTTTCCTTCACTAAGCACTGAAGAATTATAGCATCATTATAGGACAAACTCTTGCCCACAGTCAGATCCCCCATTTCAGTCTCAGGTTGAATGAGCTTCTTTGTAGCTTCCTATTCCAACTGAGATTTTCCATCCTATCCCCACATCATCAAAATGACTTACTTCCACATGCACATCATCATCCAGGTTTTCGTCTACCTTGTTCCATCTGCCATTGATATGCACATCCATGCCTTTGCTGGCAGGCTTAGCTGCGCTGATGCTTTACTGACTTCAGCGAACTTCAGCTCACCCAAATGACACCTCTTCATATTTTAGCATGAACCAAGTCCCAATATTTACACTGCTCTATACTGGCTTCCATTCCCCTCATGTGGCCACAGAAAAGTTCACAATATTGGGTTTAAATTCCTCATGCTTTATTTTCCCTCTCAATCGTTCTAAACTCCAGTGATCTTACAATCACACCTCAAACTCTATTTCTATAACTCTGCTTCATGTACATCCTCACTTCCCACTACATCACTTGTGTTAGCTGTTGTGTTTTCCATAAATCCCTCAAGTTCCTTCCTTCCTATAGCTTCCTCCTCAAAATCCACCTTTACGACACTCCATTTGATTATGCCTTTCTGCTTTCTCTTTTTTTTCAGTTCAGCTTCAATTTTCCTGCTGATACCTTCAGGAAATGCCTCTGGGCATTATCCAGGTTAAATGTAAATGTATAAATGTAATCTGTTGCAGCACCAGCACTGCCAGGGGATGCAACAAGACATCTTTACATGACCAGTTTCCATTCCACTATGGAAATCTTATTATTCAAATGAAATCTATGACTTTTAAATGGGGAAGGAATAACATCTCTATCATCTGATCTAACTAAACATACATTCTAAGCTAGCTTCACATGAAGACAACACTTGATCTTCTTTAAATAAGAAAATCACAGTGGAATGGTGGAGGGAGTGTGAAAGGCAAGTATTTCAAACAAAAATATTTTTCACTAGATTTTAGTTCTCCTTTAAATTTTCTAACATATCACTAGTTTTAAATTCTTTGCGAGCTCGCAAAGGTGGTTGCTGGTTCTAAATCATACAGTTCAAGCAAAGTTTAACAAGGAAGAAACAAAACAATAACTCACAGGATGAGGCCAAAGATAGGTTGACATGAAACAACCTGGTAACCAGTGAACAATAGGAGGAAAAAAAACTACACAAACCCCTATAGAACTAGACAATGGGGAAAACAAAAGAGTTGGTGCAAATTGAAATCTGCCAGTGTTCCCATGCCATTCTAACCTTTTCAACATGTTGGCCAGCCAAATCTCATTTTACAAACAAGGTCACGGTTTGTTTTTAAACGAAACGATGTGTCAACTTGTTCTATCACACAGAAGTGGGGAAAAAACCTGTTTGATTAATCACCACGTCAGAAAGTTCCAATCCCAGATGGAGAGCAAACAATCTCGACACAGAAAACTTGACTTTATTTTTTTTTCAAAAAAAGGTGAATGACAGATTTTACAGACAATGTTAGCTGAAGTGACAGCCACTCTGCTGGGCGTCTGGCCCGAACTCGAAATTCAGCTCCTTTTCTGAAGCTTCCGACGGACTTATCCCACATTCAGGTTTCATGGACAGCCATGGGACCATGGCCTGGGTGTAGACAAGGAGCACCTCTGATTGGAAAAAGCTCCAGAAAGGGAGGGAGGGAGGGAGGGAGGGAGGGAGAGGAAGGAAGGGGGTCAGGAAAATAACGCAAGAAGTCACGTTCAGATGCAGCTTTGCCTTTGTGCTGACGGCCGGACGGACAGATTGCTCGGCCCGAGATAAATAAGTAAATATATATATATATATATATATAAACACCCCCTGGTTGATTAAAGAGCAGTTTCAGAGCATTGATGAGAATGAACCCGAGGAGGGGGACTGCGACAGAGGAGGGACGGCAGGCCGGCCCTGCACCAAGCTTACCCGGCGATCAGGATGATAACTCGGAGCGGGTCCTTGGCGATGGTGAAGATGAACAGAGCCAAAGCGGGTCCGAAGGCAATGAAAGTGCAACCGAAGAAAACAGCCACGGTCATCTCGTCAGCAGCGAGCCCGGGGGGCGCAGCTCCGATCCAGTCCCCGGGACATGACAACCCGCTCCGCTGCTGAGGCCGGGGGGGGGGGGGGGGGAAGGTGTACGCTGCTGCCCGCACACGCTCCGAGGCTCAGCGCCAACACCGACAAAGAGCCTGCTCTCGCCTCCGACCTCTCCCCGGGCTCCTTGTCCCTTCACCAGAAACAAAAGGCAATCCGCACAGCGCGGCCCGGAGGGGGGAGGGGGGAGGGGGAGGGGCGACTGTGCCCCGCCTCCACTGCTCCGCCCACATCACACCACACCGCCCCCCCGCCCCCGCGAGAGACCCCCCCCACATCTCGCGAGATCAATCCGCGAGGGTGGAGCAGGGCAGAGGTGATGCGCCTGCGCACATCTCACATGATTTGGTACCTTTACGTCAAAATCAGCTTAACCTGCCTCTGGTGCAGCTTTGTACAAGGCGCGTTCAGGATTGCGGTGAAGCGATAGGTACTTGCTGAGATGGGCGTGGATTCCAGCAACACTAGCC
This sequence comes from Hemiscyllium ocellatum, assembly GCF_020745735.1. Taxonomy (NCBI): domain Eukaryota; kingdom Metazoa; phylum Chordata; class Chondrichthyes; order Orectolobiformes; family Hemiscylliidae; genus Hemiscyllium; species Hemiscyllium ocellatum. The sequence continues at coordinate 61,484,833 of NC_083401.1, read as the reverse complement.
CAGGGGAGTGTACGTTGAATGTTAGAGTAGTGGAAAGCAGACTGGGTACATTGGTGTGTATGACCATAGATCATTGAAGACAGCAGGACAGGTAGGGAGGGTGGATCAGTGGTGCTGGAGGAGCACAGCTTCAGGCAGCATCCGAGGAGCAGTAAAATCGACGTTTCGGGCAAAAGCCCTTCATCAGGAATAAAGGCAGAGAGCCTGAAGCGTGGAGAGATAAGCTAGAGGAGGGTGGGGGTGGGGAGAAAGTAGCATAGAGTACAATAGGTGAGTGGGGGAGGGGATGAGGGTGATAGGTCAGGGAGGAGAGGGTGGAGTGGAGCTAGGCAGGTCGGACAAGTCATGGTGACAGTGCTGAGCTGGAAGTTTGGAACTAGGGTGAGGTGAGGGGAAATGAGGAAGCTGTTGAAGTCCACATTGATGCCCTGGGGTTGAAGTGTTCCGAGGCGGAAGATGAGGCGTTCTTCCTCCAGGTGTCTGGTGGTGAGGGAGCAGCGGTGAAGGAGGCCCAGGACCTCCATGTCCTCTGCAGAGTGGGAAGGGGAGTTGAAATGTTGGGCCATGGGGCGGAGTGGTTGATTGGTGTTCCCTAAAGTGCTCTGCTAGGAGGCATCCAGTCTCCCCAATGTAGAGAAGACTGCATCGGGAGCAATGGATACAATAAATGATAATAGTGGATGTGCAGGTAAAATTTTGATGGATGTGGAATGCTCCTTTAGGGCCTTGGATGGAGGTGTGGGCGCAGGTTTTGCAGTTCCTGCGGTGGCAGGGGAAGGTGCCAGGATGGGAGGGTGGGTTGTAGACCTGACCAGATAGTCACGGAGGGAACAATCTTTGCGGAAAGGGGTGGGGAGGAAAATAGATCCCTGTGGTAGGGTCTTTTTGGAGGTGGTGGAAATGTTGGCGGATGATTTGGTTTATGCGAAGGTTGGTAGGGTGGAAGGTGAGCACCAGGGCATTCTGTCCTTGTTACGGTTGGAGGGGTGGTTCTTAGGGCGGAAGTGCGGGATGTGGACGAGATGTGTTGGAGGGCATCTTTAACCACGTGAGAAGGGAAATTGCAGTCTCTAAAGAAGGAGGCCATCTGGTGTGTTATGTGGTGGAACTGGCCCTCCTGGGAGCAGATACGGGGGAGGCGGAGGAATTGGGAATACGGGATGGCATTTTTGCAAGCGGTAGGGTGGGAAAAAGTGTAATCCAGGTAGCTGTGGGAGTCGGTGGGTTTGTAAAAAATGTCAGTTTCATTAATGGAGATGGAGAGGTCCAGGAAGGGGAGGGAGGTGTCAGATGGTCCAGGTAAATTTAAGGTCAGGGTGGAATGTGTTAGTGAAGTTAATGAATTGCTCAACCTCCTCGCGGGAGCATGAGGTGGTGCCAATGCAGTCATCAATGTAGTGGAGGAAGAGGTGGGGAGTGGTGCCAGTATAATTACGGAAGATTGACTGTTCTACGTAGCCAACAAAGAGACAGGCATAGCTGGGGCCCATACGTGTGCCCATGGCTACCCCTTTGGTCTGGAGGAAGTGGGAGGATTCGAAGGAGAAATTAAGGGTGAGGACCAGTTCGGCCAAACGAATGAGAGTGTCGGTGGAAGGGTACTGTTGGGGACGTCGGGAAAGGAAAAAACAGAGGGCTTGGAGCCTGATCATGGCGTATGGAGGTGTAGAGGGATTGGATATCCATGGTGAAGATGAGGCGGTGGGGGCCGGGGAAATGGAAATCTTGGAGGAGGTGGAGGGTGTGGCTGGTGTCTCGAACGTATGTGGGGAGTTCTTGGACTAGGGGGATAGGACAGTGTCGAGGTAGGTAGAGATGAGTTCAGTGGGGCAGGAGCATGCTGAGACAATAGGTTGGCCAGGGTGGTCAGGCTTGTGGATCTTGGGAAGGAGGTAGAACCAGGCAGTGTGGGGTTCCCGGACTATGAAGTTGGAAGCTATGGGTGGGAGATCTCCTGAGGTGATGAGGTTCTGTATGGTCTGGGAGATGATGGTTTGGTGATGGGGGTGCTGGGGTCATGGTCGAGGCGGTGGTAGGTAGTTAATCAGGCATGTGGGATTAGTCAAGACGTTGATGACCAGAGCAAGGAAGTTACGATGGAGCTGTATGTAGCATTAATTAGGGCACAGCTGAAGTACTGTGTGTAGTTCTGGTTACTACACTGTAGAAAGAATGTAATTGCATAGAGTTTGCAGAAGAGATTCACCAGGGTGTTTCCTGGGTGGGAGCAATTCAGCTATGAAAAGCAATTAGAAAGGCTGGTATTGTTTTAATTAGAACAGAGAAGCCTAAGGAGAAATTTGATTTGAGGTGTACAAGATTCTGAGAAGCCTAAATTAGGTAGTTTTAAGAGAAACTCTTCCTGTTAGTGTAGGGGTCAGTAACCAGGGGCCACATTTTCAATTTAAGGAGCACTATGTCTAGAGGGGATTTGAGAAACAGAGTCCTAGAGATCTACAACATGGAAACAGACCCTTCAGTCCAACTCATCCATGTTGAGCAGATATCCCAACCCAATCTAGTCCCATCTGCCAGCACCTGGCCCAGACCAAACTTCCTATTCATATACCCATCCAGATGCCTTTCAAATGTTGCAATTGTACTAGCCTCCACCATTTTCTCTGGCAGCACATTCTATACACGTGTCACCCTCCAGGGAAAAGACCTTGTTTATTTACCCTATCCATGTCGCTCATGATTTTATAAATCTCTATAAGGTCACCCCTCAGCTTCCAACGCTCCAGGGAAAACAGCCCCAGCCTATTCAACCACTCCCTATAGCTCAAATGCTCCAACGCTGGCAACATCCTTGTAAATCTTTTCTGAAACCTTTCAGGTTTCACAACATCCTTCTGATAGGAAGGAGACCAGAATTGGGTGAAATATTCCAAAAGTGACCTAACCAATGTCCTGTACAGCTGCAACATGGCCTCCCAACTCCTATACTTGATACTCTTGATCAATAAAGGAAAGCAGACCAAACACCACCTTCACTATCCTATCTACCTGTGACTCTACTTTCAAGGAGCTATGAACCTGCACTCCAAGGTCTCTTTGTCCAGCAACACTCCCACATTAAGTGTGTAAGTCCTGCTAAGATTTGCTTTCCCAAAATGCAGCACTTCGCATTTATCTGAATTAAACTCCATCTGCCACTTCTCAGCCCAATGACCCATCTGGTCAAGATCCTGTTGTAATCTGAGGTAACCTTCGTCGCTGTCCACTACACCTCCAATTTTGGTGTCATCTGCGAACTATATCTCTTATGCTCACATCCAAATCATTTATAAAAATGATGAAAAGTAGTGGGCTCTGCACCGATCCTTGTGGCACTCCATTGTCACAGACCTCCAGTCTGAAAACCAACTCTTCACCACCGTCCTCTTGTCTTCTACCTTTGAGCCAGTTCTGCATCCAAATGGCTAGTTCTCCCTGGATTCCATGAGATCTAACCTTGCTAACCAGTCTCCCATGGGGAACCTTGTCAGGCACCTTACAGAAGTCCATATAGATCACGTCCACCAATCTGCCCTCCTCATTGTCTTTGTTATTTCAAAAAACTCAATCAAGTTCATGAGACATGATTTCCCACGCACAAAGCCATGTTGACTATCCCTAATCAGTCTTTGCCTTTCCAAATACACATACACCCTGTCCCTCAGGATTCTCTCCAACAACTTGCCCACCACTGATGTCAGGGTCACCGGTCTTTCGTTCCCTGGCTTGGCCTTACCACTTTTCTTAAATAGTGGCATATGTTAGCCATCCTCCAGTCTTCTGGCACGTCATCTGTGACTATCGCTGATACAAATATCTCAGCAAGGGGCCTAGCAATCACTTCCCTAGCTTCCCACAGAATTCTAGGGTACACCTGATCAGGTCATAGGGATTTATCCACATTTATGTATTTGAAGACATCTAGCACTTCCTTTTTTAAATGGACATTTTTCAAGTTGTCACTATCTGTTTTCCTACATTCTATACCTTCCATGATTTCCCTATATTCCATATCTTCCATGAAGCTCAACCTTCTTGAGGGCAGCAGGACAGATAGGTAGGATGGTTAAGCAGGCATTAGTCATTAAGATGGGATTAGTCAAGACATTGAAGACCATAGCAAGGAAGTTTTGATGGAGCTGTATCTAACATTAATTAGGACACAGTTGAAGTACTGTGTGCAGTCTGGTCAGTACGCTATAGAAAGGACGTGATTACACAGAGGTTGCAGAAGAGATTCACCAGGGTGTTCCTGACAAAGCAACCCCATTTGATTGTCACGTTATCCACTACCTACTGCATCCACTCCCTTTGCCCTTGACATGCACTACTAATATCATGTCCCTTCCACAAGATGCACTGCAGTAACGTACCCAGTCTCGTCTGACAGCACCTTCCAAGCATTTGATATCAACTGCCAGGTTGAGCAATTCTTGGACACTTTGCCAGAAAAACGGGAGAGTATGTGGGATGGTATGGGTTTGGTGGCTCCCATCCTTATCACTTCAGGTTTGCCCTGAAACCTTAGCTCCCACCCTCCCTGCCTAACATCGTAAGCCTGCCAAGAGACTCACAGAATAATAGTGTGATTCAGGACAGAAAGAGGCCTCGAGGCCAAGTTGTCCATGCCAGACATCAAACAGCCATCAGCTTGAATGCCACCTTCCCAGCACTTCACTCAGCCTTGTTTGACGTGGTGTTTTCAAGCATTCATCTAAATTGTTCTTAAACATCTTGAGAGTTCCTGCCTATATTACCCTTTCACGTAGAGAATTCTGGATACCTACCACCCTCTGGGTAAAATAATTTTTTTCTCAAATCCCCTCTAAATCTCCTAATCCTTAAAACTGTGCCCTCTGGTTATTGTTCCCTCTACAACACTAGACTTTTTAGTCTCTCTTCACAGCTGAATTGTGCCAGCCCTGGCAACAACATGCTGGTGAATCTCTTCTGCACCTTCTTTAGTGCAATCACATCCTATATTGTGGTGACCAGAACTGCACACAGTATTCCAGCTGTGACCTACCTAATGTTGTGTACCAGTCCATCACAACCTCATGCTTGTGTATCAATGCCTTTACTAATTTCATATGCCCACTGAATCATCTTACCTACTTATTGTGCCTTCAAGGATATATGGACATGCACATCGAGGACCTTGTGTACTTCCTAAGGCCCTACCATTCAACATGTACTCTCTTGCCTTGTTAATCATCCAAAAATGCCTCATTTTGCATTCTTAAGGATTAAATTTTATTTTCCACTATTCTGCTCCTCTACTCACGGAAGGATTGGAGAAGCTCCAGCTGAATCGTTCTACTCTGCCATTGTGAACCCCACTAGGGTCTCTCCCAGACCCAGATTCCCTCCCAAGTGTAAAAAGCCTCTGTAAGAGCCAGACAGATGACAGTGCTAGGAGAAAGTGAGGACTGCAGATGCTGGAGATTAGAGTCAAGATTAGAGTGGTGCTGGAGACGCACAGCAGGTCAGGCAGTATCCGAGGAGCAGGAAAATCGATGTTTTGGACAGGAGCCCTTCATCAGGAATCCAAATGAGAGTGTTGGTCAGTTCTGCCGCTCCCTCATGCTTAAGTATCCATGCATACATACTGTGCTGCTCCTGTACAGCGCAGTTCCCAATAAGTTCAAGGAATGGGAAGAGAAGGCCATAAGTAATCAATCCCTCCTTACGTAGAGAAGTATGGGACACATAGCACACCAGGAATGCAAGAACTAAATTCCAGGACAGTTTGGGAAAATTTACGATCACTTGTCAACTCATCTATCACCTAAGAGGACAAGAGCAACAAGTACATGGGAACACCACAACCTGCAAATTCCCCTCCAAGCCACAAACCATCCTGACTTGGAACTTTATCACCTTTTCTTCACTGTCACTAGGTCAGAATCCTGGAACTCAACCTAACAGTCATGTGAATGTTTCGAAACTACATAGACTGCAATGATTTGGAGATGTCAGTGTTGGACTGGGGTGTACAAAGTTAAAAATCACATAAAACCAGGTTATAGTCCAACAGGTTTAATTGGAAGCACTAGCTTTCAGATCGATGTTCCTTCATCAGGAGGTTGCAGTGCTCCAAAAGCTAGTGCTTCTAATTAAACCTGTTGGATTATAACCTGGTGTTGTGTGATTTATAACTTCAGACTGCAATGGTTCAAGAACGACTCACCACTTTCTGAAGGGCAGTGAGGGGTGGGAATAACTGCTGCCCATCCAGTGACATTCATCACATTAACAATTTTTTAAAAACCCTGCTGGGAATACTATTAAAAATTTCATAACTTTTTTAAAACACAAAATCAAAAGCAAACAATGCGGATGCTGCAAATCTGAAATAAGTCTTTAGACTTGAAATGTTAACTCTGTTTTTTTCTCTCCAGACTGCCAGATCTGCTGAGATTCTCCAGCATTTTCTATTTTCATACTTTGTGAAACAATTTTCTTGTCCAAATCTGAGCTAATTCAGTGTGGATGTGTTATGACTCTCTGCTGCTATGTCTTTATTAATAGATCCTACCATTTCCCTACAATCAATGGTTGCTTATAATTCATAGCTTTCACTCTCCTGCTTTTCTTGAATAGTGCTGTTATGTTTGCTACCTTCCAAAGCATTAGAATGTTCTAGAATCTGAGCAGTTTTGGAAAACCAAATTAATGCATCCATCGTCATCAATCCAGATGGAAGCTGAAACATTATTTCTCTCCCAATAATGCTATGTGATCTGTTGGGTTTTTCCAGCTTTTTTTTCTGTATTTAAATTTATCCAATATCTCTTTTGCTGTATTATTTAAAGTCTCAGGATGTTTAGAATTAGGTCCAACAATTCCTTGATGATGTCATATTAATTTGTCCTGTACTCTAAATAATAATATTCAAGTTCCTCAGTTTCACCAGACACTTCTTCCAGCAGTTTTTTTCTGTATCTTCTATCAGATGTTTTCAGTATCAGGGAATCAACAGGCTATGGGAATGAAAAAGAAAGTATTCCTTTAACTCTGGCTCTTGTGCATCCCCTGGCTGTGCCGTTAGCATCTACAATTTAGAATTTCTTCTCTAAGTCTTCATCTTTTCCCTTTGATCCTTACAGCCCACCTTCATCATCAATCCCTTCAGACCAGATGGGCCAATGGGCTGAGAAGTGGCAGATGGAGTTCAATTCAGATAAATGTGAGGTTCTGGTATAGTGGTGCTGGAAGAGCACAGCAGTTCAGGCAGCATCCAAAGTGCAACGAAATCAACGTTTCGGGCAAAAGCCCTTTATCAGGAGGGACTTTTGCCCGAAACGTCGATTTCGCTGCACTTTGGATGCTGCCTGAACTGCTGTGCTCTTCCAGCAACACTGATCCAGAATCTGGTGTCCAGCATCTGCAGTCATTGTTTTTACCTAATGCGAGGTGCTGCATTTTGGGAAAGCAAATCTTAGCAGGACTTATACACTTAATGCTAAGGTCCGAGGAAGTGTTGCTGAACAAAGAGACCTTGGAGTGCAGGTTCATAGCTCCTTGAAAGTGGAGTCACAGGTAGATAGGATAGTGAAGAAGGCGTTTGGTGTGCTTTCCTTTATTGTTCAGAGTATTGAGTACAGCAGTTGGGACGTCATGTTGCGGCTGTACAGGACTTTGATTAGGCCACTGTTGGAATATTGCATGCAATTCTGGTGTCCTTCCTATTGGAAAGATGTTGTGAAACTTGAAAGGGTTCAGAAAAGATTTACAAGGATGTCAAAAAATGTGTTGCTGGAAAAGCGCAGCAGGTCAGGCAGCATCAAAGGAGCAGGAGAATCAATGTTTCTGGCATAAGCCCTTCTTCAGGAAACTTTCCTGAAGAAGGATGCCCGAAACATCGATTCTCCTCATTTGATGCTGCCTGATCTGCTGCGCTTTCCTAGCAACACATTTTCAGCTCTGATCACCAGCATCTGCAGTCCTCACTTTCTCCTTTACAAGGATGTTGCCAGGGTTGGAGGATTTGAGCTATAGGGAGAGGCTGAACAGGTTGGGGCTGTTTTCTCTGGAGAGTCGGAGGCTGAGGGGTGACCTTATAGAGGTTTACAAAATTATGAGGGGAATGGATAGGATAAATAGACAAAGTCTTTTCCTTGGGTTTGGGGAGTCCAGAGCTAGAGGGCATAGGTTTAGGGTGAGAGGGAAAAGATATAAAAGAGACCTAAAGGGCAACTTTTTCACGCAGAGGGTGATATGTTTATGGAATGAACTGCCAGAGGATGTGGTGGAGGCTGGTACAATTGCAACATTTAAGAGGCACTTGGACGGGTATATGAATAGGAAGCGTTTGGAGCGATATGGACCGGGTGCTGACTGGGTGGGACTGGATTGCGTTGGGATATCTGGTCGGGATGGACAGGCTGGACCAAAAGGTCTGTTTCCATGCTGTACATGTCTATGTCTCTATCTCTTCTCCTTTTTATTATTGATTGATTTTGGGATATTTTCTCTGCTTGAAATTGCTTTTTAAATATATCTTGTTATTGTAGCAGTTCATTTTTATTTTTTATTCTGGCATGGGTTGTTGGCATCACTGGCAAGGCCAGTATTTGTTGCACAACCCCTAACTGCTCTTGAACCGATTGGCTCTCTAGGCCATTTCCAACAGCATTTAAGGAACAACTACATTGCTTTGCGTCTGAAGTCACATATAGACCAGACCAAGTAAGGTTGAAAGATTTCCTTCCTTAAGGCCAGTATTGAACCAGATGAAATTTTACAATGATTGACTCGTGGTCAGCATTAGGTTTTAATTCCAGATTTTGTTGAATCAAATGTCATGATTAGACAAGGTGGGTTTCAATTCCCTATTCCCAGAATACTAGCATGAGCTCTGGATTACTACAGTGCTACTATTTCCTCCATTCTTGTGTTTTCTTCTGCTTCTCTGTATTGCGACAGTATATACCCCTCTAATTGATTAGATTGGCTGTAGGAACTCCTGAATCCATCAAATGTTCTCTCATTGTTCATTAGGTGTGGAGTTGCCTGTGTTTATTTTCTCACCCTTTAACCTGCTTCCAATCTGCTGCTATCTTACCAGTGTCCAGGGACTCCTTTACAACAATTGTCCTTCTCCAGTGTTTAAGTGCTTTCCTGTGATTACTGTCTACTCCTGGAATTTATTTGTTTCAGTTTAGTTAGTCTTTCTGGAAGTCTCATCTGATTTGTAAGAATAATTGTTGGTTTCAGTTGAGATATTTTGTTTGCAACGTAGAGGGTGTTCTTCACACGGTCTTAATAAATTCTTGGAGGAATTAGATTGTTTACTGTTTCAGCAGAACACACATTTGAAGTATTGCCATTGGTTTAGTCGTGATGTGGAGGAGCCGTTGTTGGACTGGGGTGGACAAAGTTAAAAATCACACAACACCAGGTTATAGTCCGGCAGTGCTCCGATAGTTAGTGCTTCTTAATAAACCTGGTGGACTATCATCTGGTGTTGCGTGATTTTTAACGTTGGTTTAGTAGCAGTGCACTTGCTTTTGAGTCTCAAGTTCATGAGTTTGAGCCTCATTATAAAGACTTGAGTATTGAATCTAGGCTGAAACCTTAACGATGTACACTGAGAATGCTGCACTGTTGGAAGTGCTAGCTTTCAGGTTTTTTGACAAAAGTTCTTTGTGGCACAGTTGCTCAGTGGTTAACACCATTGCCACCAGGGACCCAGGTTCAATTCCACCCGCAGGTGACTGCCTGGAGAGGTTTCTTTTAGGTGCTCTGGCTTTCTCCCACAGTCCAAAGATGTGCAGGTTAGGTGGATTGGCAATGCTAAATTACACATTGTGTCCAAGGATGCACAGGCTGAATGGATTAACCATTGGGAAATGCGAAATTAGAGTAGGTGCTCTTTGAAGGATTGGTGTGGACTTAATGGGCCAAATGGCCTGCTTCCACACTGTAGGGGATCTATGATTTTGCCAAGAAAGATATCCTGAATAAAACCAATTACTTGTTCCTAAATACGATGGAACTTATAGCTGCTTTCCAGCATCCATTGCATATCGAGAGTACTGCTGATTTCCACATGTTTTCACAGTCAATAATTACCTGTAATTAAGATGAATGATGAAAATTTAGTGAAATATGGATAAAGCAATTATGTGAGATACTGTGGGAGCCCTTGAACTCCACTAGCATTATAACATCTCCCCTTTGGCGGGAACACTTACTAATGGAAATTCTGTCAGGATGCCATTTAGAGGCATGACAGGTGATGTTGAAAATACAGAGTGCGAAAATGCATACTGAATTTTAATTTGTTGCTGTCCTCTCTCACATCTTTCTTTAATTTAGCAAATAAAGTGTCATAACTGAAAAGTGGAACCACTGTGCATAAAATTGGGTTTAATCCTGTTTGTGTGTGTGAGAACAAATGTTGAGTCTAACAATGAGTCATGCATCAGTCACACAAATGCATGTTAGTATATATTGCATGCTAAACTGCTGTGATTCAACTTCCCATAGACCAACTGGCAGAAGAGGGAGGATTAACATATGTGCCTGAAGCAAATCACATTTCACTGGCAATTATCAACTGCTCCCATCTGAACAAGTTCTGACAAAGTTAGATTAAGTAATAGTGTCTTGGTCTCTTGGTGTCCCAAACATTAATAAAAAGAACACTTTCAGAATTTATATTTATGACATCAATGAGGCATGAAAATAGGCTTCTAAAGTAATGCCTCGAAAGTTGTTAAACAAAAGGAGTCTTTTGCCTTTGCTTACTGGGTAATAACCTGGTTCAACGGAATAATGACTAGTGACATTCAATTTTGAGCTAATAGGTCATGCTTGTCAAATTACTGTCTAGACCACAGACAAAAGTCTAACCCAATTATTTTCAAAATAAGTTGCCTGAATAAAATTTGCACATGACAAGGTTTACCACATATACTCGAGTAATAGTCAAATTGTTTGACTACTTTTTAAGGTTAAATTTATGGGGTCGACTATTACATGGATATTATTTTGGGGGGCTGAAATTCATGCCTGTCAAAATTCATACCATATCATTAGCAGAAGCCCAACTGCTCTCTAAACGAATTTTTAAAAAGTGAATTACGGTAATTCTGAAAACCCGGGCCAGAATTAACATCCAGCAGACCGGAAGACCAAGAGTGAAGCGGAACATATGATAGCCAGCACACTGACTCATAAACTTTGATCTGTTATCTGTGAGAACTAAGGTCCACTTTTACATGAGATATATGGAAAATCCCAGATTATTTGAACAAAAATAGGGAGTCAACTTTTACATGAGATCGACTATTACACAAGTATATACGATAATTTCCAAACCTTATTCAATAGCCCATACCTCCTTAACAATTGAATATTCTTTAACTGCTGACGTACAGCTCCCCAATCTATGGGAGACAAGAATTTTGCATTTGAGCTCAAAGGCAGCAATGGATGTCTTGGAGCTTGGGGATTTCCATCAGCTGTAACTCCACCATTAATCGCTCACATTTTTATCTCATAGTGACGTGGCCTAAAGGCGTGTTGCCTCCAGACTGATTGCTGCTGCAAAACAAAACCTGGGAAAAGGTAGGTGTTCATTTTCATTTTATAGTTCACTTTTTTTTTGGAGAAATTCAGCTTTTTCAACAATTCCCCAAAGCTGACTTCTTCTTCTACCAGCCTCCTTAGCCAACTATTGAAGTATCTCATCTGCTCAACAACCAAAAACTTTTCTCCTCCCCCTGAGCAAGTGAAGCACTCCACCTCCACTCAAAAACTATAATACCCACCTGCCCAGATCTTCACTCTAGGGACAGTTGAGGTCTGACATATCAAAATGATCTCACGCCTGGAAAAGGTTTGAGAAACACTAAGTCAGATTTACTTAGTGAATGATTCATCTGGGACTCCTCTCATGTCCCCAGCATTACAGATACCAGTCTTCAGCCAATTTGATTCGCTCCATGTGATATCATGAAACGGTTGGAGACAATGAATACTGCAAAGGCTGTGGGCCATGACAACATTCTGGCAATAGTACTGAAGACTTGTGCTCCAGAACTTACTGCTCCCCTAGCTAAGCTCTTCCAGTACATTTACAACACTGGCACGTATTCAACAATGTGGAAAATTGCCTAGCTATATCCTGTACATAAGAAGTAGGACAAATCCAACTCATCCATTTTTTACAAAAAATTATTCACAGGATGAAAGCCTCATAGGCTAGGCCAGCATTTATTGCCCATCCCTAATTTTCCAGAGAGCAGTTAGGAGTCAACCACATTGCTGCTGGTCTGGAGTCCCATGTAGGCCAGACCAGGTAGGTCCTTCCCTAAAAGGCATTTATGAACCACATAGGCTCTTTCTGACAATCGGCAATGGATTCATGGTCATTGTTAGACTCTTAATTCCAGGTTTTTAAATTGTGTTCAAATTCCATCTTCTGCCATGATGAGATTTGAACCCGGGTTTCCAGAATATACCTGGGTTTCTAAGCTTAAGATAATACCATGATGCCATCACTTCCCTCAATTATTATCCCATCAGTGTACTCGCAACCATCAGTAAGGTGATGGAAGGTGTCATCAACAGTGCTATCGAGTGGCACCTGCTCAACAATAACCTGCTCAGTGACACCCAGTTTGGGTTCCACCAGAGCCACTCAGCTCCTGACCTCACTACAGACTTCATTCAAACATGGACACAATTGATTTCCAGAGATGAGGGGAGAATGATAGCCTTTGACATCTCGGCTACATTCAAGGAAGAATGTCATCAAAAACCCTAAACAAAACTAAAATCAGTGGGAATCAGGAGCAAACTCTCTGCTAGTGAAATCATACCTGGCAATAGGAATGGTTGTTGGACATCAGTTATCTCAGCCCCAGGACATCCCAGCAAGAGTTCCTCAGGGTAGTGTCCGAGGCCCAAACATCTTCAGTTGCTTTATCAATGACCTTCACTCCATCATAAGGTCAGAAGTGGGGATGTTTCCTGATGATTGCATAATGTTCAGCACTATTCATGACTCCTCAGATACTGAAGCAGTTCACATTCAAATGAATCAGGTTCTGGACAATATCCAGGCTTGAGCTGACAAGTAACATTTACATCACACAAATATCAGGCAATGAGCATCTTCAATAGGAGACAATGTAACCACACTCCCTTGACATTATTTGGTGTTCCCATCACTGAATCCCCCACTATCAATATCCCGGGGGTTACCATTGATCAGAAACTCAACTGGACTTGTCCTTCCCACAATCTAGCCCAAGCTTTGTGTCCACTATGTGGGTGACACCTTTGTCACCATGAAACGCAACAAATTAAAAGAAATCCACAAACAGATAAACAATACTCTTACTGGTATAAAGTTTACCAAAAAGATGGGGAATAACAACAGACTCCCCTTCCTGGACATCACGGTAGAATGCATAGCCAATGGAGAGCTGCACACCAGCGTTTACAGGAGAGCCACACACACTGATCAGATCCTCAACTACAGGAGCAATCACCACAACACCCACACACGGAGCTCCATCAGAACATTATTTAAATGAGCCACAACACACTACAGCACCCAAGAACTAAGAGAAGCCAAGCAAAAATTCTTGTACAATGTATTCAGGAACAATAGGTACCCAATAGGCACAATCCGTGGATTCCTACAGAACAGACATAAACAAGAAGACACAACATGCCCAGAAACTCTAGCCATCCTGCCATTCATTAAAGACAGCTTGGGGATGACTCCAGACTACTCTGGCCCCTAAGCATCATGGTAGCCCACAAACCTACCATCACACTGTAACAGCTCCTGATGAATTAGCAGAATGACAGTCATATACAAAATACCCTGCAAGGACTGCAACAAACATTACATTGGACAGACGGGCAGGATACATGAGCACCAACTAGCCACCAAACGACATGACCAATTATCACTGGTGTCCATGCACACAGATGAAGTGGGACACCAGTCTGACTGGGACAATACACCCATCCTGGGACATGCTAAACAAAGACACGCTCAGGAATTCCTAAAGGCCTGGAATTCCATTAACAAACGTATATGAGGGAGGTTCTCGAAATGGAGAAAGGTGACCAGTGGTGTTCCACAGGGATCAGTGCTGGGGCCACTGTTGTTTATGATATACATAGATGTGGAAGAGGGCATTGGTGGTCTGATCAGTAAATTTGCAGATGATATGAAGATTGGTAGAGTAGCAAAAAGTGTAGGGGACTGTGAAAGTACAGAAGAATATAGATAGACTGGAGTGTTGGGTGGAGAAGTGGCAGATGGAGTTCAGTCCAGGCAAATGTGGGGTGATGCATTTTGGAAGGTCTAATTCTAGAGTGAACTATACTGTAAACAGAGAGCCTTGGGAAAAGTTAATGAACAGAGAGATCTGGGAGTTCCGGTCCATTGTGCCCTGAAGGTGGCTGCACAGGTGGATAGAGTGGTCAAGAAGGCATGGTATGTTTGCCTTCATCGGATGGGGTATTGAGTATAACAGCTGGCAGGTCATGTTAAAATTGTACAAGAAATTGGTTCAGCTGCATTTAGAATATTGTGTACAGTCCTGGTCACCACATTACCAAAAGGGTGTGCATGCTTTGGAGAGGATGCAGAGAAGGTTTACAAGGCTGTTGCCTGGTATGGAAGGTGCTAGCTATGAAGAGAGGCTGAGTAGGTTGTTTTCATTAGAAAAAAAGGAGATTGAGGGAGGACCTGATTGAGGTCTACAAAATCATGAAGGATATAGACAAGGGTTGATAGAGATAAGCTTTTTTCCTGAGTGAAGGATTCAATAAGGAGAGGTCATGGGTTCAAGGTGAGAGGAGAAAGGGGATACACGCAGAAAGTACTTTACACAGAGGATGGTAGGTGCCTGGAATGTGTTGCTAGCAGAGGTAGTAGAGACAGGCACAGTAGATTCATTTAAGGTGCATCTGAACAGATACATGAATAGGTGGGGAGCAGAGGGTTACAGATTCTTAGGAATTAGGCGATAGGTTTAGACAGTGGATTTGGATCGGCACAAGCTTGGAGGGCCATAGGGCCTGTTCCTGGGCTGTAAATTTTCTTTGTTTTTTCAAATTGATTTGGACCCTCTTTATCAACCTCTCAGAAGAAGAGCCGGAAGTGATATCACCCACCACGACAGACCAAGACAGATAATAACAAGTGGAACAGAACACCAAAGCTTCACTGGAGATGATGATGTCACTAGCATGGTGATGAAATGTCTGAGAACAAATCTACCAGCTCAGCAAGCAAACTGACAACCTGATCCACAAATTGAGCTATAAATCTTCTCCAAAATCACAACCATTCAGTGTCAATTGACTAAAGTGTTTCAAGAAAAGGACCACCATTGCATTTCAGTGCAACAACGGATGGTCAATAAATGTTGCTCCTTTGAACCATGGTCATATTCTTCTTTTTTGATTCTTTATAATTGTTGTGAAGAAAATGTATGCAAATTTTTAATTTTACAAAAATAGTTAAAATAGTAACATTGGTTTCTTTATTGTTTGGAAAAAAGAGAAGGTATTTCTTCACCCAAAGAGTGTTGAGCCTATGGAAATATTTGCCACAGACAGTGGTTGAGTCAAAACCTAGAAAGAAGACAACTATAGTTCTTAGGGCTAAAGGAATCAAAAGGTATGGGGAGAAAGCAGGAACAGGGTTCCTAGTTGGATTATCAGCCATGATCTTACTGAACAGATTCAAAGGGCAAAATAGTCTACTCTGATTTGTATATTGTGTGGTTGAGCAATAAGGAGAAAGTGAGGATTGTCGATGCTGGAGATCACAGCTAAAAAATCTGTTGCCTGGAATTGTTCAGATTCCTGAAGAAGGGCTTATGCCCAAAACGTCGATTCTCCTGCTCCTTTGATGCGGCCTGACCTGCTGCGCTTTTCCAGCAACACATTTTTCAGCTCTGGTTGAGCAATAAGCCAATGGGATGATTTATAGAATCTATTTCTTGTAAGTTTCAAATTAAAAGGGTGGTTGGGAAACACTGTTGTTCAACTGCAACTTAGCTCAGTTTATCGTACTGTTTCCTCTTTGTTTGAAAACAAAAACTAACAAACTTAAAAGACCCATTACAACCCATGGACAAAACCAACGTCATCTACAAAATTCCATGCAAGGACTGCCACAAACACTACGTAGGACAAACAGGAAGAAAGTTAGCCACCAGGATACACGAACACCAGCTAGCCACAAAAAGACACGACCCTCTCTCCCTCGTAGCCCTACACACGGATGAAAAAAAACCCACCATTTCGACTGGGACAACACATCTATCCTGGGACAGGCTAAGCAAAGACATGCCAGAGAATTCCTAGAGGTTTGGCACTCCAACCACAACACCATAAATAAACACATAGATCTAGATGCCATCTATCAACCCCTCTGAAAACTAACAGAAAATGGCATCACCACAAACCCCAGGAACCTAATCCAGGAGAAAGATATAAATAGAAAGCAGGAGACAACAGCTTCGCTTCACTTGGAGGTCGCCATTGATGATATTACCTAGCCAGGTAATGAAACATCTGGATATCAACCCTACAGCTCAGCGAGCAAACCTACACCTTTAAACTCAATCTGAGCTACAAACCTTCACAAACCTTGCATTTTATATGTAAGTTATGTGCTGATAGAAAATAACTTTAAATAGAATAATGACTTAATGAAGCCAAGTGGAAACATCTATTAGAACAGAACTTGTTTTTAGTTTTTTTTCCTCAGTTTTCTTTCTTCTATGGTAGTGCTGAGCTCCAAATGGATGCAGTTCCATGGGAACCAGTACCTACGTACACTGTCCCAATAATCATTCTTTCCATTTGCACCTGTGATAACATGATTCTAACATGTAACCATCACAATGATTCTTTTCTCTTTTGTCTTCATGTATAATTTTGAAATAGCAAATAATACAATTGTAAAACTACGATGGTTGTATTGTCATTCCAAGTAAGAGAAATGTTGGCAAGGAATGAAAATTTAGATGAATAAAGTTCAACTTTCATAAATTTGACTTGTTACATTTTAGTTCCCTCTAGTGGCAGAACTCTTTTCTCCACCCCTAGACTGAGAGGCCCGGGGCCAAGTCCTGCCTATTCCACACGTGTGGAATAACATCTCTGCACAGGTTGATTAAATAAAATATATTTCATAAGGCTCATAAATATGAAGTGGGATGTGGCTTCGTAATCCTATGTAAATATAAATTGTAAATAGATGCTACGCTGATGTAATGATCAAAAGAGGGTGGGTTTCACAACTGGTTTGTAATGCAAAGTGATGCCAAGAGTGTGAGCTCAATTCATGCATTGGCTGAGGTTCCCTTAAAGAACCCACCTTCTCACCTGAGGCATGGTGACCCTCAGATTAAACCACTAGTTGTCACTGTCTAATGAGAGAGCAGCCCTGTGGTCCAGCAGGTCTATAGTGATTTTAGGCAGAAGTGGGTAGTGCAGATGCTGGAGATTAGAGTTAAGTTCTGCCCCCCCCAACGGCAGCTTGCAGCCAGGGCCACCCCTTGCTGCCTCCGCGACTGCCCGCCAGACAACAGCCGCCGCCGCGATCGGCATTAGACCCACCACCGCTAGGGCCAATGCTAGGCCCAACCGAAAACACACTTCCGCCCGCCCCCTTATGTTGCTGCCACCGCCACTTCCGTCCGCTCTGACATCACGACGCCACGTGTTCTGCGACTTCCACCCCCTTCACTGCCACAGCCACGTCGACCCCCTACAACTAGACCAACTCCATGTGTTTCATCACTTCCACCCTCTGCGTCATCACTGACGTTACAGGTTCCACAACTTCCTCCCCCACAGCTGCCGTCATCGCTACCACTTCAGCCCCCACTGACGTCATTCCCCTGCACACTGCCGACCTGCCTCTCATGGATCCTACCGGCCCCCACAACCCTGAGGGGTACACCACTTCCACAAATGACTTCACCCGCATTCCCCCTACCACTCCACCCACTCCAGTTACAGTCTCAGCCCCCACCCCCAGCTCCAGCCCTATACCAGGTCCTATCTCCCAGCCCTGCCAAGTTTTCACTATGCCCCCAGACCTCCCCCTCACGGAGGATGAACGATCAGTCCTCAGCAAAGGCCTTACCTTCAGCCCCCTGATTCCAAGCATCAATGAATTCAATATGCGCCGTGATATCAAACACTTCTTCCACCTCCTCTGCCTCCGAACTTACCTTTTCAATCAGAACTCCTGCCCACCTTCCGAGGACCCCTTCACTCACTGCTACCATCTGTACACTCCGTGCCAGTCTGTTGCCCGCCCTTGACCTCTTTATTCCCAACTGCCGCTGAAACATTGACCGCCTCAACCTCTCACCCACTCCAACCTTCACAACGCACAGCCCTCTGCTCCAACCCCAACCTCACCATCAAACCAGCAGATAAAGGGGATGCAGTGGTACTTTGGCGCACTGACCTCTACACAGCTGAAGCCAGGTGCCAACTCGAAGACATTTCCATCTACCGCCCCTTTTTGTTCCTGACCCTTCAACTAAGGGGAACAGTTTCTTGTAATGCTTTGATCAGAACTGTACACAGTACATAAGCAACATTCTGTACAGCTCCATCGTGATGTCCCTGCTCTTATAATCTGTGCCTCAACTGGTAAAGGCAAGTGTCCCTTACTCCTTATTAACTACCCTATTAGCCTGTTCTGTTACCTGCAGGGATCTGTACACAAGTACTCCAAGATCCCCCTTCCTCTGAGCTTCCTAGTGTCCTTGCACTCATTAGGTACTCCCTTGTTACTTCTTCCAAAATACATTACCTCACACTTATGGGTGTTAAATTCCATCTGCCAAGATCTGCCCATCTGATCAATCCATTTATATCCTGCTATAACCTAAGATATTCTCTTCAGTGTCAACTACTTGGCCAATCTTCATGTCACCCACCCCCATACACCCCACCCCCACATTCTTCTCTGCATTGTTTATATGTATCACAAACAATAAGGGACCCAGCACTGATCCCTGTGATACACCACTGTACACTGGGCTCCAGTGACTCCAACTGGCTTCTACCTCCACCCTCTCTCTCCTACCACAAAGGCAATTTTACCAAGTTATCCTGGATCTCTTGTGCTTCTATCATCTTTATCAGCCTCCCATGTGGGACATTATCAAAGGCTTTGCTGAAATGCATATAAACCACATCAACTGCACTACCCTCATCTACAAACTTGATCACCTCCTCGAAAATTCAATCAAATGTGTTAGGTATGACCTCCCTCTGACTGAGCTATGCTGACTATCCCTGTGGAGACTAATTCTTTCCTTCAGAACTTTCTCCAACCACCACTTTACCTACCACTAATGTGAGACTCACTGGTCTGTGAATGCCTGGTTAGGCTAAATGCCCCGTAAATTCCTCTTTGCTGTCTCCTTCCTTTTCCAAATAAAGGAGGCTGTATGTAGATTGTGGGGGCATAATTTTAAGGCAATTGGGGAAGGTTTATGAGAGATGTCAGAGGTAGGGTCTTTACACAGAATGGAATACACTGCCGGCAGTGGTAGACAGTCAGATACAATAGGGACATTTAAGTGACTTTTGGATAGATGCATGGAAGATAGTACAATGAAAGGTATGTAGGTTAGTCTAATCTTAGAGTAGGGCCGAAGTGCCTGTATGATGCTGGACTGTTCTATGTTCTCTATTCTATTGTCTGATCATTTTGTAGAACATCTTCATTCATTTTGCGAAACTGACCTGGAATTTCCAGCTGCTTGTCGTATTTAATTTGATTTATTATTGTCACATGTACCGAGGTGCAGTGAGAAATATTGTTTTGTGTGTTAACCAAACAAATCATACCCTTACGTATGTACCTCAGGGTGATAGAACAGAACGCAGAATATAGTGTCACAGCTTCAGAGAAGGTGCTGAGAAAGATCAACTTTAATATAAGAGAGGTCAGTTTATAATTCTGACAACAGTGGGAAAGAAGAGCTTGAATCTGTTGTTTTGTGTTTTCCGAACCTTTGTATCTTCTGCCTGATCGAAGAGGGTGGAAGAGAGTATAACCAGGATGGGAGGGGTCTTTGATTGTGTTGTCTGCTTTCCTGAGGCAGCAGGAAGTGTAGATGGAGTCCATGGAAGGAAGGTTGTTTTTTCTTGATGGACTAGGCTGTGATCATACCTCTCTATAATTTCTTGCGATCTTAGGCAGAGCAGTTGCCATACCAAGCTGCGATGCATCCGGATAGGATACTTTCCATGGTGCATTTATAAAAAGTGGTCAGAGTCATTGTGGACATGCCAAATTTCCTTATCGTTCTGAGGAAGTAGAGCCGTTGGCCCACCCTTGATTGAGGCATTGATGTAGATGGACCAGGACAGATTGTTGGTGGTATTTACTCCAAGGAACTTACAGCTGTACTCTTAACTCTGATTTGATTTGATTTGATTTATTGGTAGGCACATGTAGCTAAGTACAGTGAAAAGCTTTGTTTTGCGAGCAGTACAGGCAGATCATAGCAAACAAGGGCATACAGATAGAGAAATAGAGATCATACTGAGATAGAGAGAGGAATATAAGGTTACGGCTGCACAGGAGATGCACAAAAGCAAGATCAACACTATTTGAAGTTTAGAGAGTCCATTCATCGGTTTAATAACAGCAGGGATGAAACTGGTCTTGATGTGTGTGTGTGTTCTGTCAGAAGAGGTTGTGGGAGAGCATTACCAGGGTGTGATGGGTCTTTGATGATGTTGGCAGCCTTTCTGCACAATGAGACGTGTAAATGGAGTCCATGGATGGGAGCTTGGCTTCTATGATGGTCTGGGCTGTGCACACAACTTTTTGTAATTTCTTATGGTCCTAGGCAGTGCAGTTGCCATACCAAGCTGTTATGCATCCAGGCAGTATGCTTTTTATACTGTCCCTGTTGTTGTTTGAAATCTGACCCACTAAGGAGGTGTCATCAGCAAATTTGTAAATGGAGTTAGAGCTGAATTTGGCCACACTGTTGTGAGTGTATGTGAAATATAGTAGGGGGCTGAGTATGCAGCCTTGCAGGAGAACTGAGGTTGAGGATTATTGTGGAGGAGGGGTTGTCGCCTATCCTTACTGATGCAGTCTGCAGATCAGGAAGTCGAGGATCCAGGTGCAAAGTGGGGGACAGAGTCCTAGATCTCAGAGTTTGGAGGTGAGTTTGGTTGGAATTATGATGTTGAAACAAAGCTAAAGTCAATAAAAAGGAGTCTGATGTAGGTGTGCTTGCTTTCTACATGTTGCAGGGATGTGTGTGAGCCAGGGAGATGGTATCTGCCATGGGCCTATTACGACAATAGGTGATCTGTAGCAGATTAAGGCAGTCTGGGAGGCTGGCGTTAATGTGTGTCATTACTAACCTCTTGAGGCACTTCATAATGATGGACATTAGAGTCACTGGGGCTTAGTCATTAATTCATGCTGCCTGATTTTCTTGTGGCCAGAATGATAGCAGTTTTCTTCAAGCAAGTGGAAACCTCACATCAGAATAAGGAGAGGTTAAAGATGTCTACTAGTACTCCCACCAGCTGGTCTGCACAAGACCTAAATGCAAGGCCGGAGACTCCATCCGGACCAGTCACTTTCCATGGGTCCACTCTCAAAATGGCTGATCTGACGTCTGCAGCAGAGACAATGGGTACAGGTACACCCAAGGCTGTCGAGGCAGGTGACATCATTTCACTGACCTTCTGTTCAAAACAAGCATAGAATGTATTGAACTCACAGAGAGGGATGTGTTATTGTTGTCAGCGATTCTACTCAACTTCCCTTTGTAGCCAGTTATATAATGTAAGCATTGCCATAGTAGTTGTGTTCATGTGGTTAGACTGGGACTCTTCTTTTGTCTGGCGTTGTCTCTTGATGTCCTTGATGACTTTGCAATATTATTCCTCTGGTCATTTCCACTCTAACCTCTCTGTCCACTGTTATGATACAGAGGTTGTTATTAAAACTAAACACCCAGAAAAGCTTGCCTCACTCCATCATCTGTTAAAAGTGTGAGGGAGTGAAAGATAACTCCTAACTTACACTATTTAAAGAAAAATCACAATTTATTTTCCTAACTCTAATAGTGAACACTAAACAAAAACTATCCACAAATCTAAGCTCCCTTTTTCTTAACTACTTAATATCTGACCCCAACTCTATAAAAATGCTGTTCCATAGCACAATTATCAACCATTACATTAACTTAATCTCAAGTGCACATAGTCCCTGTCTTCTCTGATGTCTTCAGTGTTCCATCTGCTGATCTCACTGAGTCATCTTCTTTCTTTATACTGCAATTTTTTTTTACAGGAAAATATACCTTTTTGATAGACAGTGTCTTCTAGTTTCTTTGACAGCAAGGTATTAGATGAGCTCTCCTGTTCTATGGCAGTTGCCCAGCTGATCAGTGTCAGTTACTCTCCTGTATGGTGGCAGTTGCTCTGACCAATTTTCAAAATGCCCACATTTTTTATATCCCCCAACATCATTCCCTATCATTTGTCTGATGTTGTCAAAACAATGAATTAAAACTTGATTGGGTTTTAGTAATCAGAGCATAATATAAACAAATTGATTAAATTCGAATTGTCAAAACAGCAACCATAACTCAAGTATCCATTTCACAGCCAATTGTTACATGTATCCATTTTGGAACAGCCCGTCTCCCAACCTTTCCATTCCAGCAGCTCAGTCTGCGCTTTAAGTTTACTTAATATTCAGAAAACACTGTCTATTTTAAAGTTAACATGCATTCATTGTACTTTGTAACACTACCCGCTTCTAATCATTTACAATACAACTTGAGGATGAACTCCTCACCTTTCAATTAGGCATTTTATAGCTTTCTGACCTCAGTATAGAATTTGATTTTTTCAGATCATAACTACTGCCCTCATGTTTATTTTGCAGAAAGTAGATGCACGGATGATTCTGCTATTTCCATTTATCCCTCCACTGGAACCACTTTTTATTTCTTTATGTTTCTGATCTCCATTAAGTTATTTTTCTTTGTACCATCATCCAAATTTCAATTCAACTATCCTTCCTCCCGTTCTCTCATAGGCCTTCCCTCCACTCCCACCTCCTGCATCTTCCCTATACCTGTTCTTGTTTAATACCTGTTACATCTCTAACTTCTTCCAATTCTAATGAAGCATGAACTGTTTTTTGCCTCCTAGCCGCTGAGCATTTCCACCTTTCTGAAAGCTATGCATCCTTTTTGACAATTCTCAATCAGGCCACCAGATGGAGCAATATGCATGTTATTCCACCACCAAAACTGTAATCAGCATATGATTGGGTCTTCTGACAGCCAATCAAGGAGTGACACTGGAGCTACATGTCAGCTGCTTCCAATCTAGTAAATGGATGGAAATGCAATGAAACAAGATTGTAAACCTATGAGAGAATAATGCTTCATTTATGAATTGCTAAGTAATGAAAATATCACAGTTTGAAGCATCAAATATCATGGAAGAAAAATTAAACTTGGCTGAAGCCAAATCTTGAGCAGGAGGGAACAGGAAAGATGGTCTGTAGAGGGAGTTTGAGAAGTTGTGCCAAATTTAAAATGTAAACTATATAATCATCTCTAGTAGTACCTGATCTCAGGTCAACTGCGATGGGGTCAAATGTGTGGCTGAAAGTGTATGGTGAGAAGATTTGAATTTATGAGATACTGGCAACGGTACACAGGAAAGAAGGGTACTTTCCTCTTAAACCAAGCTGGGGCTAGTATCCAGTCAAATTGTGTAACCAGGGTCATAGATAGGACTTTGGCAGGGGAAATGCAGGGAGAATGATCACGTGAAGGGAAGTTTTAAAATCCCCAAAGAAAAGGTGAGAAAATAGACCAATGTATCCATGTGGAAAAGATAAGGAGAGTGGAACAAGAAGGAACGGAGAGTTTAACAGTAATAATGCATCAATATATAAGGCTTTTTTTTTAAATTTAACCTGTTTTTCTAAATAATCTGTTCAGAGATGTTATTACACACCTCTTGAGCAGGTGGGGTTTGAACCCAGGCCTCCCAGCCCAGGGAGTAGGGACATTACCACTGTACCTGTCATCCTTGCAGGCTAATCTTCACCGTATCATTCCAATTTGAGTTTGCATGCTGACAAAGAAATATTAGAGGAAGAAAATTACGTGAAAACTTCTTTACCTTACTTCCCAAAACATCTGCAACAAAGTGCATGAACTAATGACACATCAGGAGGTAAGTGGTTTAAATCTAGATGTGTCATTAGTTTGTGTACTTTGTTGCAGATGTTTTGTGCAGGAAGGTAAAGTAGTTTAAATCTAATTGCTACTTCAGCGACATGGTAACAGGTTTGTAACCAAGTTTGCAACATAATTATTCCAGACATAACACGTTTTGATAAAAAGGCAGAGTTACAAATCTACACTGGACAAATCAAATTGGCAAGAGGGATCTGGAAGATGAACTGATAGAATAACTTTGTGATAATTTCCTGGAACACTGCATTATGGAATCAACTTGGGATAAAGCTAATTTCAATGTGATACTGTGTAATAAGGCAGAGTTAATTAGTAATCTGAAAGTAAAAAATGCCGCTATGAAATAAGATAATAAGAACTTGGAGTAATAGCAGACCTTTCAACACCTTGCGGCCATTGAATAAGATTGTGGCTAATCTGATTGTCTTCTTTTATCCTGCCTGCCCTCCCCCTCCAATAACCTATTGCTTCATTGAGATCAAATGTCTGTCCTACTCAGTCATGAATATATTCAATGATGCAGCTTCTACTACCCTCCAGGGAAAATAGTTAATCAAACATCTCTCCTCAGTTCTGAGGAGACCCTTTTATATTTAAATAGTGACCATATTATAGTTGAATTCCAGACTAAGTTTGAAATTGACATTTTCCAATCATCAGCAAGAACCTTAAAGTCAATTACACAGGTTTGAAGAGAGATCTGGCTCCGGTTTATTGACTAAATAAACTAAAAGGTATGGCAGTAATCAAACAGTATGAAACAATTACAGAAGCAAATAAAAATATTCAATAGAAATGCATTCTATTCAAAAACAAAATCTCAGCAAGAATGATTCATCCATCCAAGTGTAGGAGATGGAAGGAAAAGGCTAATAAAAATCCTTGTGGTGATAACATCATTTCATTTTAACAAAGCTAAAAATCACACTACACCAGGTTATAGTCCAACAGGTTTATTAGGAAGCACTAGCTTTCTGAACACTGCTCCTTCATCAGGTGGTTGTGATTTTATTTCATTCCAATTCATTTTAACATTATTGGTTCTAAGGCTTGTATTCTTGTATGATGTTTGCTGTATCAGTTTAACAATGTCGCGTTACTCGCTTCATTCCCCCTGCCTCCTTCAGCCTGACTTTGTTCCTTCTGGCATTACTGCCCTCTGCCCTTGCCCCAGGCTTGTCTCCCTGCTTGCTTCCTAATGTAATCCATTTAAACCTTTCTCTACATCAGGCAAAAGGGGGTACTGCAGATGCTGGAGATTAGAGTCAAGATTAGAGTAGTGCTGGAAAAGCACAGCAAGTCAGGCAGCATCCGAGGAGCAGGAAAATCGACGTTTCAGGCAGGAGCCCTTCATAGGAATGGCTGTCGCTCTGAGTTCTTGCTGAAGGGTTTCACCTAGTGGCAGAACTTTGTTGGTGTATTGTCTAACTACTGCATTCAGACAGAGCCTGGTGAATCTCAAAAAAAACATGAATTTTTAAACAATTTATTTTAAAAATACAGTGTATTGTATTTTACAAGAGTGTGCTGTACTGATTTCCTTAATGATTAGTACATTTTTTTTGCACGTCCACAAAGTCTCAACAAATAAATGAGACTGAATGCATCTCCTGGCATCAAGCTAGACACCAGAATTAGCCCTGTGAACACAGCAAAGCCCTCCTTACTGTCATAGGGTCATAGAGATGTACAGCACAGAAAACAACCCTTCGGTCCAACCCGCCCATGCTGACCAGATATCCCAACCCAATCTAGTCCCACCTGCCAGCACCTGGCCGATATCCCTCCAAACCCTTCCTATTCATATACCCATCCAGATGCCTTTTAAATATTGCAATTGTACCAGCCTCCACCACTTCCTCTGACAGTGCACTCCACACACGTACCACCCTCTGCATGAAAAAGTTGCCTCTTAGGTCTCTCTCATATCTTTCCCCTCTCATCCTAAACCTATGCCCTCTGGTTCTGGACTCCCCCACCCCAGGGAAAAGACTTTGTCCATTTACCCTATTCCTGCCCCTCATGATTTTATAAACCTCAATAAGGTCCCCCTCAGCCTTTAACGCTCCAGGGGAAACGGCCCTAGCCTATTCAACCTCTCCCTATTCAACCCCGGCATCATCCACCAAAATTGGGAGAGCTGTCTCACAGACTAGTCAAACATCAGTCTGACATAGCTATACTCAGGAAATCATGCCTTACAGACCATGTCTCAGACACCACCATCATCATCCCTGAATATCCTGTCTCACCAGCAAACATGGCGGCACAGTGGTATACAGTTGGGAGGGAGTTAATCTAGGAGTCCTCAACATTGACTCTGGATGCCATGTAGTCTCATGGCTTCAGGTTAAATATAATCAAGGAAACCTCCTGCTAATTACCACATCCTCCCTCAGCTGATGAATCGGTACTCCTCCATATTGAACAACACTTGGGGGGAT
The DNA here is from genome assembly GCF_020745735.1 of Hemiscyllium ocellatum. Taxonomy (NCBI): domain Eukaryota; kingdom Metazoa; phylum Chordata; class Chondrichthyes; order Orectolobiformes; family Hemiscylliidae; genus Hemiscyllium; species Hemiscyllium ocellatum. Next base: position 61,458,108 of record NC_083401.1, on the reverse strand, counting down.
GCACTGATGGTGGCAAGGCCATAAAATGTACAAAAGAACAGAGGACAAAGAAAATGTACAGCCAGGAACCGGCCCTTTAACCCTCCAAGCTTGAGTCAATCCAAATCTATTGTCTAACCCAGTCACCGCATTCCTAATCATCTGCATTCCTCTGCTCCCCACCTACTCATCCATCTGTCCAGGCGCATCTTAAATGAATCTACCGTGCCTGCCTCTACCACCTCTGCTGGCAACGCGTTCCAGACACCCTCCACGCTCTGTGTAAAGTACTTGCCGTGTGTATCCTCCTTAAATTTTTCATTGAAAGCGTTACCTCTCGTTATTGAATCCTTCACCCTGGGAAAAAGCTTATCACTATCTACCCTGTCTATATCCTTCATGATTTTGTAGACATCAATCAGGTCCCCTCTCAATCTCCTTTTTTCTAATGAAAACAACCCTAACCTACTCAACCTTTCTTCATAGCTAGCACCTTCCATACCAGGCAACATCCTCGTAAACCTTCTCTGCATCCTCGCCAAAGCATCCACATCCTTTTGGTAATGTGGCGACCAGAACTGTACACAGTATTCTAAATGCAGCCGAACCAATGTATTGTACAATTTTAACATGACCTGCCAGTTCTTTTACTCAATACCCCGTCCAATGAAGGCAAGCATGCCATATGCCTTCTTGACCACTCTATCCACCTGTGCAGCAACCTTCAGGGTACAATGGACCTGGACTCCCAGATCTCTCTGCTCATCAACATTTCCCAAGGCTCTTCCTTTTACAGTATAATTCGCTTTAGAATTGGACTTGTCTAAATGCATCACCTCAGATTTATCTGGATTGAACTCCAACTGCCACTTTTCCACCCAATCTTCCAGTCTATCTATATCCTCCTGTATTCTCTGACAGTCCCTTGTGCTTTCTGTTACTCCACCAATCTTCGTGTCATCTATAAACTTGCTGATCATGCCAACAGTGCCCTCTTCCAGATCATTAATGTTTTCTAGCTGCAGATCTCAAGGTCCACCACCAAGAGTGGCTCAGCATTGAAACATGTGTTCATATATATTGCTTCTAGCAGACATAAGTACATCACAGTGCTTGCCACACTGATCATCCAAAGCTAGTTTCTGACATATGTATTAGCACAATCTAGATTGTTAAATAAATGCTGCCCAACAGCAGAATAACATCCAAAGTTGGAAATAGTAACCTGAGACTTCTTGTCTCCTTATAGTGACTTATAATGTTACAAAGAATTGTAAGCCTGAGGATTGGCGGTATTTTTGACACCTTGGATTTCTAAGAGTGAATGTGCTGGCCATGATTTTCTGAGTTTATATTATCAGCAGATCTCAGTAACCTAAATATTCAACAAAAGAGCGAGTGAAAAAAATTGAGATATACTGACATCTGTCATCCAGAAATTGCTAGAATTTATAAAAATTCATAAATGCAATGTGGGCATCACGGGCCGGGCTAGCATTTATTTCTGATCCCTAGTTGCCTTTGAGAAGGTGGTAGTGAGCTGACTTCTTGAACTGTCAGTTGACCCACAATGAGCCTGCGGAATTCCTGGATTTTGATTCAATAACAGTGAAAAAGCGACGATATGTTTCCAAGTCGGAGTGGTGAATATCTTGAAGGGAAGCTTGCAGATGATGATGTTCCCATGTGTCTGCTGCCCTTGTTCTATATGCAAGTTGTCATGGGGCTTGGAAGGTACTGTCTAATCTAAGGACCTTTGTTGAATTTCTGCTGTGCATTTTGTAAATAGTACACACTGCTGCTACTGAACATCTCAGTGGGGGGGAGTGGATATTTGAAGATAGGTGCCTATTAAATGGGCTGGTTTGACCTGGATAAATTCATGTGTGCAGCTATAAAGCAAGGGGACTGAGTATGAAAGTAGGGGAGTCTTGCCCTAATTTCAAAAGACTTCGATGAGGCTACATTTGGAATACGGTGAGCAGCTTCGATCTCCATATTTAAAGAAGGATAAACTTGAATTAGAGCAAACTTAGTAAAGGTGCGCTAGATTGATATCTAGAGTGGTAGCATTGATCTATGATGAGAACCGAAGTAAATTGGGCCCATATTTTCGGGAGTTTCGAACATGGAACATAAGAACTTGAAAACCAGGAGCAGGAATAGGCAATTCAGTCATTCAACTCTGCTCCACCATTCAGTACAATATCATCTCAGCTTCAGGTCCACCTTCCTCCCCATTTCCCTGCACCCCTTCAACCCATTATTCATGAAAAATCTATCTCCTCCTTAAATTTACTCAGTGTCCCAGCATCCACTGTATTCTAGGGTCAAGGAGTCCACAACGTCATGACCCTTTGAGAGAAGTAATTGCTCTTTGTCTCTGCTTTACATCTGCCAGTCCTTATCCTAAAACTATGACCTTTCATTCTCGATTGCCGACATGAGGAGACATCCTTTTGTACGTATAGTCTGTCAATCCCCTTTACCTCCACTCATTCTTCCAAACTCTGGAGAATATAGGCCTAAACTGCTCAATCTCTCTTCATAAAAAGAATAAGTAGTGACATAATTTAAACAGACAAGTGCCTGAGGGCTTATGGAAGAGGTGATTGGAGATTATGTCTGCTGGTCAAGGAACCTAAAACAAGAGGCACCATCTCAGGCTAAGGGGATGATCATTTAGGACTAAGCATCCTGCAGATGCTTGTGAATATTTGGAAAATTTTATACACCCCTACTCAACAACCCTCCACCACCTCAATTGGTGCCAAAATTGCTCAGCAACAATGTTCACCCTCAAACCTGTAGTAAAATCTGATCAGCTGGCTTTGGTACTCTGGACTGTCGAGAGCACAGCCCTGATTTTAAACACCTCCCTTCCCTCCTGCCTGGCAGAGCCAAGGTGGGCAAGATACAGTTAAAGTGCAATGCAATGGCCATGCCTGATTCTGTAGGTCCCATAAGAAAAGCTTCAGCCTTCTTAACCCTGAATATCCTTGTGACTTCTCTCCACCCCAGTGCACTTCACCACTTACAAAACTGCAAGGATCTTTTTGTCTCCTGATTCCCTTTCTAATCTGCAGATCAGGCAGGAGTCAGGGACTGACTGTCGCAGTAAGGCTGGGCTATTAAAGTTGCTTTTCTATTGAAATCAAGGCCCCATCATAAGAACTGATCCAGCCCTGACTTAAGGTGGGCTGTCATGAAGAATTCAGTTTCATGTATCGGGCATTAAAAATACCGTTCAGTCTGGGCTCAGACATGTGCATAATCTACACACAGACTGGAAAATATCTTTTCATTATTACCACACTGAAGGCAGAGCAATTGCAAACTGTGATACTCAGCAAACTAAAAATGTATTGTTATCTGAGGGAAACATTTGGTTCAACAGAGAAATATGTTTGTTCGCATGTCTGGAAACTTTGCAGAACACAAGCCAACTTATTTTTTCAGCCTTTATGTTTGTCTTTGGACTTGTCTCTATAATCCTCACCCCCCGTTTCCTTGCCAACCTTATAATTAGAAACAGGCATGCAGCATGCAAGTACATGTACACTGCAACCATTTCTTTCTACATATTGGAGAAGAAAATGGCTTTCAAAGAGTTTGCAACTGAAACTTATTACTTTGTAAAATTTATGTTGCTTCATACCTCCAATTGCCACTGCGACTGATCACTTCTTCCCTTCTTTTTTCTTCCTTCCTCCTCTTTCCTAAAGGTGGTAACACATGCTGGAGTGATGTTCCACACCAGCAGACAGGCTCCAGGATCTCATTCACGTGGCCATTCTTCATATATTACCCTGTATGATGAATATTCCCAGGGAATCACAGCCAAACCAGTCCTGCTGTTAAACTGGCATTTTTCCAAACATAATCAGCTGGATGCACTGGACTACAATAAGCAATGAATCCCAGGATGGTTTTGCCTTGTTTATTCTGACAATGTGGAATTATGATCTATCCAATGACAGGTCCTCTGCTGGTTCCTCCAAGCAGTGCTGCACTTTCCTCTTCACTTGCTCATAAGAGCTTCCCATCTGGAACTTCAGTGAGCAATCGGAGAAGGAGAAAAGATACATGAGGTAGTTGCCCATTTCTTTCTTCAGGTGTGCTTTTCGGAACTATAAGTTCTCTTCCCAAAGGATCCTCTGGCAGTAAGTAGTCATTGACTCTCATGGTTCTAGCTCTCTCACATCACTGCAGAATGGTTCTGCCATTAGCCCTCAGTACAGAAATCTAACATGGGCCAGGGCAAGCCAGGTTTCAAATGACCCTGTTATCTTGATTCCAGGATTATTGCAACTAGTTGCATATGCTCAGCTACACTGACAGCATGATCTGAATTAGAGTTGACCGCAATTTTATTACGAAAACCTCTTACAGTGACTCAATACAAATGGAGCCAAAAATTGGCAGAGATGTAAAATGGGCAGCCACAATCATTATTCGCCTGTTTTGTATTATTGTTCAAAGCCAAAATGATCGTACTTGTAAGTTGAATCACATTTTTAAAGTAGGTGGTAAGGAAGCGAAAAGACAAAAAATACAACTTTGGTTACTTTGTGTGCATGCCATTTTTCTGGATAATTTTGTCTTTCATATAGTGATTCCATTTTTTTTCTCATCTTTCAGCTATTCTAGAAGCCTCTAAGTGAATCATACATTTGAAACCTTCTTCCCCCTTTTTCCACTAATTTTCTCCTTCTCCTGAAATTATTGAGCTGCTCCAGCATCGCCCATCATAGCCCTCTTCCCCCAGTAGGGTCTCCTCCTCTCTGTAGCCCTGCTGTGCAGTTCTTACCTCACTGAGGCACATGAACTACATTCTAACTTCTTTTAAAACACACCTAGAGTCCAATTTCGGTAATGATGGCATTGTGACAAATTAGGTGACACACATATTTTAGATTCATCCAGAGGAAACTTCCAAAGATGATCGGGACAGTGACTGTAAGTGAACTTAAAAACACAACAAATGTAAGCATGAGGTGGTCATTGCTCTTCTAGTCTATTTTTTGCAATTCAATAAGATCATAGTGATCTTCTACTTTGACTCCACACTTTCACACTATTCCCAAAATCCTTTAACTTCCTTAGTGACCAACAATTTATGTAGTCGTAATGCTCCATAACCCCAGAGCTCATTCAAAGATTTGCAGCCCTATAAGTGAAGACATTTCCATTCATTTCAGTCCTCATTTGGTGACACCTTATTCTTAAAGTACTTCTCGACTTCCCAGCCAGAGAAATATCCTCGAGCATCTATCTATCAAACCACATTACAGGAAGGATGTGGAGGCTTTAGAGAGGGTGCAAAAGAGGTTTACCAGGATGCTGCCTGCCTTGGAATTTATTAGCTATAAGGAGAGGTTGGACAAACTTGGATTGTTTCTACTCCAAGTGTCAGAAGTCAAGTGGTGACCTTATCAAAGTATATAAAATTATGAGAGACATGGATAATCAGAGTCTCTTTCCCAAGGTGGAAATGTTAAACAGCAGGCTACATGGATGTAAGGCGAGGGAGATCATTTTAGAGGAAATGTGTGAGGAAAGTGTTTACACAGAAGCTGGTGAGTGTCTGGAACTCGCTGCCAGGGGAGCTGGTAGAAGCAGATACAATAGCAACATTTAAGAGACATTTAGACAGACACATGAACAGTTACGGAAAGGAGGGAAATGGACAATGTGCAAGCAGATGGGATTAGTTCAAAATAGCCTCATGCTCAGCGCTGACTGGAAACCCATCCCCTCTAGTATTTCCACCCTGGGAAAAAGATGGCAACTATTCCCCCTATCCATGCCTCTCGTAATTTTATATACAGGTAGTTCTTCTATAACATGATGGTTGCATTCTTGTGCAACCCCGCATTATAGAAAAATTGCGCTTTAGAAACAGTGTTTAAAGTGTTGGTGATGTAATCATGCCACAGCCAACACAGGGTTTAAAAGATTGCATTACAGCGATTTCATGTTAACAAAATGCACCTTAGAGCAGAACGACCTATACTTCAGTCAGGTCACCCTCAGCCTCTGACACTCTAGCAAAGACAATCCAAGTTTGTCCAACTCTCCTCATAGCTAATACACTCCAGTCCAGCAATGTTCTGGTAATGTTGCACCCACCAAAGCATCCACATTCTTCCTATAGTCAAGGTCAATAGACCAGAACTGCACACAATACTCCAAATGAGACCAACTAAAATTTTATACTGTTGCAATGTGACCTGCCTACTTTTATACTCAATGCTCCCACCAATGAAAGTAACCATGCTCTGAGCCTTCTTTACAATATTATATTGCCACTTTCAGGGAGCTATGGACTTGCACTCCGTGATCCCTCTGGATATCAATGCTCCGAAAGGTCCTGCCATTTACTGCACCCTACTTTCCAACTGTTTACTATCCTTCTGTATCCTTTGCAATTTCCTCACTATTCACAACTCCAGCAATTTTGATGTTGTTTGAAAACTTTCTAATTAGACTGCCTACAGTTCCATCCAAATCATTTATATAAATTAGAAACAACAGAGATCCCAGCACTGATTCCTGTGCAACACCACAAAGGTCGCAGACCTCCAGTCTGAAAAACACCCCTGCACAACTACCCTATGTCTGCCATGACCAAGCTAATTTTGTATCCAACTTACCAACTCACCATGGATCCCAAGCAACTCAATCTTCTGGGTCAGCCTATCATGGGGGACCTTGTCAAATGCTTTAGTAAAGTGCTACAGGGGAATTGACCTCAGCTGAGCTGCACACAAAGGGAGGTTGTCACCTGACTCTGACCTGATGCGTTTTAAACTTTTGCACCAAACTGTGTGAATTGTACATCAAAACACACAATAGGACGAAAAAAATATCCATTTCTTCATTGTAATATGAATATGATAATACCTTGACTCACAAATGTTGATCTGTTACCTGTAAAGAACTAGGGTCGATCTTTACACGAGATATATGGAAAATTCCAGATTGTTTGGCTAAAAATAGGGGGCCGACTTTTATTTGAAATTGACTTTTACTCAAGTATATATGATATTTTAGTGTTTTTTAAGCTATCCTATACCACCTCCTTCATAGTGACATGCCCCAGAATATAAACATACTCCTCCTTGATCTTACCATCATCTATGCCCTACTCCATGATGAATACCAATGTGTAGAACTCGCTAAGGACCTCACCCACTTCCTCTAGCTCCATACATAAATTCCCTTCTTTATCCTTGAATGGTGAAAATGTGTTGCTGGAAAAGCGCAGCAGGTCAGGCAGCATCCAAGGAGCAGGAGACTCGACGTTTCGGGCATGAGCCCATCTTCGGTTCATGCCGGAAGAAGGGTTCATGCCCAAAACGTCAATTCTCCTGCTCCTTGGATGCTGCCTGACCTGCTGCGCTTTTTTAGCAACACATTTTCAGCTCTGATCTCCAGCATCTGCAGTCCTCACTTTCTCCTTATCCTTGAGTGGACCTACATTTTCGAGAGTGTGGCACTGGAACAGCACAGCAGGTCAGGCAGCATCTGAAGAGTAGGAAATTCGACGTTTCGGGCATAAGCCCTTCATCAGTAAGAACAGAGAAGATGGTAAAAGATGGGGAGGTGTGGTATTGTTGGTCAAGGACAGTATTACAGTTGCAGAAAGGATGTTTGGGGACTCGTCAACTGAGGTAGTATAGGCTGAGGTTAGAAACAGGAAAGGAGAGGTCACACTGTTGGGAGTTTTCTATAAGCCTCCGAATAGTTCCAGAGATGTAGAGGAAAGGAGAGCAAAGATGATTCTCGATAGGAGTGAGAGAGACAGGGTAGTTGTCATGGGGTCTTCAACTTTCCAAATATTGACTGGGAACACTATAGTACGAGTACTATAGATAGGTCAGTTTTTGTCCAGTGTGTGAGGAGGGCTTCCCGACACAATATGTGGACAGGCCAACAAGGGGCGAAGCCACATTAGATTTGGTACTGGGTAATGAGCCCAGCAGATGTTAGACTTGGAAGTAGGTAAGCACTTTGGTGATAGCGATCACAATTCTGTTATGTTTACTTTAGTGATCGAAAGGGATAGGTGTATATCACTGGGCAAGATTTACAGCTGGGGTAAAGGCAATTACGATGCAATTGGGCAAGATTTAGGAAGCATAGGATGGGGAAGAAAACTGCAGGGGATGGGTACTTTGGAAATGTGGAGCTTATTCAAGGAAAAACTCCTGAGTGTCCTAGATAAGTATGTACCTGACAAGCAAGGAGGAAGCTGTAGAGCGCAGGAGCCATGGTTTACGAAGGAAGTGGAATCTCTGGTCAAGAGGAAGAAGAAGGCTTATGTTAGGATGAGATGTGAAGGCTCAGTTAGGGCACTTGAGGGTTACAAAGTAGCCAGGAAAGACCTAAAGAGAGAGCTCAGAAGAGCCAGGAGGAGACATGAGAGGTTGTTGGTGCATAGGATCAGGGTAAACCCTAAGGCTTTCTATAGGTATTTAAGGAATAAAAAAATGACGAGAGTAAGATTAGCGTCAATCAAAAGATAATAGTGGGAAGTTGTGTGTGGAGTCAGAGGAGATAGGGGAAGCACCAAATGAATATTTTTCGACAGTACTCACTCTAGAAAATGACAATGTTGCCGAGGAGAATACTAAGGTACAGACTACTAGACTAGGTGTGATTGAGGTTCACAAGGAAGAGGAATTAGAAATCCTGCAGAGTGTGAAAATAGATAAGTACCCTGGGCCGGATGGGATTTATCCTAGGATCCTCTGGGAAGCCAGGGAGGAGATTGCCGAGCCTTTGGCATTGATCTTTAAATCATCATTGTCTACAGGAATAGTACCAGAAGACTGGAGGATAGCAAATGTGGGTCCCCTGTTCAAGAAGGGGAGTAGAGACAACCCATAATTATAGACCAGTGAGCCTTACTTCAGTTGTTGGTAAAGTTTTGGAAAAGGTTATAAGAGATAGGATTTATAATCATCTAGAAAAGAATAATTTGATTAGGGATCGTCAGCACGGCTTTGTGAAGGGTAGGTCATGCCTCACAAACCTTAGAGTTCTTTGAGAAGGTGACCAAGCAGGTAGATGAGAGTAAACCGGTTGTTGTGGTGTATATGGATTTCAGCAGGGCATTCGATAAGGTTCCCCACAGTAGGCTATTGTACAAAATGGAGAGGAATGGGATTGTGGGAGATGTAGCAGTTTGAATCAATAATTGGCTTGCTGAAAGAAGACAGAGGGTGGTGGTTGATGGGAAATGTTCATCCTGGAGTCCAGTTACCAGTGGTGTACCGCAAGGGTCGGTGTTGGGTCCATTGCTGTTCATCATTTTTATAAACGACCTGGATGAGGGCGTAGAAGGGTGGGTTAGTAAATTTGCAGATGACACTAAGATCGGTGGAGTTGTAGATAGTGACGAAGGATATTGTAAGCTACAGAGAGATATCGATAAGCTGCAGAGGTGGTAAATGGAATTAAATGCGGACAAGTGTGAGGTGATTCACTTTGGTCAGAGTAACTGGAATGTAAAGTACTGGGCTAATGGTAAGATTCTTGGTAGTGTAGATGAGCAGAGAGATGTCGGTATTCAGGTACACAGATCCTTGAAAGTTGCCACCCAGGTTGATAGGGTTGTTAAGAAGGCATACAGTATTTTAGCTTTTATAAATAGAAGGATCGAGTTCCGGAACTATGAGGTTATGCTATAGTTGTAGAAAACTCTAGTGCGGCTGCACCTGGAGTATTGTGTACAATTCTGGTCACCGCATTATAAGAAGGATGTGGAAGCTTTGCAAAGGGTGCAGAGGAGATTTACTAGGATGTTGCCTGGTATGGTGGGAAGGTCTTACGAGGAAAGGCTGAGGGACTTGAGGCTGTTTTCATTAGAGAGAAGAAGGTTGAGAGGTGACTTAATAGAGGCATACAAGATAATCTGAGGGTTAGATTGGGTGGACAGGGAGAACCTTTTTCCAAGTATGGGGACGGCAACCACGAGGGGACACAACTTTAAAGTGAGCGGTGATAGGTATAAGACAGATGTCAGAGGTAGTTTCTTTACTCAGAGAGTAGTAAGGGTATGGAATGCTTTGCCTGCAATGGTAATGGATTCGCCAATTTTAAGTACATTTAAATCGTCATTGGACAAGCATATGGACGTACATGGAATAGCGTAGGTTAGATGGGCTTCAGATTGGTATGACAGGTCGGCGCAACATCGAGGGCCGAAGGGCCTGTACTGTGCTGGAATGTTCTATGTTCCATCAGGAATAGGACCTACATTTTCCCTCGCTACCCTCTTGTTCCTAATTTACACATAAAATGCCTTGGGAATTCTCCTTAATCCTACTTGCCAAGAACATTTCATGGCCCAATTTAACCTTCCTAATTCCTTGTTTAAGTTCTTTCTTTCTTCCTTTATATTCCTCAAAGGCCTTTTCTGATATCAGTATCTTAAACTGTACATATGCTTCTTTTTCACTAAAATTTCAATATCTCTTTCATCCAGAGTTCCCAAATCTTGCCATCCTTATCTTCCTTCCTCACAGGAACATATTGGTCCTCAACTTTGATCAACTGACCTTCAAAAGACTCCCAAATGTCAGATGCAGATTTGTCCTCAAACAATCCCCCCAATCTAATTTCTCTACTTCCTGCCTAATGCTGCTGTAATTCGCTTTTGCCAATTTAGCACTTACACCAAAGGATCAAGTTTATCCTTCTCCATAATTATCTTAAAACTTATAGAGTTATGATCACTCATTCCAAAATGCTCCCCTGCTCAAACTTTGTACATCTGACTAGGTTAATTCCTCAATACAAGTCCCTTCCCACGTTTGACTATTGAACTTTTTTCAAGAAATTGTCCTGGTTGCACTTAACAAATTCTGCTCCATACTGGGGAGGTTAAAATCACTCACTCTTACAATCTTATTGTTTTTACATTTTTCAATGATCTGCCTACAAAACTCCTCCTGTATCTCCCGCTGGCTGTTAGGAGGCCTGTAGTATAATCCCATCCTAGTGAATGGCCCTTTTTTATTCCTGACTTCTTAACCATACATCCCATGAACAAATCGATAATGATCAGTCACCCCTGTTCCATAGGGCTGTCTCCTGTAGCCACATGGTCTCATTGAGATGAAAGGGTACCTGGAGTCTATCTGGAGGGGAACTGGAGATGGTGGTGTTCCAATGTATTTACTGCCTTTGTCTTTCTAAATGGAAGTGGTCCTGGAATTGGAAGGTGCTGTCTGAGGAACCTTGTTGAATTTTTGCAATGCACCTTGTAGTTAATGCACACTGCTACGACTGAATGTCAGTGGTGGAGAGAGTGGATGCTTGTGGACGTGGTGTCAATCAAGTGGGCTGCTTTGACCTGAATTGTATCAAGTTTCTTGATGTTGTTGGAACTGCACCCATCCAGGCAAGTGGAAAATATTCCATCATATTCCTGAGTTGTGCCTTGTAGATGGTGGCGTTTTTGGGAGTTAGGAGGTGCAGTAGATGCTGCAGGATTCCTATCCTCTGACTCGTTCCTGAACTACTATATGCGGCTAGTCCAGTTGAGTTTCTGATCATTGGTAACCCCCAAGATGTTGATAGTGGGGGATTCAGTGATGGTAATGTCACTGAAAGACAGGGGATGATGGTTAGCTTCTCTTTTGCTGGAGATGATCATTGTGTGGCATAAATGTTATTGGTTACTTGTCAGCCCAAACCTTGATGTTATTCAGGTCTTGTTGCATTTGAATATGGACTGCTTCAATATTTGAGGAGTCGCAAATGGTGCTAAGCATTGTACAATCATCAGCGAACATTCCCACTTATGACCATATGATGCAGAGAAGGTCATTGATGAAGCAGCTGTAGATGGTTGAGCTTAGGACACTACCCTGAGGAACTTCTGCAAAGAGATCCTGGAGCTGAGATGACTGACCTCCAACAACTACAACCATCTTCCTTTATAGCAGGTACATCTCCAACCTGTGAAGTATTTACCCCCAATCTCCATTTATTTCAGTTTTACTATGGTTCTTTAACACCTCAGTCTAAATCAGTCTTGATGTCAAGGGCAGCCATTCTCACCTCACCTCTGGAAGTCAGCTCATTTGTCCATGTTTGGATCAAGGCTGCAATGAGATTAGCTTGACTAGGGTGTGGCAAGATCTAGAGCAGAAGTCTTTAGTACATTTGCTGGAATGTTGTCAGCGCCTATAATCTTTGCATTATCTAGTGCTTTTAATCATTTCTCGAAATCACGTGAAAGTCCGGCAGCCACAGAGTGTTCTGTGTCCATGATGGCTGCCTCCTTTCCATGGGGACATTCTGTATTCACATGCTGGACTAACCACTGTAATGACAAGATAAAAGGATCCCTCCATCTTTCACTTCTGTCTAATGAGGACATTGAGCACCCCGCCAGATGTTCCCCTGCCTATCTCTACAGGTGGAGCATGTCAGTTATAGCGGACTGCAAGTACAGGTCTTCAGTCCATTCAGTAGGTCCACTGATTGTCAGAGAACTCAAGGGTTTTTCCCTTCACCGCCTGTGATGTGCTCACTATGTTGCATCTCTGAATTTATTCTTGGAAGGAAGGAAAGTGGAGTTAAGACTGTTGTCAGATCTGCTTGGATCTTATTGACTGGTGAAACACATTTCAGGGACCAAATGTCTACCTGTACTCCTATTTCATGTATTTCTATGTTTGTAAGTGGAAAAATTGATGCTTTCTATTTAACTCTTTCTAGTTCTTTATACGAAATACCTGTTTATATTGATTCTGATTAAGTGTTTGTACTTGGCAGACATGCATTACCACTCTATATTGTTTGGGCCTGTACAAGAATGCAAAGTATGCTGCAAAACACTTTTCAATCCAGAAATTACCCTGACGAATGCTAGGAATTCAAGCCAACATTTATTAGAGCTCACTAGTGACACTTCAACTGGCACTGGAAAAGTGTTTTAGTTTAGTTAAATAACAGATATATCAGGAGAGAAAATCTCTCGCCTCTTGCTATTAGAAAGCCACTATAATGTTATTTCCAGTTTTAAATTGCAACAGAGATCAAATATGATTTGTGTATCGCTGGGCCACATAACATCTTCAAAGTGAGTTGAATCTGTATTTAACTGGAACTTCTCAAACACAATATTTAAAAGTTTCAAGGAAATCACATTATGGATTGTTTCATTTTTATACTGATGACATTTCAGCTTTATGATGAATATTTCTAAATTAAGCCTGTCCCCCTTTCGTCATGTCATTTATTCTGTCCAAGATGGTGGTGGAGTAGGACTCCTGCACCGGAGCTCATCTGCTCTGACCCCTTAATTTTTTCTTTTTCTCCCCTTACTTTTCTTTCTTTACTTACCTTGTCCTGAGCTTGGACAGCATTGATGACAGCAAGAGCCCAGGGCGTAGATCTCGAGTGGGCCCAGGGTGTGATCCTTGAGCAGTCCCAGGGCGCGATCCTCGAGCAGTCCCAGGCGTGGATCTCGAGCAGGCCCGGGGTGCAGATCTTGAGTGGGCCCTGGGCGTGGATCTCGAGCAGGCCCATGGCACGGACCTTGAGCAGGCCGAGGGCACAGACCTCAAGCAGGCCCAGGATGAGGGAGACTGAGCCCCTACTTACTTTCCCTGAGCGAGCACAGGACCTAGAATCGGCAGCTGTTACATCAGCAAAGGTGACATTGGCGAGGTAGGCCCAGTGGCAATGTTGGGTCCTGAAGATCAGCAACTTCAATGTTCATTGGGTCCAGTGTCGATAGCAGTGAGGCAGTTGTAGAGGGATAGGGGTGCAGGTGCCATTGACTGTGATAAGCTGGCTCAGGACTGATGCACTCTCTTCAAGCTTTTTCTTTCTTATTTCCTTATTCTTAAATTATTTAAAATGGTGCCATTTCGTGGCAAAACGTGAAAGCTTTTCACTGTAACTTATTGTATTCTTACTGATGAACACATATGAAAATAAAATCAAAATCACCCTTTTCTTCATAATATATTTCCATGGCCAAAATGAGGCAACTAGAAACTTCTAAAAGATACCTCCACAAGTGGAAGAAATATAATCTGAATGAAGGAGCTTTATGATGACAAATACCTATGGCAATCTTATGGAAGATATTTTCAGTTTCTGTAAACACATTAAGTCGGTTTTCCCAAATTCTTTGCTGCCAATGAGCAATTTGTTTGTTCCACTTCAATAAGTCATTTCATACTTCATAAAAGGGACATAATATAGATTGTCCATGAACATCACAGATTGTAAAATACCAAATCCTGTGCTGTATTTCTCACTATTTTAAGGATCATTTTGTGCTGTTTATACTTTATTTGCTCCAAGACCTTTTTGTCCATTTTACATAGACTGTTGTGGCTAATTCAATTCTTACCTCCTTTCTCTCTGCTATAAAAACATGTTTCTCACACTCTCACAATTATCTTCAATGATAACCTTCTTAACATTCAAAATAACAGAGTCAGTTAAAAATGAATGCAGTGAGCCAATTTTTAATCTCAGTCCAAGTACAGAATTACATTTGCAACAATATGCTTAGACATGAGCTCAATTAATTTTGGCCTTGTTTCAGGAGCAGTTAGCAAGTTAATAGAGATACCATACCCATCTACCGAAAACCTACTGAGAGTTACAATCAGGATAGTTTATTTTGTCGATGTAACCACTTTATTTCATAACTGATATGCAGTAATGAGAAACATCCACTAATATCATGTGCCGTGTGGGCAGCACGGTGGCACAGTGGTTAGCACTGCTGCCTCACAGCGCCAGAGACCCGGGTTCAATTCCCGACTCAGGCGACTGACTGTGTGGAGTTTGCACATTCTCCCCGTGTCTGCGTGGGTTTCCTCCGGGTGCTCCGGTTTCCTCCCACAGTCCAAAGATGTGCAGGTGAGGTGAATTGGCCATGCTAAATTGCCTGTAGTGTTAGGTAAAAGGGGTAAATGTAGGGGAATGGGTGGGTTTCACTTCGGCGGGTCGGTGTGGACTTGTTGGGCCGAAGGGCCTGTTTCCACACTGTAAGTAATCTAATCATCAAGTAATTGAATAGGATCTTCATGAATAACATTTCTTTTGTAAGTTTTAACTCCAAGTCTCCCTTCTATAATGTGACCATCAACTTGCTTCTTTCTTACTGATTAAGTGTTTAAGTTCCTATGATTTCTGCTTATTTACTGTCTATTCCCTACTTTATAATGTTCATCAATTACATGATAAGTTTTCTCTTCAGTTTCAATTTCCTCAGCAGACCAAAATGAAGAAATTACCTGGGGCACAGCTACTATCATAGCTATGTACTCATTACTACATGCCCCTGAAATAAAATTACATCATATACAATAAAAAGAGTTTAGCTTCTCCCACCTATTCCTCTTTCTACCAGGTCCAAATATCCTGTACTCCCAAGTTTAGAACTGGAAGAGGGACAATGAAAATGTCTTGGGGAGGGCACTGCCACCAATCTGAAGAACAGTCAATATCTCCAGCTATGATGCATCATAATCATAGACTGTGTTTCCCTCACTCTACTCCACTCAATAGTTTCAAATCCAGTGATCAAATGTTGATATGCATGCAATATGGAACTGGTCAAGTTTTCCACAGGCATTTCTAAGTTCAGCACCTCACACAGTGACCTATCTTTTTACAGTCAGACCATTTCAATTATTTGCAGTGAAGTATTCTCTATATGGGAGACATTGCATAAGGAGTTGTTATTAAGTCCACTTTAAGTCTGGTTGAGTGCTTTAATTGGGCGTGGGAGGTTTTAATTTGTATCTACTCCAATTTCACTATCAAGATTAAGGGATTAGGATCTGGTCCTTTCGGTCTGAATTAATGAGTGCTGTTCTAGGCAGTCTAGCTATCCACACACCCAGAGGAGAGGCTGTAAATTTGTTTTGTTTCATGGCTTTGCACTTTTTAGAATTTCAATGGAAAGAATAATAAACTCTTAACCCAGTTTAGAAAAATGAATTTACAGATCTCATCACAAAATGAACATCTGCTTGCTTCCAATTGGTTAAATGGATCAAGAGATAACCATACTACTAGCATAAAGGCCATGGAACAACACAAAAGAATAATGAGTTTAAAGTATTATTATTTTTCTGCTTTACTTCATTATAAGATTTAAATCATGCAGTTTGTTTTCCAAGTGCTTTCTGTTAAATCTATCACATACCAGAGCAGCTTAACCTTTCTGATTCTTTAAGCATCATATAGGCCATATAACCACAATTCCTTTTTGCCATTGTAATCTTTTACAATGTGCAAGTTGAATATTACTGCTTAGATATTTGCATTTTCCCAAATGTTTTGCTATAATTTATTTGTCAAGACTTGCATAATACTCCTTAACGCAAAGTGTACATGAGAAAATTTGCTAAAATTATTGGAAGTCTAGTTTTTCCCCTACAAAACTCAACTTCAAATCATGTCCACATTTGGGCCTGCATTTTTACTAACAGGTCAGGAGCAAGCTTCAAAACAACTCCCTGCTTCGCAAAACCAAACCAAGAGAAATGCCATCAAACTTCAAACATTCATTCTAGGGCACTGGGTTTTCTGGGAGTTATGGTGGGCAGCCCAGAAAGGAAGTGGAGGTTGCAGAGCGAGGCAGTCACCCAGCCCTTACTTCTCATACTTTCTGACTCTCCTTCACATTCTCATGCCCTATCCATGTCAGCCTATGTCAACCTGTGACCTCCATATACCTGCATAACTTCTCATCCCTACCATACCAGCTAACCTACTTCCATCCATTCACTGCTACAAAACCCTGCATACCCTTCGCACCAACCCATGCCTTTCTCACCCACTACCCATTGCCTTTATATTCACTATGCTCACAACCAGAACCTGCCATTGTCAGAAATCAGGATCCATACTAAGAGAAATAAAATTCTTGCATTTATTGATTAAGTCACTATTTCAAAGAAAAAGTCTTTAAATTCTTAACAAAAACAAACATTGCAATTCATAGTCTAACTTCAAAAGGTGAATAATAACAATTAGTTATCAATTAAATTGTGAATAAGAGGCATCCCACTGTGATAATGAAAGATTGTGAAATCAGTCATATGGTACTCAGCCAAAATTGATGGCCCTCAAGTTATGTCAATGATGGAGTGCAGTAGAAAGAGGTATACTGATTTATTTAACAATCCAGACCATTTTATTTTTAATTATTAAAATAGCAGTGGATAAAAATGACTTGAAAACTTATTTTGACAACACAATTTGGCAGTTCCAAAGAGATTGAGATTCCAATGAATCTAAGCAACTTTCATGCACATTCACGTCTATTTTTAACAATAGCACAGGAAGCCTCACTTTCCCAAATTGACCCTGTTCTGTCCCAAAAGTGTTCAAGGACCATAACCGCAAGATCCCATCTGTTTCAAAAGGGGTGCGCCACTTCTAAAAAGGCATCTGGTACCTTAAAATCTTCCTCCATCAGGTTTAATGTTTCCAAGTTGTGTCCACTTGTGAAAACCAGATCTGACAATAGCAGTTGTATTTTAACAAGGGTAGCTGTCTCTGTAAACTACACATGTGCAAATTGGAACCTGTCCTTATACCCTTCACTGGAAAAATGGTAGGTGCCTGTTCAGGGGTGGGACTTCCAGATTTGAGTCTTTGGAACTATTTTTGGAATGATAGAGCTGCCTGCCATGTTTACAAAATCCAGAACTTACTGTTTAGGGCTTCAGGATGGTTTGCAACTGGTATTTCTTTCCCTTCTTCAGTTTTCTCCTTTTCTTCCTACGTTCAATGAAGTGGCGATTCCTCAGCTGTGTGCTGAAAAGTGTGTTGCAGGGACAGGCTATGTAATCATGATTAGGTTAGATAAGATTCCCGACAGTGTGTAAACAGGTCTTTTGGCCCAACAAGTTCACACCAAGCCTCCGAAGAACAACTCACCCAGACCCATTCCCCTACACCTAACACTACGGGCAATTTAGCACGGTCAATTCACCTGACCTGCACATCTTTGGACTGTGGGAGGAAACCGGAGCACCTGGCAGAAACCCACATAGACACGGGGAGAATGTGCAAACTCCACACAGACAGTTGCCTGAGGTGGGAATTGAACCCAGGTCCCTGGCGCTGAGAGGCAGCAGTGCTGACCACTGAGCCACCTTTCCGGAGCAGTAGCATTTTATCTAGTGGCACTGCCTGGCACTTTCCCTGTAGCCTTTCCCTGAAGCCATGCACATTCTTCCTTTTCAGAAAGCAATCCCTTATGAAATCCTGATTGAAACTGCCTCCAACATAATATCAGGCAGCACATTTCCAAATCCTAGCCACTTGCTGCATGAAAAAGTGTTCACACGTGTTGTCATTGCTTCTTTTGTCAATGACCTTAAATCTGTGCTCTCAGTTTCTTGACCCTTCTACCATAGAGGCTTGGAGTCATAGAGATGTACAGCATGGAAACTAACCCTTTGGTCCAACTCAACCATGCCAACCAGATATCCAAACCTAATCTAGTCCCCTTTGTCAGCACTCGGCCCATATCTCTTCAAACACTTACTATTCACATATCCACCTAGATGCCCTTTAAATGTTGTAATTGTACCAGCCTCCACCACTTCTTCTGGCAGCTCATTCCATGTACACACCATCCTCTGTGTTGTCACCATGTTGTCCCTTAGGTCCCTTAGTGGTTAGCATTGTTGCCTCACAGCGCCAGAGACCCAGGTTCAATTCACGCCTCGGACAACTGTCTGTGTGGAGTTTGCACATTCTCCCCGTGTCTGCATGGGTTTTCTGCAGGTGCTCCAGTTTCCTCCCATAGTCCAAAGATGTGCATATCAGGTGAATTGGCCATGCTAAATTGCCCGTAGTGTTAGGTAGATTAGTCAGGGGTAAATATAGGGGGGGTGGGTTTCTCTTCGGAGGGTCGGTATGGACTTGTTGGGCTGAAGGGCCTGTTTCCACACTGTCAGTAATCTAATCTAATCAATCTAATCTATACTCTCTAGTTCTGGACTCCCACACCTAGGGAAAAGACCCATCTATTTACCCTATCCATGCCCATCATGATTTTATAAACCATATAACGTCACCCCTCAGCCTCCGACGCTCCAGGGAAAACAGCCCCAATCTGTTCAGCCTCTCCCTATAGCTCAAATCCTCCAACCCTGGCAACATCTTTGTAAATCTTTTCTGAACCCTTTCAAGCTTTGCAACATCCTTCCTTTAGCAGGGAGGCCAGAACTGAATGCAGTATTTTAAAAGTGGCCTAACCAATGTCGTGTACAGCCATAACATGACCTCCCAATTCCTAAACTCAATGCACTGACCAATAAAGGCAAGCATCCCAAACGCCTTCTTCACTATCCTGTCTACCTGCAACTCCAGCTTCAAGGAAAATTGGGAGCAAGTACTTGAAGTAACACTCTCACCTTTGTGGAAAGATAACCCTGCTTCGTGAACTTTTGGTTTTCTGAAGCAAATACAGATAATGAAGAGGTCTCCATCTTGTGAATACTCGGATTATGGTCAGACATTGAGAGCATAATACAGAAGACTGCGGTAAATGTCTGACACATACACTTCAATTAGTAGCCTCCGCTTTCCAACAAAACCTAAATTGGACTATGTCTTACAACAGACAATGCTGAGCCTACTGAGAATTATCGGTTAAAGGAGGTTAGTGTCTAGACAGTCTCTGTGATGGATTTCCCGGAAAAAGTATTTGGATGAAAATGTCTTACTTGTCAGTTTTGCATCAGAAAGCAGACCTGGGAATCTGCTAGTGATTTTTGATACTTTGTCCATTTCCAGTTCTATAGGTGAGGATAGCAGTAGTTTTAGAGAAGATATCACGATTGGTGGACAATGAGTCTGAGGAATGTAGCAGGATATGCAACATTTATGTAACATATCTCGATCACACTTATACAGCAGTTTCCTTACATTTCTCTTCCTTATGATGTTGATAGGCCAAGGTAAAAATCACATTCTATCACTTGAGTCTAATCCCTGAGACCTTCATGGATTAAAGTAAGTTCTTAAAGAGGATTAAGTATTGACCTAAGATACATATATTAGCTCACTTTACCAAGTTGAAGCAAGCTGAGGAAACCATCACTACTCAAGGATCAATCTCAACTGAAATTGTCATTATAAGTGTAAACAAAAACAAAAAAATTGCAAATGATGGAAATTAGAAACAAGATCAGAAATTGCTGGAAAAACTCAGCAAGTCTGACAGCATGTTTGGAGAGACAGCAGAGTTAACATTTTGGGTCCAGTGATCCTGCTCTGAAGAAGGCAGAGGGTGGAAGTCACCAACTGAACAGCACAGACTGTTACCTTCCAACATGCTGAAAATCGGAAGTTGCAATAGGAAGGAAATTGGCTGTGACCACAGTCAGAGTGGGCCTGTTAAATGCCTCAACCTTTGAGGGAGGTGGCTGCAAATTCTGCTGACGTGAAGCCCTTTAGAGGGCAACAACATAACACACAGAGCCATGTATATTGTACAGGGCACTATATAGAGAAATGGGCCCCCTGTTTCCTGACTATTGTAAGCCAGTCAGTCCCTATGGACTGTACTTTTCGTTGTCTCTACATTGCTGACCACTCCATTCACGCTGACACTTTTTGATTTGGAGGCAAGGGGAAAAATATGGATGTTTTACCACAAAGGTCAATGATGCATAATCTGTTGCCCTATAAATGTCTTGTTCATCTTGCTTCTACAAGCACTGACAAGGATTTATGGTACGGCCTGCATGGACATGAATTTGACATCCTGCTGGGAATAAGCCACAATCGTATTGAATAGCAGAGTGGTTTTGATGGGACAAGTGGCCTCCTTTTGCTCCTATATCTTATGGCCTAGTTACGTATATGGCTCCAAAGAGACTGAAACAAACTAATGTAGTACAAAACCAATCAAATTTGTAGAAATATAACTTTATATATAGTGTACTGTCACTTGTGCCACCAAAGTGACCACAAAGAAGTTTTATTCTTTCTTTCTCTCCCACTAGTGTTATCCCACCTTACCTAGCTGGGGTGAAAGCATCCTGCCCACCAGCTCAGCATGTTGACCCTAAAGGTTTGGTTAGGCAACCCCAGGCCATTTTGGTTGTAGATGATGCAGACATGCTGAGGGTTTCTTGCCAAAGCCAAGTATGGCTCCTCCTCAGCTTGAACTTCCAAGGCAGGGTGGAGGTGGAGGACATGACCATCTCTAGAGTATCCTGCATGGAGATTTCTGAGGGGCTGGGGTTTGGTCACTCCTCTGACTGGGTGCCCCTGGTACTGCATCATCTCTATGTTAGGACAGAGCACCTGGAGTATTCGCTATATTCCACATGCCCCTCTTAGACAATAGACAATAGACAATAGGTGCAGGAATTGGCCATTCTGCCCTTCGAGCCTGCACCACCATTCAATATGATCATGGCTGATCATCCTTAATCAGTATCCTGTTCCTGCCTTATCTCCATAACCCTTGATTCCACTATCCTTGAGAGCTCTATCCAACTCTTTCTTAAATGAATCCAGAGACTGGGCCTCCACTGCCGTCTGGGGAAGAGCATTCCACACAGCCACCACTCTCTGGGTGAAGAAGTTTCTCCTCATCTCTGTCCTAAATGGTCTACCCCGTATTTTTAAGCTGTGTCCTCTGGTTCAGCACTCACCCATCAGCGGAAACATGTTTCCTGCCTCCAGAGTGTCCAATCCTTTAATAATCTTATATGTCTCAATCAGATCCCCTCTCAGTCTTCTAAACTCAAGGGTGTACAAGCCCAGTAGCTCCAGTCTTTCAGTGTAAGGTAATCCTGCCATTCCAGGAATTGACCTCGTGAACCTACGCTGCACTCCCTCAATAGCCAGAATGTCTTTCCTCAAATTTGGAGACCAGAACTGCACAGGTGTGGTCTCACCAGGGCCCTGTACAGCTGCAGAAGGACTTCTACACTCAATTCCTCTTGTTATGAAGGCCAGCATGCTATTAGCCTTCTTCACTACCTGTTGCACCTGCATGCTTACTTTCATTGACTGTGTACAGGAACACCCAGATCTCTCTGTACTGTCCCTTTACCTAAATTGATTCCATTTAGGTAGTAATCTGCCTTCCTGTTCTTGCCACCAAAGTGGATAACCAGACATTTATCCACATTAAACTGCATCTGCTATGCATCTGACCACTCACCTAACTTGTCCAGGTCACCCTGTAATCTCCTAACATCCTCATCACATTTCACCCTGCCACCCAGCTTAGTATCATCAGCAAATTTGCTAATGTTATTGCTAATACCATCTTCTATATCATTAATACATATTGTAAAAAGCTGCAGTCCCAGTACTGATCCTTGCGGTACCCCACTGGTCACTGCCTGCCATTTAGCCATTTATCACTACTCTTTGTTTCCTATCAGCCAACCAACTTTCAATCCAAGTTAGTACTTTGCCCCCAATACCATGCACCATAATTTTACTCACTAACCTCCTATGTGGGACTTTATCAAAAGCTTTCTGAAAGTCCAGGTACACTACATCTACTGGATCTCCCTCGTCCATCTTCAGGGTTACATCCTCAAAAAATTCCAGAAGATTAGTCAAGCATGATTTCCCTTTCATAAATCCATGCTGACTCTAACCTATCCTGTTACTACTATCTAGATGTGTCGTAATTTCATCCTTTATAATAGACCCTAGCATCTTTCCCACCACTGAGGTCAGACTAACTGGTCTATAATTTCCTGCATTCTCTCTCCCACCTTTCTTAAAAAGTGGTACAACATTAGCCACCCTCCAATCCGCAGGAACTGATCCCGAATCTATTGAACTCTGGAAAATAATCAGCAACGCATCCACGATTTCTCGAGCCACCTCCTTCAGTACCCTGGGATGTAGACCATCAGGCCCCGGGGACTTATCAACCTTCAGACCTAACAATCTCTCCAACACCAATTCCTGGCAAATATAAATTCCCTTAAGTTCAGGTCCTTCAGCCACTGTTACCTCAGGGAGATTGCTTGTGTCTTCCCCAGTGAACACAGATCTGAAGTACCAATTCAATTCTTCTGCCATTTCTTTGTTCCCCGTAATATATTCTCCCGTTTCTGTCTTCAAGGGCCCAATTTTAGTTTGTCCCCTCTGCCCCCCCCTCCCCCGCTACTTAGTTTAAACGTAGCTGTGTTGCAGTAGCAAACCTGCCTACCAGAATGCTGGTCCCTAACATATTAAGGTGCAAACCGTCTCTTTTGTAGAATTTATGCTTACTGCAAAACATACCCCAGTGATCCAAGAATTTAAATCCTTGCTTCCTGCACCAGTTCCCCAGCCACATATTCAAGTCCATTATCTCCCTGTTTCTGGCCTCACCAGCCCGAGGAACTGGAAGCAAACCGGAGATAACCACCCTGGACGTCCTGCTTTTCAGCCTTCTTCCTAGTTCTCCGAAGTCCCGCTGTAGTATGTTCCTCGTCTTCTTCCCGACATCATTTGTGCCGACATGTACCACCACCTCTGGCTCTTCACCTTCGTCCTTGAGGATTTCCTGCACTCTGTCTGTGATATCTTTAACCCTGGCACCAGGAAGGCAACACAACATCCTTAAGTCCCGCCTGCTGCCACAAAAACCCCGGTCAGTTCCTCTCACTATGGAGTCCCCTATTACCACGGCTCTGTGCGATGTCCGACTTTTTCGCTCTGTCTCTGTGCCAATTTTTGATTGACAGACCTGGCCACCTCGTGGACTGGCAGTGTCATCTGTCTCCACTGTTTCCAAAAGATTCAACTTGTTCCTGACAGGTACTTCCCCCGGGGTCTCTTGCACCTGTCTCCTCTCTGTTTTCCTCATCATCTGCTCTCTTCTGCTCTCTTCTGGTATGATCAGTATAATAACCTCGCTGAAGGTCTTGTCCAGAAAGATCTTGTTCTCTCGGATGAGCCTAAGGTCCTCAAGTTCTTTCATCACTGCTGCAATATGCTCTGTCAGTAGCTGAACATGCACACACTTGCCACACATATACTTGCCAGACACACTAGAATCGTTGACCTCCCACATCAAGCACGTAGCACACTGAACCAGCTTGGCAGTCATGTCTTCACCCTCTTCAACTGTGGTGTAATCACTTCACTCAATCTCCTTGTCAAAGACTCCTGAGCTAAAACCTCACTCTTCAATCCACAGGAACTTCCTTGGACCCTCTTTTTGGGGCAAGTCTGTGGACTTTTAATTTAGGTTAGAGGAGGAGGGTGGCCCTACTTTGTAGGACCTGGGGTCTAGAACACACCCACTCAAATAACGATCACTTACCTTCCCGACCAGCTTTGCGCTCTGTCTTCACTTCTGCCCAGCTCCCGCCGCTCTCTGATGCGAAAATCTATGCCTTTGGTCCTGAAGATATAGAGTCAGAGAGATGTACAGCATGGAAACAGATCCTTCGGTCCAACTCGTTCATGCTGACCAGATATCCCAACCCAATCTAGTCCCACCTGCCAGCACCCGGCCCATAACCCTCTAAACCCTTCCTCTGGCAGCTCATTCCATACATGTACCACCCTCTGTATGAAAAAGTTGCCCCTTAGGTCTCTTTTATATCTTTCCCCTCTCACCCTAAACCTATGCACTCTAGTTCTGGACTCCACCACCCCAGGGAAAAGACTTTTGTCTATTTATCCTATCCATGCCCCTCATGATTTTATAAATCTCTATAGGGTCACCCCTCAGCCTCCGACACTATAGGGAAAACAGCTCCAGCCTGTTCAACTTCTCCCTACAGCTCTAATCCTCCAACCATGACAACATCTTTGTAAATCTTTTCTGAACCCTTTCAAGTTTCACAACATCTTTCTGATAGGAAGGAGACCTGAACTGCACACAATATTCCAAAAGTGGCCTAACTAATGTCCTGTACAGCCGCAACATGACCTCCCAATTCCTGTACTCAATACTCTGACCAATAAACGAAAGCATACCAAACGCCTTCTTCACTATCCTATCTACCTGTGACTCCACTTTCAAGGAGCTATGAACCTGCACTCCAAGGGGTCTTTGTTCAGCAACACTCCCTAGGACCTTACCATTAAGTGTATAAGGCCTGCTAAGATTTGCTTTCCCAAAATGCAGCACCTTGCATTTATCTAAATTAAACTCCATCTACCACTTCTCAGCCCATTGGCCCACCTGGTCAAGATACCATTGTAATCTGAGGTAACCTTCTTCTCTGTCTACTACACCTCCAATTTTGGTGTCATCAGCAAATTTACTAATTATACCACTTATGCTCACATCCAAATCATTTATGTAAATGATGAAAAGTAATGGACCCAGCACTGATCCTTGTGGCACTCCATTTGTCACAGGCCTCCTGTCTGAAAAACAACCCTCCACCACCACCTCTGTCTTCTACCTTTGAGCCAGTTCTGTATCCAAATGGTGAGTTCTCCCTGTATTCCATGAAATCTAACCTTACTCACCAGTCTCCCATGGGGAACCTTGTCAATTGCCTTACTGAAGTCCATATAGATCACACCTACCGCTCTGCCCTCATAAATCTTCTTTGTTACTTCTTCTAAAAACTCAATCAAGTTTGTGAGACATGATTTCCCATGCATAAAGCCATCCCTAATCGTAGAACATAGAAAAGTACAGCACAGAACACCTTGGCCCATGATGTTGTGCCAAGGTTTAATTCTAATGTAAAATATAATATCTTAACCTATGCACCCCTCAACTCACTGCTATCCATGTGCATGCCCAGCAGTCGCTTGAATGTCCCCAATGACTCTGCTTCCACCACCACAGTTGGCAATGCATTCCATGCATTCACAACTCTCTGTGTAAAGAACCTATCTCTGACATCTCCTGTATACCTTTCTCCTTCTATCTTATAACTATGACCGTTCGTACCAGTCAATCCTGCCCTGGGGAAAAGTCTCTGGCTATTGACTCTATCTATTCCTCTCATTATTTTGTACACCTCAATCAGCTCTCCTCTCTTCCTCCTTCTCTCCAGACAGAAAAGTCCAAGCTTATTCAACCTTTCTTCATAAGGCAAGCCCTCCAGTCCAGGCAGCATCCTGGTAAACCTTCTTTGCACTCTCTCCAAAGTCTCTGTATCTTTCCTATATTAGGGCGACTAGAACGGGACACAATATTCCAAGTGCTGTCTCACCAGGGACTTGTAGAATTGTAGTAAACCCTCATGGCTCTTAAACTCGATCCCCCTGTTAATGAAAGCCAAAACACCATATGATTTCTTAACAACCCAATCCACTTTGGTGGCAACTTTGAGGGATCCATATACTTGCACACCCGGATCTCTCTGTTCAGCCAAGAATCCTGTCTATAATCCTATATTCAGCATTCGAGATCAACCTTCCAAAATGCATCACTTCGCATTTATCCAGGTTGAACTCCATCTGCCATTTCTCAGCCCAGCTCTACATCTTGTCTATGTCGTGCTGTAGCCTGCAATAGCCCTTGATACTATCAACGACACCTCCAACCTTTGCGTCATCTGCAAATTTACTAACCCACCCCTCAACCTCCTCATCCAAGTCATTTATGAAATCTACAGAGCCCTGCAGGACCCCACTCAACACTGACCTCCAGGCGGAATACTTACCATCTATAACCACTCTCTGCCTTCTGTCAGCTAATCAATTCTGAATCCAGATCGCCAAATCTCCCTGTATCCCATACTTCCTGACCTTCTGAATGAGCCTACCATGAGATACCTTATCAAATGTTTTGCTGAAGTCCATTACACCACATCCACTGCTCGACTTTCGGCAACCTGTCTTGTCACCTCCTCAAAGAACTCAATAAGATTTGTGAGGCATGACCTCCCCTCACAAAGCCATGCTGACTGCCTTTAATCACACTATGCTTTGCCAAATAGTCATAAATCCTATCCCTCAGAATTCTCTCCAAAACCTTGCTGACCACAGGCGTAAGACTGATTGATCTGTAATTGCCAGGGATTTCCCTATTATCCTTCTTGAAAAGAGGAACAACATTCACCTCCTTCCAATCCTCTGGTACAACTCCTGTGGAGAGTGAGGAGGCAAATATCCTTGCCAGCAGCTTAGCAACTTCCTTTCTCACTTCCCAGAGCAGCCTAGCACCCTGGTCTGGCCCTGGGGATTTATCAATCTTAATGTTTTCCAAAATTTCCAGCGCATCAACTTCATCAATCTTGATCTGGTCACACCTGTATCCCAGCTCCTCAAAGTTCTCATTCACAACAAGGCCCCTTTCCTTCATTAAAACCGAAGCAAAACATTCATGTACGGCTTCCCCTATCTGCTCAGACTCCACACACAAGTTCCCTCCACTATCCCTGATTGATCCTACCATCTCCATGATCATTCTCTTATTCCTCATGTATGAGTAAAATGCCTTTGGGTTTTCCCAATCCTTCTTGCCAAGCCTTTTTCGTGCCCCCTCCTGCCTCTCCTCAATCCATTTCTGAGCTCCTTTCTAGACAAGCCTGTAATCCACTAAAGCTGTGCTAGATCCTTGATTCTTCCACCTTACATAAGCTGCCTTCTTCCTTTTGACAAGAAGTTCCTCTATTCTCGTCATCCAAGGTTCCTTCATCTTACCCATTCTTACCTGTCTCAGAGGAACAAATTTGTGCATCACTCACAACAACTGCTCCTTAGACAGTCTCCACATGTCTGTTGTGCCCTTTCTGTGGAACAATTGCTCCCAGTCTGTACTTCCCAACCTTGTCTGATAGCGTCATAATTTCCTTTTCCCCAATTAAATATCTTCTCTCGGTAACTGCTCCTTTCACTCTCCAAGGCTATGGTAAATGTGAGGCAGCTATGTTCACTGTCACCGAAGTGTTCTCCCACCGCGAGATCTGACACCTGTCCTGGCTCATTGCCAAGCACCAAATCCAAAATGGCCTCTTCCCTCATCAGTCCTTGCCTTTCCAAATACATGTACATCCTGTCCTTCAGGATTCCCTCCAACAATTTGCCCACCACCAACGTCAGGCTCACTGGATCTTTGGTTCCCTGGCTTGTCCTTACCAACTTTCTTAAACAGTGGCACCACGTTAGCCAACCTCCAGTCTTCCGGCACCTCCATAACCCTCCCAACAATTCATTTATCCAGCCTTCCAGACAGCACACATTGAATCAGAACCCATCAAACCAGACTGGAAGGAGGTCACACTGCATCTCAAGGGACTGCCAGATGAGAGAATAAGATTAAATGGGAGAAATACATTGCAGTCTGTGTGGCTCTCACAACTGCTGCATAATAAAGAAAGTTCACTGAGTATAAGAAGAGATTCACAATGCTACAATATATTAACTCTACAGCAACATAAATACATTTCCAATTTACATTGAATGGACTATTACTTCAAAACACCATCTAACATTTTAAATTAACAGTGCAATCTTTACTCAAAATCAGAGGTCCCTCTGACCTCTTGATTATGGACTATTATCTGTTCTTTAATTATAAACTGAATGAGTAAAACCCTCATATTTGTAACAAACACTCAAAGATCACTGGAAGAGACTTGATAGTTTAGCGAGACAGTGCAACATGTTTGCACAATATAATGCTATCTAATTGAACCGAGTTGGAAATGCAGATCTAGTAGCTCATCGTTTTGGTCACCACATGAGCTCAAAATCAATTCCTTTAAGTCCTTTAAGCAGTGGTTAGCACTGCTGCCTCACAGCACCAGAGATCTGGGTTCAATTCCCACCTCAGGCGACTGACTGTGTGGAATTTGCACATTCTCCCCTGTGTCTGCGTGGGTTTCCTCCGGGTGCTCCAGTTTCCTCCCACAGTCCAAAAATGTGCAGGTTAGGTGAATTGGCCATGCTAAATTGCCCATAGTGTTAAGTGTAGGGGAATGGGTCTGGATGGGTTGCGCTTCGGTGGGTTGGTGTGGACTTGTTGGGCCGAAGGGCCTGTTTCCACACTGTAAGTAATCTAAAATCTAAAATCTAATCTAAGTCAATTTGTAGACATTGTGAAATGACAATCTGGGATTTTCAGGCTGTCATTTCAGGCAACACATTGTGGAGCCACTCTTCCCAAATCTCCATTGCAAATGTGTTTCAGTTGCTATATGAGCCAGTCAGAGGCTAGGAATACTGTGGTGAGTAACTGACCTCCTGACTCCCCAAAGCCTGTCAAACATCTACAAGGAACAAGTCAGGAGTGTGATGGAATATTCCCCACTCAAGAAGCTTAACATAAGAGTGGCACAGTTGCTCAGTGGTAAGCACTATTGCCTCACAGCACCAGGGATCTGGGTTTGATTCCAGTCTCAAGTGACTATATGTGTGAAGTTTGCACATTCTCCCCTTGTCTGCATGGGTTTCCTCCCACTGTCCAAAGATGTACAGGTTAGATGAATTGGCCATGCTAAATTGCCCTTAGTGTTCAGGGCTACATGCATTAGTCAGGGGAATGGGTCTGGGTGGGATACTCTGGAGGGTCAGAGTGGACTTGTTGGGCCAAATGACCAGTTTCCACACCGTAGGGATTTTAAGAATTTGTAGGCTACCTGTTTTTTGAAGTTCACATTTGTTCTTTTCAGCTTTTACGGCTTTAAAATGTTGGTAGTTTAACATAGGTGATAGACAGTTTGGAACTGTATTTTATACTCTGCCTGATATTACAGTACACAAGATCAATTTCACCCCTGAAGAACTCTCAGATTACATATTATGCAGGACAACCAATTTGCTCTCAATTCAATTGCAGTTTGTGTTACATCTAGCTGAGGCCAATTATTGTTAACTTATTATCATCTTAGTTAATATTAGTTAACACAGTACCACCCAGAGATTGACTTTGGCTTGGTGCCAGTCACCTAGTGAACTAACTAAACTGGAGGAAGTTCTTTAATTTTCAAAAAGCTGCAGTAAACATGATATATTATTATGAAACTAGCGGTAGAGATATAAATCTTATTCAAGCTGTACAAGAAACTAATGGTCCATTAGCTTGATCCAGTAACTGTATTGGGCCAAGCTTGATCTCTTGCTGGTATAAATGATACAAATGACCCAGTTCTTCTGGGTTTGAAGAAACTAATCCAGTGGTGTCATTCCTGATTATTATCCAGGGAAAACGATTTTGTTGAAAATAAATATATTTGTTGAGACTGGAACATAAACAGTTATAATTAATTTGTGGAACAGTGCGACTCTCCCTGCATAAGAGAACACAATAAATAGTCAAAACCTGAGTCTCCAAGGTGTGCTGCTTGCTCTACATCTTTATGAAATGTAAAAGGAAAAGGGCATCACTGATCAAAGAGATTACCTCCTTTCCTCACTCCCTGTTACCTGATAATGTTAGCAGTGCCCAGTCCTTATGGACTAACCTTTACTCTTACAACTCTTCCTTCATTACTGCCTCCTCAAACAAACCCATCCTTGATTCTTTTGTTGATAATGCTACCACCTCTTCATGAACATCCCACTGCACTTCAAAGTCCTTCGATGTACTGTTGTTTTCTAAATCCTTCTTTACCACAGTTCTAAGTTCTGAAGAAGTCGGGTTGGCCGTGAAATGTAAAAGCCTGACTCTCTTTTCAGAGATGTTGCTGGATCTGGTGAATTTTTCCAGCACTTCCTGATTTTATTTACAGCAGTTGCCTAAAATCAGTTTTGTGCTCCAGCACAGCTATATAACAGCACTTCTGAAAGTTTCAGAGGACACCCCATGTGGCTTCAATCCTGATATCACTTTTCATGACTAATTTGCAGTCTCGACACTGTCGATCATACCAATCTCCTCCATCACAAATTGGTCTAGAGTGGCTTGCTTCCATTCGGTCCCTGGTGAAAAATGTTTTCTACAATGTACCACTCTCTGAGCAGTGCACCGAAGTAGCAGTTTGTATTATGTATTCATAGTCTAGGGAGTCTTAAATTCACAAATCACTGACTCTGAGGATGTTCCTAATGAACTCAGCTACACTCATACACGGCTGGTTTTGGAACTGTTCTCCCATTTGAATGCTGAGCTAAAGAAAGAAAGAGAGAATGGCACTTTGAAAGCATGTTTCACTCTACTATAACTGATAATTTAGTTCATTGAAGATCAAACTTGCTGCTATTATTTAACAAGGGTTAAAAAGTCTGTCTTCAGAATTATGCACATCAGATTCATACATTAAATTTTAAGAAAAAACACTTTGCATTTATCTTGCACCTTTTATAATCTCAAGCTGTTCCAAAATGCTTTACAACTAATTAAATGATTCTGAAATATCGCCAATGTTCAGGAAAGAGCTGGTTAAGAGAGCTTATTTATCATTTGAAACTTATGAAACTACTTACTGACTACTTAGCTGCAAGTTGTTCGTTAAAAGAAAAGACTGATGCAAAGCATTCATCTAGCGCCTCAGCCATCCCTTTTTCATTTCTAATCAGCCTCTCACCTCGTTTTCTGGCCACCGCATTATTGGAAGGATGTGGAAGCTTCAGAAAGCGCAGAGGAGATTTACTAGGATGTTGCCTGGTATGGAGGGAAGGTCTTATGAGGGAAGGCTGAGGGACCAGAGGCTGTTTTTGTTCGAGAAAGAAGGTTGACTTAATTGAGACATATCACATAAACAGAGGGTTAGATAGGGTGTAAAATAAGAGAGTTTTTCCTTGGATGATGATGGCACGGGAGGATATCATTTTAAATTGAGAGGTAATAGATATAGGACAGATGTCAGAGGTAGTTTCTTTACTCAGAGTGTAGTAGGGGCCTGGAACGCCCTGCCTGCAACAGTAGTAGACTCACCAACTTTAAGGGCATTTAAATGGTCATTGGATAAACATATGGATGAAAATGGAATAGTGTAGGTTAGATGGGCTTCTGATTGGTTCCATAAGTTGGCGCAACATCGAGGACCAAGGGGCCTGTACTGCGTTGTTATGTTCTATGTTCTTTTACTATTGATGTTCCTATAGAAGATTTTGGGCTTTCCCTTTGTTACCTGGAGGATTTGTTCATAAATCCATCCATTCTGAACCTTTTGTATTCAGCTTGGTCCTCAACTGTGTGTACTGTCTGACACCTGTCATTAGCACACATTTTCTTCTTTAATTTAGTTTCTCTCTCCTTTTTTTTCACGCAGGGAGATTCTGATTTGTTTGTCCTTCCCTTTCTCTTTCGAAGAAGTGCCTGAACCACTTCCTCTTTCAATGTAGCCCATTGTTTTCCTCCCAACTTCTCATTCCAATCTATCTGGCTCTTGCCCCTTGAAGTCAGTTGATTCTTCACTGTCCTCTGAAATGGCCCAGAGAACCATTTAATTCAAAGGCGATTAGGGATGAACAATAAATGCTGGCCTTACCAGTGAAGTCCACATCCTGTGAAAGAAAAATAGTAAAATAGTGGATGGTCAACAAATGTTGGTCAAACGAAATCTGGAGTGAGGAAATCCAGCTTACACTGGGAAGTAGTACTGAGTACATTGTTAGAACTGAGAGTTGACAAGTCCCCATTCCTGATTGATTTCATCACAAGGCCTTAAAAGCAGAAGCTAGGGAGATAGTTAACATGTTGATTTTGCTTTTCTAAACTCATTAGATTTGGGAACATTCTTTCATTTTGGAAAATAGTTAATGTAACTCCTTTATTCAAAAAGTGTGAGAAGCAGAAAGCAGGAAACTACAGGCCAGTTGCTCAAATGTGTCATTGGGAAAATGTTAGAAGACTTGTTTAAAAGCATTTATAATGGGATATGTTACTTCGCAGACTTTCCAAAGATTCTCTACGGCCATGGAGAAGGGGTATAGTCTTGATCTCTTTCTTTCCAGCTATTCTTATCAGTCAACTAATGTAGCATCTTCAGTCAAAAATGGTCAAACAGAAGAAGGCTTTTCAACTCCTTGAATTAGAATTAAAATCCCTACAGTGTGAAAACAGGCCCTTCACCCAACAAGTCCACCCCGACCCTCCAAACAGTATCCCACCCAAACCCATTCTTCTACCCTAACCCCTAACTAACACATCCCTGAACAATATAGGGCAATTTAGCATGGCCAGTTCATCTGAAAATGCACATCTTTGGATTGTGGGAGGAAACCCACGCAGAATGTGCAAACTCCACACAGTCACCCAAGGATTGTATCAAACCCAGCTCCCTGGCACTGTGAGGCAGGAGTGCTAACCACTGAGCCACCATGCCACCCAATTTGTGAAGAGCAGAAGTAGAAAAACAAGGACAATTAAACTAAAATATCAATAGGGGAGAAAGTAAGCAGAAATGGAAAGAAAATCACTTCCTCAAAGGAAACAGCTGTCTGCCCAGTCTTAAACCAAAGGCTCCTGCCAGGTACAGTGTCCATTACCCAGAGTAAAATTCAGTGATGGGGCCAGCAAATGCTACTCCTTTAGGATGTCTTCCTACTTTACTGTTGTTCACTGATAGATCTCCAGGGAATCAACATTAATATCCATAGATATGGGAGATCCATGGAATTTCAGGATAATTTCATTTCAAGGTTAAACTGAGGCAGTGCATGGTGGTACAACAGCCTATATATAATATTATATATATTATATATATAGTCCAAAGCACAGACAACATATCTCTCAGAGGAGGATTGGGTAGAGGAGGCTCTACCAATTAGTTGGGGACAAGATCAGGCACCCAACTATCCAACATACCCCCTACCTGCAAGGACGCACTCTATCAGATGAATCCTAGCAAATTAATCTGGAAAATTACCTCTTTTTCTCTCTCTCAGTCTTAATGATGTTTTGCAGCTTTTCTTCAGTAACATTGAGCTTAAATGTAACTTATTTTTTTCTGGTTTTCTCAGCCCACCAAGTTAAATCTAACATGGCATCCAGGCCATTGCTAGACAAATAGAAAATATAAGTATAGAGGCTCAAAATCCTGCAGTGACAGGCCTAAATAAATGAAGTGGTTATATAACCCAGACAGCTGGTTTCAAACAGCTTTGCTTTCCTTTTTTTATGCTCGATACTCAGGTTACACAGGAATTTAACTGGTCTGACATGAACAGATCAGCACACTGTCAACAGCCAGTAAATCAAGCACATCTGGAAGAGAGTAGACCACAGGGTTATGTTTTGTGTGAATGCTGTCACATTGTGTTGCAAGTGCTGCATCTTTGGTTTTGTCTCACAGTTCCATCCTTGTATATGTTGTGGCTAAGACTAATATATTGGGTAAATGCTTCAGCCAATGTAAGTAAATATTCTTCATTTGTTTTGAATATATTGTACTCCATAACTTGAATGCTGCAGCAACCTAGTCCAAATAAATGGCATGAACCACAACTTATCTAAGCTATGACATTCTGTTGGAACAACACTGTGCCTTGGAAGATAATGTTAGTGAAAAGGCCTTATATGTCTCTCACAGACCATGCAGTAACCCCCAATGTGTATAGAAGAGAAAAACAGCACATTACTGAAAGAGCAATTCATTTTTAATCTCATTGTATTTGTGATTACTTCCTTGACCACTTTGTTGCTCAAGTGGAGCCTGTATCTGAATAATTTTGGTCAGAAGGTTTTAGGGCCTGTTCCTAATCAGTGCTGAGCTAAATAATTGGCTACAGACAGCACTAGGGTGTTACCATTGACTACTGGGCTAGGGATTTAATATTGAACGAATGAACCCAAGTGCATGATCACCAGTTTAAGATCAGATCAGGTTGTGCTGCACAACATAAAGGAATACCCATCCAGAAATCATTGTTTAAGATCATATGAAAGCGATCACCTGGGTGAGAGCAGAAAACTGATAAAAAGCCACTGAGCAACAACTCCCTTTTGTTTGTCTTCAGTCTGAGTACAATCTGTAAATCCACAACAATATAAAGTATTTATCTGGACCTACACCCACCATGCGTGCACATGCACACGCACACAGACACACACAAATAATTTGAAAAGATTGGTAGAAAAAGAAGACCATTTATTTCTTTTCATTGATCCCCATTGCAGCATCCAATTAATTTTTTTCTCAGGCTTCTCATCTGTAATATTCTTCCTGAAAATCGTTCCCTATGCTAATAATTCTGTTTAAACATGCATTTGCTTGTTCTACTGGTTCGATCGATGGAGTAAAATCCTTCAGACTTCTTCTGATCCATGTTAAAAATTGGGTAGAATTTCTGTTTGCACACGTCAATGGGTTTTTGTGAAACCTTACGGTGGCAAAGCTGGAAAGGATTAAAGAGTTTTTACAGCAGAGGAAATGCCATAATATTGGTGCCAGCCATTGAGCATTTATCTATTCTAATTGCATTTTCCAGCACCTAGCCCCTGGTCTTGCATGTTATGGTGTTGTAAGTGTATGTTTTAAAATGACTTGAGGATTCCCACTTAGAGCACTCCTTCTGGCAGTGAGATCCAGATTCTTACCACCCTTTGGGTGAAAACTGCTCATTAAACCTCCTGTTCCTTATGTTAAAACTGTGCCACCTGGTTATTGATTCCTCTATTAGGGGGAATGATTTCTCCCTATCTATGCCTCTCATAATATTGTACACCTCAACCATTTAGCTCCTCCAACTTCTCTGTTCTCTCTTCATGGCTGATTCGCTCCATCTCAGGGAACATCCACTGCACATGAACCTCTACTGCACCCTCTCTCGTGCAATCATAACCTTCCTGTAGAATGGTGACCAGAACAGCACACAGCACTCGAGCTGTGGCCTAAGTAGGTGTTAGGTACAGTTCAAACGTAACCTCCTTGCTCTTGTCTTCAATGCCTTGACCATCAAAGCCAAGTGTGCCTTCTTAACCACCTTATCTACTTGTCTTGCTGGTTTCAAAGATCTGCGGACACAGGCAGCAAGATTACTTGCTGCCCTAACATTCACCATGTACTCCCTTGTTAGTCCTCCCAAAATGCATCACCTCATAATTTTCAGGTTAAATTCCATTTACAACTGTTCCACCCATCTATAGAGTCCCTACAGTGCAGGTAGAGGATATTTGCGTCTGTGCCAACCCTCCAAAGAGCATCCCACCCAGACCTAAACCTACCTCCATAGCCTGGCATTTACCATGCCTATTCCACCTCACCTTCACGTCCTTGGACTGCGGGAGGAAACCCACGCAGACATGGGAAACATTTGCGAACTCCACACAGTCACCTGAGGCTGGAATTGAACCTGGGTTCCTGGCGCTGTGAAGCTGCAGTGCTAACTGTGCCACCATATGTTCTACCATAGCCTAAGTCTCTCCTATTTACCACAACACCAATTTTCTCACATTCTCCTCTTTTTCATTCTTCCTCCGTTGTTTTAGAGGGTTTGAATTATAAGGAGAGTCTGGATAGGCTGGCATTTTCTTCACAGGATCGACGGAGGCTAAAGAGTGGCCTTATGGAGGTTTATAAAATCATGAGGGGTGTGGATAAGGTAAATAGTCAAGGTCTTTTCTCCAGCATAGGGGAGTTCAAAATTAGAGGGCATATTTTAAGATGAGAG
Organism: Hemiscyllium ocellatum; assembly: GCF_020745735.1. Classification (NCBI taxonomy): domain Eukaryota; kingdom Metazoa; phylum Chordata; class Chondrichthyes; order Orectolobiformes; family Hemiscylliidae; genus Hemiscyllium; species Hemiscyllium ocellatum. Next base: position 61,421,673 of record NC_083401.1, on the reverse strand, counting down.
TAGAAAGGTTTAAAAGGGATCCGATTGGCAACGTTTTCACACAGTGGGTGGTTCATAATGATAAGTGAACTACCAGAGGAAGTGGTCGATACAGGGACAGTTACAGCATTAAGAAGACATTTGGGCAGGTACATGAATTGGAGAGGTTTAGAGGGATATGGGCTAAATGCAAGCAATTGGGATAAGTTTAGTTTGGGAAACTTGGTCAGCATGGACAAGTTGGAGTGCAGGGTCTGTTTCTATGCTGTATGACCCTTTGCTTCTAAAATTCTGTCAGATTTTCTCACTATTCAATTTAAAATAATATTCCATACTTACCTTTCCAGTCCCTTTAATAAGGTGTATAGTATGTTTGCCTTCATTGCTCAGTCCTTTGAGTATACGAGATGAGAAGTCATGTTGAGGTTGTACAGGCCTTATCTGGAATACTGTGTCCAGTTCTGGTTGGCCAGTTATAGGAAGGATATTGTTAAGCTGGAAAGGGTTCTGAGAGATTTACCAAGCTGTTACTGGATATGGAAGGTTAGAATTATGAAGAAAGGCTGACTAGGTTGGGACTGTTTTCACTGGAATGTAGGAGGTTGAGTGTAGAGGCGACCCAAGAGAAGTTTATAAAATAATGAGGGGTACAGGTAGAGTTAATGGTAATTGTCTTTTCCCTAGGATGGGGGATTCCAAGACTAGGAGGCACATTTCTAAGGTGAGAAGAGAGAGGTTTGAAAAAGACATGAGGAGAAACATGAGGTGGTTCGCATTTGGAATGAACTTTCTGAGGAAGTGGTAGATGTGGGTAAGATTTTAATGTTTAAAACACATTTGAATGGAAAATACACAATAGGAAAGGTTTTGAAGAATATGGGCCAGGAAAAGGCAAGTCAGACCAGCATAGTTTGGGGTTATGTTCAGCATGGACCGAAGGGTCTGTTTTCATGCTTTATGACACCATGATTTAGACAACGATACAGGTCATTGCTCACATATAAGACATTGACAGGTTGGTTCAGTAGGTTGGTTAAGTGAGATGAAATTGAATGCAGAAAAGTGTGAAATGATTCACTTTGATTCAAAGAACACGGAGAGATGGTATAAATTAAAATGCAATACTTTATAGGGAGTGCAGGAGCAGAGACTCCTGGATGTATATATGTTATGGACCAGGTCAGACCCCCTCAGTACATTTAATAAGGTGCTGGCAAAGCACAGCAGGTCAGGCAGCATCCGAGGAACAAGAGAGTCAATGTTTCAGGCAAAAGCCCTTCGTCAGGCTGTGCAGAACATACAGCCCACTTAAAATGGGGGTAAAAAAATCAGGTTTCTCCTGCGTCTCTTTTCACTCAGTGGTACAGGGCATTGGAAGCCCATTGAAATTACAAGCATGTTTGAAGAAAGTGGAAACACTGGTCAGAAGTTGGGAACATTTTGCTCAGTGAGTGTTAAATCTTTTTGCATGTTCAAATGGCACTATAAGGCAGGGTTGCGAATAAGTTAAGGGACACTGTTGTGTGTGAGTGGGGTTGCAGTTCAGGTATTGCTTGAATAGCAGTGTAAACAGAAGTGAAATATGAACAAGAACTAAAACAGATGCCATTGTCCAAAAAATATTTAGCAAAGTATGCTATATTTGATTAAAATTGTCCGCTTTCAGAATAAGTCACAGTTAATTAAAGATGAGCTCTGATGAGCATCCTCAGAGCATTAATTATCTATTGGTTACAGAACGTTTTACTTAGTATATAGTGAAGTATTATCCAACTGTGTGAATGTCCTTCCTGCACTTAGAATAGAATCACAACTAAAATAGAAATCTTGTTATCAGAATTAGAGGGGGGAAACAGACTTATTTTGTGAAAGCAGTAGTTTGAAACAACCTATGGTACAAATTTCTGAGATACCTTCCCCTTCCAGGGTTTATCTGAGATAGATTGGCCACTGCTCATGGCCAAACGTGGTGGACATTGACCGTTTCGTGAGTGTTCATGAGATAGAGCGAGGGATGATTTGATCAAACTTATCCACCAACTGCTTGTTGTGCTCAACCAGGCCATGTTGCAAACCACAGGAAAGCATATCCACCATTAGGTGTGTTTCTGCTTTTGGAACTCATTTATTACATAATCTGGACTGTGGTAAGAGTGACACCAGAAACCACTTTAACATCTTCAGCCAGACTGGTATTTGTGTGAGCTAGAAGCTGTGTGCATAAATACACAGGTCCCAGTTTTACATTGGCAAAGGGAATTTGGACATACATTGCACTTTTTTCATTAAATAAAGTTCATGGAGGCAGCTACTGTATCCCCATGGTAACACTCTGACTGATCTGCCTGGTCTATAAATTAATATTGACAGTTAACTGTTCTTTTGTATCTCCATGTCACTGATGGCCCAACCAATCAGCATCCTCTTCTCGTGCTGTATAAAATGGTGCATTGTTTTCATGTATGTCTTTTGTGTCTCACTTCTGATGATTGCAAGATGAAAACTTCAACTTCTTGACTTTTTTATTTTCAAGTAGCTATTCAGTTAATTTAAATAAAAGGCAAAAATGTCGTCTGGATTTAGAATCATAGAGTCATACAGTATGGATATAGACCCTTCGGTCCATGCCAACAATGTTCCCAAACTAAACTAGTTCCCAAACTAGTCCCACTTGTGTGCTTTTCACCCATCAATTATCTCCTTCCTCCAACTCTGAATATCTTTTTTCCCCAGGATAACATGTTCAGTGAACGTTTTGCTCTTTGGTACATCTGACTCATGCAAATGAGTGTATCTCTTATGGAATCTCATCTGAAGCTGCCTACACTGACCCATGCAAACTTTAGTAAACTTAACAAGTTGAAAATGGGCTGCCTTGGGATTTGAGAATGTTGTCCCTGTATGGGCTTTACTACAAAGTATAGAATGGAACCAGGACATCCCACCTCATTCACCTTGGACTGGGAGCAAATCCAGTGCTGATTGATGTAGGTCTGGACCCTGCTGAATGCAAAATAATTAAAGAAAACAAGGAATTGCTGCAGCTGTAATCTGTAGCCAAGTCAAATATACCTTCATTTGAATGAACTTTTCATCCCAGTACATAGAATGACCACAGCAATCTTTATGAAAGAAAATGTTATTGTCGGAAATGGAAATTTTCTCATGGGGCTTTGGTGAAACTACATTATTAGAACATTATTGTATTGTAGAATGGGAGCCTGGAAAATTTGATGCTTGCTTTCACTGTAAGAAGTAAAAGTAAAAGTTGATCAGAGCTATGTCAACATCACAAGAACAAGTAATAAAATTTAAATTTATTAGATTATTTTTTTCCTAACTTCAGGATTAAATTCAAATTGCTTGTATCAATCCACATCTTTTCCACTGAGCTCAAATCACCTAATGACGCACAGACTTTCATTTGTATACAATGCACTCACTGTACTTTCACAGTTCTGTTATTATGTTACTCAGCAATTTTACAGCACAGTTAATAAGAAAATGTAACTAAAGATCATTAAGTTTATTTAGTTTCACGATTGCGTGCCTTTGATAAACACTGAGGACATTCCTCTGTCAGGCCCAGTGACATGGCTGAGATATCTCAGGTTTACTCGAGAGCTACGTGCAATGAGAAGAAAGTAATACCTGACACAGGAGAAAGGAAATAAAACAAGGTCTCTAATATATAACCTATGGGCCATAGTCCACCCTCAAAAGGATTGGATTGGCCCAGCAACCTCTTAATAATCCCTGTGCTGCTAGGAACCCGGTGAAGAGGAGGGGTAGAACTGTCCAAAAAATGGCTGCTGCCACGAGAAAAGCAATGGAGGTGGAGGGGAGTGGAGTTGGAAAGAGATGGTGGTTACAGAAAAGTGAAAGGGGAGGGATTTGGGAAGGGAGAAAAGAGTGAGAGGAGAGCTGGAGAGAGAGGGACAGAAAGAGACAGAGAGCAACTGAGGACAGAGAGATAGGGAAGGGGAGGGAGTGACGAGGGAAGAGAAGTTAGGGGAGAGACAGAGAGGCAGCAGTGCTAACCACTGAGCCAGCGTGCCACCCTGGAATTAAAAGCAAGATGGTGGAAGAAACTCAGTATTAAACACATTACAACTTATGGAGTTCTTGTAGTGGTGTACATAGCACTGTTGTAATGTAGACATGCTGCAGCCATTTTCTGTAAAGTAGGATCGATAAACAACTGTGGCACTCATGACGATCTGATTTTTTAAATGATATTTGTTGAGGAATAATATCAGAATACAGAGAGTCCTGCAGAAACTCAGTGGGTCGGGCAGCATGTATGAAGACAGAAACAGAGTTAACGTTTTGAGTCCAGTCTGACTCTTTTTCAGAATATCAGGAGTTAGGGTTAGAGTGTCAGGTCACTATGGGCCAGCTTGAAGGGGTGGTCTCAGGGAATATTTGGGGGTGCAGCTTGTGGGTTGGAAGGTGACGGTTTAGGTCTGGTTGGTGGGTATTGGCACTGGAGGGGGATGCGTTAGGTCAAGATGCAATCGGGTATTGTCAGGTCAGGATCTAGCCTCTGGACACGAACTGGGATTGAATCAGGGGCTGGTGTCAGGGTGAGCGGCTGGAATCGGGGCAAGGGTCAGGGTCAGGTGCTGGGGTCGGGGTCAGGGATACGGTAGGGTTGTTAGGCTGTTGGGTGAGGGTGTGGGGGTTGGTTCCAGGAACAGTAGAGTTGGTCAATCAGTCAAAGGCATTGAATTACTCAGGTTGTGAAGCAGGTTTTAATCCTCTCATTTTTTTTTTCCTGATGCAGGTAATCCTGACAGGCCTCCAACTCGAGCTCAGATTGATAAGCTTCTCAGGGGGCAGGTGATAAATGTGTCAGGCCTTCTGAGGGCTGACATGGAGCATCTTTCCAGGTTTGTTGCTGGAATGACTATCATCCAATCAGAAAACTTTTTGCACTTAGCAATGTTAAATTAGACCAGGTGAAATTGGTTAGGTTTTACTTTGCTGGGCCAGTGGTAAAACTGACACGGGCACAGGAGATTTCATTAAATTATGAGGGTTTTCTACCTGCACTACTCGAATAAAGACTGGGGACTGGATTTACTAGAATCCCCACCTTTCATCCTCGATAAAAATTCAGGATAGGAGCCTGCCTGAGAGCAGGACAGTTACCCTACAGCTACTTCCCAGTTGAAAGGAGGCAAGATTTCCACCCCCTCACAAATGGAAAGGCCTGGGGTGGGAGTTTACACCTTTCTTAGAGTTGCCATTGCCCTCTGGAAGTCTGTTATAAGGAGGGAGTCACCCACCGGGCATCTGCTGGGTATCTGGCCACTTTGTGTAGGCCTCTCTGTGGCCAGTTAAATTCTCTAATTTAATTACCCTCCTCAAGACCTTGATTGGCCGACAGGTTGGTGGGTTGTCTGACAATCACAAGTATAATTACAGTGGGGGCAAGGGAAGGGTAAATAAGTCACAGGCATACTTTCTCTTAGATACAACATCAACCCGCCATCAAATCTGTTGGCATGGCAATGCTAAGTTTTTAGATTAGATTAGATTACTTACAGTGTGGAAACAGGCCCTTCGGCCCAACAAGTCCACACCGACCCACCGAAGCGCAACCCACCCATACCCTTACATTTACCCCTTACCTAACACTACAGGCAATTTTAGCATGTGGGAGGAAACCGGAGCACCCGGAGGAAACCCACGCAGACACGGGGAGAACGTGCAAACTCCACACAGCCAGTCACCTGAGTCGGGAATTGAACCCGGGTCTCAGGCGCTGTGAGGCAGCAGTGCTAACCACTGTGCCACCGTGCCACCCAAAGTTCTGCCTAGTCAAGCTCACTTAAGTAAAATGCTCTGACAAACTGGCTAGGATTTTCAATCATGGAATGTAATTTAGTTTATTGAAGGTTTAAGGTTTATTTATTAGCAAGGAATTACATATATTGTAAATAATCCACTGCCTTCATACAATGTACATTTGCACTTTGAGGTAACCTTTTTAAAGTGTGCATTTAGCTTGACCAGTTTGGCAATCTGGCACATGTCAATAGTCAAACCTACAAGCTGTCCTTTAAATATTCCTGATGAAGAGCTTATGCCTGAAACGCCGACGCTGCCTGACCTGCTGTGCTTTTCCAGCACCACACTCTCAACTACAAAGTATTTTACAAGATAACATTTCTTTGATAGACTGTTGATTAATAAATCCTTTCCTACATATGTTTCAACATGACCAAGTTTGTAACTGTACTACCTGCGGTGAGACTGTATTGTCAACACTGAAAAAGTTCCTGGTCCCAGCCTGGTTAATGCTTAATGAGCTGGGTTCAGCCAAGAGAGAAAGATTTTGATCCAGAAATCAGTTTTTCATGCAAATGGGAGAATATTTCTCCTTTTTTTCTCATCTCTTAGTTGTCCAAAACAAGATCTCTTTTTGATGGAGTGTTTCAAACGTTTGAGAGTTGTGATTTTCAGTATTAAAACATAATGTAAGCATGAAGGTAAATTTACATCAGAAAAATAATGTTTATTCACACATCACTGCAAAAGATAAAACTACTTACATGCAGAGACACACGTGCACATAAGATGAATTTCAGTCATATTAATATGTGATGGGGGATTGATTGAAAACTCATGATTGTATCAGTTATGATTAGCTTACTGAACAATTTCCTTGGATATTCCATTCCTGTGGCCCTGACTATCCACCGGCCATCAGTTTTTAAATCTCTTCCATTGATCTGCTCAGGGAGATCAATTTGCACCTGGGAAACCCATTAACATTTTTAAGTAACCTTCCAGACACATTGGGCTGGATTATCCGAGGTCTGGCCATCAGACTTGGATTGGCTCTCCACTCGTGTTCTACATTTAGAAAGAGCTCTGCTTTTCTGACAGGAGATTTGGATCAGGACTCCTTCAGAAATCTGGAGCTGTGCTTTACATCTAACAGGGCTCCCTGTGGTACAGAACAATCGTCCCTTTCTCACAGCGATAGTTGCTGTATTCTGTGAGTTCAATGTCCAGCATCATAGACAGCTACTGTGATAGTGTAAGTATGTAAGTGTGAAACTAGGGTGCCAGAAGGATCGGGTGTCAGGTGGGGGTGTGCTAGGAGGAGGGATAATAAGGTGGCAAGGTTCCATATAGTACGGTGTCAGGTAGTTAGGGTGCCAGGTGCTTGGGTAAGGGCTAGGTAAGTGTTGGAGTGTTTAGGGTTGGTCAGGGTGGGTCAGTCTGGCAGCAGTACGGGTGTAATGTCAGGTCCTGGGAGTTTGGATCCCAAGAAGAGCTTAGGTCAGATCCACTCGTGGCAAAGGGGTGGTGTGTCAGGTCTGGCAGCATGGGGCTGTTTGTTTAGCAGCAGGGCAAGGGGTATTTAAGACCTGGGTACAGAGGCTGGGTCAGGTCCTAGACAGAGGTCAGATTGTTGGCTGATGGGGTTTAGGGAGTGTCCAGTCCAATGATGGGGGGAGGTTTCATGTCCCAGGGAAGAAGGGAATGTTGCCAATTCCCTGTGACAGCTGGGTGTCAAGTCTGGGAGGGGAGAGGTGGCATTGTTGTGTTCAGGTCTGTTCGGGGAGTGTGCTGTAGTTGATAGTGTGTGAGATAGCAAAGGTGTACGTTGAATAGTTATTCTGGAGTTAGACTACCATCATGAGTTGGGAAGCTGATGTTTTGAGGCATTTGGGAAGTTCAAACAGAAATGCAGTAGCTTTCCAAAAGGCACTAGGGAATAGAAATGATCGGTTTCATCCTTTTGTGGGCAGGAGAGAAAGAAAGGGAAATCTGTGTAATTGCTAGGATATGAGGGGGAATGGCGGTAAAGCACATGTACAATTTATTTTTGAAGAATTCAGCATGCAACTCTAACCGAAAACAATCCATTGGATTCAACAAGATGAATTTCAAAGCCTGATACAATTGATCAAGGCAGCAGAAAATGTAAATTCTCAGAATTACAGAGTTTCTGTGAATTTACATTTTCCGCTGCCTTTATCAATATTGTTAAGAATTAATAGACGAGTTCCTTTGTGGCTCTGCACAGTTGGAAGTAGAAAAAGATTTGAAAGGATAAATCACAGCCTGGAGACACTGGCAAAGCACAGGGAGGCACGAGTAAACAGATGAAGACATGAGCACCCAAATGGCTAGTCTTCAATGAAGCAATGTGAAAGGCAGCAGTGTTGATGCAGTGAAACAGCAACAACCGAATGCACAACGGGCAGAACAGAAAGATGTGCAGGAACTGTGAGGCAACTACAAATTCACAAGTTGAAGGAAATGTCTCAAATGTGAATCAATTTGTATTGTAGAAAGCCCAATTACAAGGAAAAGGTGTGAAGAATAAAGAAGGAAGATGGAAATGAGTAATCAGTGGCAGAGAATAAATATAAAGGAAAACAAAAACCATCACGAGTTGAAAGATGGTGATGAGTTCAAGAACACGATAAGCACGGGAACCATCCAACTGCTCCAAACATCTGGATGCGAGTGTTCCCAGAGAATTTTAGATTAGATTACTTACAGTGTGGAAACAGGCCCTTCGGCCCAACAAGTCCACACCGACCCGCCGAAGCGCAACCCACCCATACCATATTTACCCCTTTTACCTAACACTGCAGACAATTTAGCATGGCCAATTCACCTGACCCGCACATCTTTGGACTGTGGGAGGAAACCAGAGCACCCGGAGGAAACCCACGCAGACACGGGGAGAACGTGCAAACTCCACACAGTCAGTCGCCTGAGGCGGGAATTGAACCCGGGTCTCTGGCGCTGTGAGGCAGCAGTGCTAACCACTGTGCCACCGTGCCGCCCACAAGGAAATAGAAATTGTCCGTTCAGTTCAATCCTGACAAGGTGTGAAATAAGATCACATCTATAAAGGTGAAATTAAAGCTTGATACCAGAGTGATAAAAAATAACAGTTATGTCATCCCACTTAGACTTTACCAGATCTTTTGTGTAACTTTGTAAGAAAATGGTTACCTCAGGAAAGTTGTTGTGAAACTGCACAATATCATGGCTAGTGGCACACAAAGGAACCGAGATTTGACAGCTGGGAGCAATGGAGAGTAAAGGGTTACACAAGGGTTTCACTCAAGCAAATGGCCCTGCTCTCATCTGGTTGCTGCCACTGAGCTCAGTAAATAGTGAGGTGAAGGAGATGGCATGGTGATGAGATCAAAGGCACTAGGAGAAAGCAGACAGAAACTGCTTGCATCCTAAAGGTAAATTTTCAAACTGTATGGGAAAAAACAGCTGACATGAAGTATTAATAAAGGATCCATTCACATACCGAGCTGAGACACCACCATGAGACTGATCGACATACTGCCAAGAGACCAGGCTGAGAGCCGCTGAGAGACCAGGCTGAGGGACCAGGCCGAGAGCCGCTGAGAGACCAGGCTGAGAGACCAGGCTGACAGCTGCTAAGAGACCAGGCCTGGGACCCACCACAAGGTGTTCAGAGGCCAGGCTGAGAGACCAGGCCAAGAGCAGCTGAGAGAGCAGGCTGGGAACCTGAGAAAGATGGGCAAACCAATGGCCATGGTTTAGAACATGAAGATCTTAGTTGTATTTCAAATATTATGCCATCAATTATAAACCAGAGGGAATCATATAATAGGAATCTTCTCTAAACCCCAACATGATGTAGCAGACACAACTGGCAAGCTCAGCAAAGCATTAAAAGGCATCCTAAGTCAGATTCCATATGCTGATTTAACAAGAGCAATATCAACCCAGAGCAAAAAGGAAAAAAACGCCCTCATAGGAGTGCAAGAAAAAACAACAAAGTATAAGAAAGTAGCTTAAACATTTTAGTAGTCGTTCCTTGATTAACTTAATTTATTTTAATGTCATTGTCAATGCAAGAAAAATAGGAGCAAATGCTGAATGTTTTAGCAGAAGCCCTGGATAAACGTGGACTGTTCATGTTTTCAACCACCAAAGAAACCTCTCACCTCTCCCTGCAGAGAACATGGTGTCGAGAAGCATGGTGCTGGAAAAGCGCAGCTGGTCAGGCAGCATCTGAGGAGCAGAAGAGTCAATGTTTTGGGCATAAGGTTGTCATCAGGGATGTGGGGGAATGGGTTGTGGAAAGAGGACTGAGAGACAAATAGAAGGGTGGGGGTGAGATAGCTGGGAAGGCAATAGGTAGATGCAAGTGGAGGGGTGACATAGTGGATAGGTCGGAGGGGAGGGTGGAGCGAATAGGTGGGAAAGAAGATGGACAGATAGGACAATCCAAGGGGGCGGTGCCCAGTTGGAAGGTTGGATCTGGGATGAGGTGGGGGGAGAGGAAATGAGGAAACTGGTGAAATCGACATTGATGCTATATGGTTGGAGGGTCCCAAGGCAGAAGATGAGGCGTTCCTCCTCCAGGCGTCAGGTGGCTAGGATTTGGTGGTGCAGAAGGCCCAGGACCTGCATGTCCTTGGCAAAGTGGGAGGGGGAGTTGAAATGATCAGTCACAGGGCGGTGGGATTGTTTGATGAATGTGTCGTGGAGATGTTCTCTGAACCATTCCGTGAGTTGGTGTCCTGTGTCCCTAATATCAAGGAAACCACATCGGGAGCAACAGATACAGTAGATGAGGTGTTTGGATGTGCAGGAAAATCTCTGCTGGATGTGAAAATTGGGGCCTTGGACGAAGGTGAGGGGAAGGTAGGTTGGTGGGAGGCATGGACTGAAGGTGAGAGTTGTGGAGGGGGTGGTCTCTGCAGAATACTGAAAGGGGTGAGGAGGATAATATCTCTCTGGTGGTGGGGTCTGATTGAAGGTGGTGGAAATGGCAGAGGATGATGCGCTGTATCCGGAGTTTGGTGGAGTGGAAGCTGAGGACCAGGGGTAGCATGAAGAAAGAAGCAGCATCCTTATCTCCAGCTGTGAGAAGGACTGGAACATATTTAAAACCAAGGAAAGGAAGTTCTCAATAAAATTTTTTAAATTATGTGCAGAACCTTTTCGGGGTCTGAGTGACATGGGCAGAATCAGATGAGAAGTCCCATGAGGCAAATCGTTGAGAGCATCTTGCTCTATCTATCATGCTTTTCATGAGCAAAGTGGTGAATTTCTCACTATCAAGTGGCCGGTTGCCAAACGAGTAACGTCTTGTTGAAGGCTGACCTCTGAGAATGACAAAAGACGAACCAGAAAAACCAGTTGTTTCAAGACAGTGCAACAATCATTCTTCTCAAGGACGTTCCTACAATGAAACAAGCTGCTGAAGGAAATAGTGACAGTCTCACCACTTGAAATCTTCAAGACCCACTTTAGATTATTTCCATTTTAAAGCTTTCATTATCAAGACCACAAACATTCAGATTAGGAGCACAAGCAAGACATTCAACCTCTTTCAATAAGATCATGGCCAATCTGTTTATGTTTTGAATTCCACATTTCCAATAACACTTGATTCCTTTGCCTTAACATTTCTGTTTACCTCAGTACCATCTCGTGCCTGGTTTAGACGGTGATATGCACTTTGGTGCGAGTGGAACATGGATCTGTGATGCCAACGGAACCAAGCAGAAGCTGAAGCAGAAGTCGATTGTTAACCTTTGATTGATTTATTTATTGTCACATGTATCTTGTTACAAAATATAGTGAAAACTGTTGTATGGTTTTCTTATTTTATGCAATATAATAAAAGAGTTAAATTGCATAAAAGTTATATTGGAAGAGATATACTGGCATCAACTTTTTTAAAAAGAGGGATGTTACATTGTTATATTGTTCATAAACAGCTAGGAAATATATATGAATATACATTCAGGTTGCACTGCAGTCTGATGCTGAGCAGGTTTATTCATCCACCATCCACATGTAAGAAATATGTTCAATGAAGTTCCAGCTTCAGAAAATATAACAAGAAGCAGCACCACTCCCTAAGACCTTACCATTAATGGTATACTGTAAGTCCTGCCAAGGTTTGCTTTCCAAAATGCTGCACCTTGCATTTAATTTAGATAAATGGGAGGTGCTGCATTTTGGGAAAGCAAATCTTAGCAGGACCTATACACTTAACAGTAAGGCCCAAGGGAATGTTGCTGAACAAAGAGACCTTGGAGTGCAGGTTCATAGCTTTTTGAAAGTAGAGTCACAGATAGATAGGATAGTGAATAAGGTGTTTGATATGCTTTCCTTTATTGGTCAGAGTATTGAGTACAGGAGTCGGGAGGTCATGTTGCAGCTGTACAGGACATTGGTTAGGCCACTGTTGGAATATTGCGTGCAATTCTGGTTTTCTTCCTATCGGAAAGATGTTGTGAAACTTGAAAGGGTTCAGAAAAGATTCACAAGGATGTTGCCAGGGTTGGAGGATTTGAGCTATAGGGAGAGGCTGAACAGGCTGGGGCTGTTTTTCCTGGAGCGTCAGAGGCTGAGGGGTGACCGTATAGAGGTTTATAAAATCATGAGGGGCATGGATAGGGCAAATAGACAAGGTCTTTTCCTTGAAATGAGGGAGTCCAGAACTAGACGACATAGGTTTAGGGTGAGAGCAGAAAGATATAAAAGAGGCCTAAGGGGCAACTTTTTCACTCAGAGAGTATGGAATGAGCTGCCAGAGGAAGTGGTGGAGGCTGGTACAATTGCAACATTTAAGAGGCATTTGGTTGGATATATGAATAGGAAGGGTTTGGAGGGATATGGGCCAGGTGCTGGCAGGTGGGACTAGATTGGGTTGGGATATCTGGTTGGCATGGACAAGTTGGACTGAAGGGTCTGTTTCCGTGCTGTACATCTCTATGACTCTATTAGAAATCTTGGTGTGGTACTTGAACTCAAAACTTTAACATCTCAAACAGCCTGGTGACTTGCAGCACTTCTGTCAGAATCTAACAGAATCCACAGGGATATTAAAATACCTAATAAGGTGGTTATTCTGCAAAGTTTGCAATACTGTGAAGTGCCTCATAACATAAAAGTGCAAGATTCATCTACATTCTGAAGAAGGGTCACTTGACCCAAAATGTCAACTCTGCTTTCTCACCATGATGTTGCCAGACTTATAGAGATGTACAGTACAGGAACAGACCCTTTGGTCCAACCAGTCTAGGCCGAACATATTCCCAAACTAAACTAGTCCCACCTGCCTGTTCCTGGTCCATATCCCTCCAATCTTTTCCTATTCATGCACCTGTTCAAATGTCTTTGAAACATTGTAATTGTACCCATATCCAAGAGGAAAATGTAGGGGGTGATGGATTCTCAGGGGAATGTAGCACAAACAGCCAAGTTTCTGATATTGAGACTGGCTCTAATGCAAAGAGGGGTACGTCGGCTTCCAAGAGATCAATTGTGTTAGGGGATTCTGTAGTCAGAGGTACAGACAGACGTTTCTGTGGCCAGCAGAGACAAAGCAGAATGGTGTGTTGTTTCCCTGGTGCCAGGATCAAGGATGTCTCAGAGAGGGTGCAGAATGTTCTCATGGGGGAGAGGGGCCAGCAAGAGGTCATTGTCCACATTGGAACCATCGACATTGGAAGAGAAAAGATTGAGACTCTGAAGGGAGATTACAGAGAGTTGGGTAGAAATTTAAAAAGGAGGTCCTCAAGGGTAGTAATATCTGGATTACTCCCAGTGCTACGAACTAGTGGGGGCAGGAATAGGAGGATAGAGCAGATGAATGCATGGCTCAGGAGCTGGTGTATGGGAAAAGGATCCACATTTTTGGATCATTGGAATCTCTTTTGCGGTAGAAGTGACCTGTACAAGAAGGACGGATTGCACCTAAATTAGAAGGGGCTGAATATACTGGCAGGGAAATTTGCTAGAACTGCTCAGGAGGATTTAAACTAGTATAGTGGGGTGGAGTGGGGGGAAGGGGGGGGTGGGGGTGAGACCCAGGGAGATAGTCAGGAAAGAGATCGATCTGAGACGGGTACAGTTGAGAACAGAAGTGAGTCAAGCAGTCAGGGCAGGCAGGGACAAGGTAGGACTAATAAATTAAACTGCATTTATTTCATTGCAAGGGTCCTAACAGGGAAGGCAGATGAACTCAGGACATGATTAGGAACATGGGACTGAGATATCATGGTAATTACAGAAACATGGCTCAGGGATGGGCAGGACTGGCAGCTGAATGTTCCAGGATACAAATGCTACAGGAAGGATAGAAAGGGAGGCAAAAGAGGAGGGGGAGTGGCATTTTTGATAAGGGATAGCATTACAGCTATTTGGGTGGAACTGAGAAATAAGGAAGGGATGATCACCTTATTGGGATTATATTATAGATCACCTAATAGTCAGAGGGAAATTGAGAAACAAACTTCTGAGGAGATCTCAGCTATCTGTAAGAATAATAGGGTAGTTATGGTAGGGGATTTTAACTTTCCAAACATCGACTGGGACTGCCATAGTGTTAAAGGTTTAGATGGAGAGGAATTTCTTAAGTGTATACAAGACAATTTTCTGATTCAGTATGTGAATGTACCTACTAGAGAAGGTGCAAAACTTGACCTACACCTGGGAAATAAGGCAGGGCAGGTGACTGAGGTGTCAGTGGGGGAGCACTTTGGGGCCAGCGACCATAATTTTATTCGTTTTAAAATAGTGATGGAAAAGGATAGACCAGATCTAAAAGTTGAAGTTCTAAATTGGAGAAAGGCCAATTTTGACGGTGTTAGGCAAGAACTTTTGAAAGCTGATTGGAGGCAGATGTTCGCAGATAAAGGGACGGCTGGAAAATGGGAAGCCTTCAGAAATGAGATAACAAGATCCAGAGAAAGTATATTACTGTCAGGGTGAAAGGGAAGGCTCGTAGGTATAGGGAATGCTGGATGACTAAAGAAATTGAGGGTTTGGTTAGGAAAAAGAAGGAAGCATATGTCAGGTACAGCCAGGATAGATCGGGTGAACCCTTAGAAGAGTATAAAGAAAGTAGAAATATACTTAAGAGAGAAATCAGGAGGGAAAAACAGAGACAGCTTTGGCAAATAGAATTAAGGAGAATCCAAAGGGGTTTTATAAATATATTAATGACAAAAGGGTAACTAGGGAGAGAATAGGGCCCCTCAAAGATCAGCAGGGCGGCCTTCGTGTGGAGCCACAGAAAATGGGGGAGATACTAAATGAATATTTTGCATTAGTATTTACTGTGGAAAAGCATATGCAAGATATAGACTGTAGGGAAATAGATGGTGACATCTTACAAAATGTCCAGATTACAGAGGAGGAAGTGCTGGATGTCTTGAAACAGGTAAAGGTAGATAAATCCCCAGGACTTGATCAGGTGTACCCGAGAACTCTGTGGGAAGCCAGATAAGTGATTGCTGGGCCTCTTGCTGAGATATTTGTATCATCGATAGTCACAGGTGAGGTGCCGGAAGACTGGAGGTTGGCAAACGTGGTGCCACTGTTTAAAAAGGGTGATAAGGACAAGCCAGGGAACTATAGACCAGTGAGCCTGACCTTGGTGATGGGCAAGTTGTTGGAAGGAATCCTGAGGGACAGGATGTACATGTATTGGCTTTGTGCATGGGAAATCATGTCTCACAAACTTGATTGAGTTTTTTGGGGAAGTAACAAAGAGGATTAATGAGGGCAGAGCAGTAGATGTGATCTATATGGACTTCAGTAAGGCGTTTGACAAGGTTCCCCATGGGAGACTGATTAGCAAGGTTAGATCTCATGGAATACGGGGAGAACTACCCATTTGGATACAGAACTGGCTCAAAGGTAGAAGTCAGAGGGTGGTGGTGAGGGTTGTTTTTCAGACTGGAGGTCTGTGATCAGAGGAGTGCCACAAGGATCGGTGCTGGGTCCTCTACTTTTTGTTATTTATATAAATGGTTTGGATGTGAGCATAAGAGGTACAGTTTGTAAGTTTGCAGAGAAGAACACTAATGAGATGTGGGGATTGTTCAAGGAGCAGCTACTGCGTGTCCTCGATAGGTATGTACCAGTCAGGCATGGTGTAAAGGGCCTTGTGAGGCAGCCGTGGTTTAGTAAGGAATTGGAGTCCCTTGTGAAAGGGAAGAAGGCGGCATATGTAAAGATGAGGCGTGAAGGTTCAGTAGGGGCGATTGAGAGTTATAAGGTAGCCAGGAAGGAGCTAAAGAGGGAGCTAAGAAAAGCGAGAAGGGGACATGAAAAGTCTTTAGCTGGTAGGATTAGGGAAAACCCAAAGGCTTTCTATAGGTATGTCAAGAATAAAAGGATGACTAGGGTAGGTATCGGTCCAGTCAAGGATAGTAGTGGGAAGTTGTGTGTGGAGGCGGAGGAGATTGGAGAGACATTAAATCAGTACTTTTCATCAGTATTCACTCAGGAACAGGACACTGTTGCTGATGTGAATATGGAATCACAAATAATTAGAATGGATGCCCTGGAAATATGCAGGGAAGAGGTTTTGGGAATATTGGAAAGGATGAATATAGATAAGTCTCCTGGGCCTGATGGCATTTACCCCAGGATCCTATGGGAAGCTAGGGAGGAGATAGCAGAGCCATTGGCCTGGATTTTTATGTCGTCATTGTCAACGGGAATAGTACCAGAGGACTGGAGGATAGCGAATGTGGTCCCATTGTTCAAGAAAGGGAGTAGGGATAGCCCTAGTAACTATAGGCCAGTGAGTCTGACTTCAGTGGTGGGCAAAGTCTTAGAGAGAATGGTAAGGGATAAGATTTATGAACACCTGGGTAGGAATAACGTGATCAGGGATAGCCAGCATGGTTTTGTGAAGGGCAGGTCGTGCCTCACAAACCTTATTGAGTTCTTTGAGAAGGTGACTATGGAAGTGGATGAGGGTAAAGCAGTAGATGTTGTGTATATGGATTTTAGTAAGGCGTTCGATAAGGTTCCCCATGGTAGGCTAATGCTAAAACTTCGGAGGTATGGCATTGAGGATACATTAGAGGTTTGGATTAGGAATTGGCTGGCTGGAAGGAGACAGAGGGTAGTAGTTGATGGATTATGTTCATCTTGGAGCGCAGTTACTAGCGGTGTACCACAAGGATCTGTTTTGGGACCATTGCTTTTTGTTATCTTTATAAATGATCTAGAGGAAGGACTTGAAAGCTGGGTAAGCAAGTTTGCGGATGACACGAAAGTCGGTGGAGTTGTGGATAGTGAGGAAGGAAGTGGTAGGTTACAGCGGGATATAGATAAGTTGCAGAGCTGGGCGGAAATGTGGCAAATGGAATTCAATGTAGCTAAGTGCGAAGTCGTTCACTTTGGTAGGAATAACAAGATGATGGATTACTGGGCTAATGGTAGGCTACTTGGTAGTGTGGATGAGCAGAGGGATCTTGGTGTCTATGTACACAGATCTCTGAAAGTTGCCACCCAGGTAAATAGTGCTGTGAGGAAGGCATATGGTGTACTGGGCTTTATTGGCAGAGGAATTGAGTTCCGGAGTCCTGAGGTCATGTTGCAGTTGTATAAGACTCTGGTGAGGCCTCATCTGGAGTATTGTGTGCAGTTTTGGTCGCCATACTATAGGAAGGATGTGGAAGCTTTAGAACGAGTGCAGAGGAGGTTTACCAGGATGTTGCCTGGAATGGTAGGAAAATCTTATGAGGAAAGGCTGAGGCACTTGGGGCTGTTCTCATTGGAGAAGAGAAGGTTTAGGGGAGATCTGATAGAAGTGTATAAGATGATTAGGGGTTTAGATAGGGTAGATACTAAGAACCTTTTACCGCTAATGGAGTCAGGTGTTACTAGGGGACATAGCTTTAAATTAAGGGGTGGTAGGTATAGGACAGATGTTAGGGGTAGATTCTTCACACAGTGGGTTGTGAGTTCATGGAATGCCCTGCCCGTATCAGTGGTGAACCCTCCTTCTTTATGGTCATTTAAGCGGGCATTGGATAGGCATTTGGAAGTTATTGGGCTAGTATAGGTTAGGTAGGACTCGGTCGGTGCAACATCGAGGGCCGAAGGGCCTGTACTGCGCTGTATCCTTCTATGTTCTATGTTCTATGTTCTATGTCACCAAAATTGGAGGTGTAGTGGACCTCAGATTACAACAGAATCTGGACCAGATGGGCCAAAGGGCTGAGAAGTGGCAGATGGAGTTTAATTCAGATAAATGCGAGGTGCTGCGTTTTGAGAAAGCAAATCTTAGCAGGACTTATACACTTAAAGGTAAGGTCCTAGGGAGTGTTGCTGAACAAAGAGACCTTGGAGTGCAGGTTCATAGCTCCTTGAAAGTGGAGTCGCAGGACGATAGGATAGTGAAGAAGGCGTTTGGTATGCTTTCCTTTATTGCTCAGAGTATTGAGTACAGGAGTTGGGAGGTCATGTTGCAGCTGTACAGGACATTGGTTAGGCCACTGTTGGAATATTGCGTGCAATTCTGGTCTCCTTCCTATCAGAAAGATGTTGTGAAACTTGAAAGGGTTCAGAAAAGGTTTACAAGGATGTTGCCAGAGTTGGAGGATCTGAGCTACAGGGAGAGGCTAAACAGGCTGTGGCTGTTTTCCCTTGTGCGTCGGACGTTGAGGAGTGACCTTATAGAGATTTACAATATGAGGGGCATGGATAGGTCTAACATATGAGGAATGGCTGAGGATCCTGGGATTGTATTCATTGGAGTTGAGAAGATTAAGGGGAGACTTAATAGAGACGTACAAGATAATACATGGCTTGGAAAGGGTGGACGCTAGGAACTTGTTTCCATTAGGCGAGGAGACTAGGACCCGTGGACACAGCCTTCGAATTAGAGGGGGTAAATTCAGAACAGAAATGCAGAGACATTTCTTCAGCCAGAGGGTGGTGGGCCTGTGGAATTCATTGCCACGGAATGCAGTGGAGGCCAGGACGCTAAATGTCTTCATGGCAGAGATTGATAGATTCTTGTTGTCTCGAGGAATTAAGGGCTACAGGGAGAACGCTGGTAAGTGGAGTTGAAATGCCCATCAGCCATGATTGAATGGCGGAGTGGACTCGATGGGCCGAATGGCCTTGCTTCCACTCCTATGTCTTATGGTCTTATGTCTTATGGTCTTATGATAGGGTAAATAGGCAAAGTCTTTCCCCTGGGGTCGGGGAGTCCAGAACTAGAGGGCATAGGTTTAGGGTGAGAGGGGAAAGATATAAAAGAGACCTAAGGGGCAACTTTTTCACGCAGAGGGTGGTACGGGTGTGGAATGAGCTGCCAGAGGATGTGGTGGAGGCTGGTACAATTGGAACATTTAAGAGGCATTTGGATGGGTATATGAATCGGAAGGGTTTGGAGGGATATGGACTGGGTGCTGGCAGGTGGGACTAGATTGGTTTGGGATATCTGGTCGGCATTGACAGATTGGATCGAAGGGTCTGTTTCCATGCTATACATCTCTATGACTCTATGACTTCCTCAGCAAGTTAATTTGACATGCGAACCACCCTCTGTGTAAAATATTACCTGCCACATCTTGTTTAAATCTCTCTCCTCTCACCTTAAAAATGTGCCCCCCTCGTCTTGAAATCCCCCATCCTAGGGAAAAGACAATGACCATTAACTCTATCTGTGCCCCTCATTATTTTATGAACTTCTATCAGATCGCTTCTCAAACCCCTGTGCTCCAGTGAAAAAAGACCCAGCCTATCCAGCCTTTTGTTATATCTCAAACTTTCCATTCTCGGCAACATCCTGGTAAATCTCTTCTGAACCCTCTCCAGCTTAATAATATCCTTTCTAATAATATCCTTTCTATAACCGGGCAACCAGAACTGGACATAGCTCTCCAGAAGAGGCCTCACCTTTCTATAACCTCAACATGACTTCTCAACTTCTATACTCAAAAGGACTGAGC
Organism: Hemiscyllium ocellatum; assembly: GCF_020745735.1. Lineage (NCBI taxonomy): Eukaryota > Metazoa > Chordata > Chondrichthyes > Orectolobiformes > Hemiscylliidae > Hemiscyllium > Hemiscyllium ocellatum. The sequence continues at coordinate 61,401,946 of NC_083401.1, read as the reverse complement.
AATGAAGCTAAGCATGCCAAATGCCTTTTAACCATCCTGTCTATAAGTGATGCAAACTTCAAAGAATTATGTACCTGTACCCCTATGACCCTCTGTTCTACAACACTATCCAAAGCCCTGCTGTTAATTGTATAAGGCAAAAGTGAGGACTGCAGATGCTGGAAATCAGAATCTAGATTAGAGTGGTGCTGGAAAAGCACAGCAGGTCAGGCAGCATCCGAAGAGCAGAAATCTAGTCTAGACTCTGTTAATTGTATAAGCCTTGTTTGTTGCACCAAAATGCAATACCTCGCATTTACCCAGATTGAATTTCATTGGCCATTTTTCAGCCTACTGACCCATTTGATCAAGATCCCTTTGTAATCCTGGAAAACCTCCTTCACTGTCAACAATGCCACCAATTTTGGTGTCATCCACAAACTTACAACTATGCCTTTATATATTCTCATCCAAATCATTTAAATAAATGACAAACAAAACAGAGCCCAGAACTGATCCTTGTGGAATATCACTGCTCACAGGCCTCCAGTCTGGAAAGCCACCCTCCACCATTACTCTGTGTCTCCTGCTGTTAAGCCAATTATATATCCAATTGGCAAGCTCACCCTGAATACTAGGAGACCTAACTTTGCTAATTTGTCTGACATGAATCCCTTGTCAAACGCTTTACGAAAATCCAAATGAACAAAGTCTGCTGTTCTGCCCTCATCAATCTTTTTGGTAACTTGCTCAAAAAAACTCAGTCAATTGCTGAGTTTTTCCAGTAGTTTCTGTTTTTGCTTCTGATTTCCAGAATCTGCATTTCTTTGGGTTTTTGTTTTGCAAGAGCTATCTCCATTTTGGCACGAGCTGTAAACTCTTTCAGTTAGTTTCACTCCAGACTGGCAGCACGACTGGTCCACGTTCCACATAATTAAAACTGAGATAAAGCTACATTCTTACATCTTGAAATTGATGTTTAAAATATTGTAGTTGAAAAGATTGACACAATCTGCTCTTAATTAACTTTAAAACTTGGAAACAGCTTTCAGGCAATCAGTAAAAGAATTCTGTCAATATGTTAAATAACTATGTTCTGTTTGCCCAAGTCTGACACAGGATGCCATATCGATTCTTGCATCATTGGGCGCTCGTGATCTTCACTTTTGCTTTTCTTTTTAGTTATTAGAATTGGTGAGGGTCAAGAGCATTTTGTGCTCCTGCTTCATGTTTACTCACATGTACATTAGAAATCATAAAACTAGCTACTAACTAATAAGTAATAAACATTTCCTGACAGTCACTCTTCATGTGGGCATCCTTCCCCACATGGTTATATAATTTGACGCAGTTGTTGGTAGTAAACCTATCTCAGGTTCTGGAAGTAACCAACCGTTACAATATGTTGGCAGCATTGGCACACAACTTTACAACACTTTGGAATGCAAGGCGGCGGCACAATAGGATGCACGAGTTGGAGCTCCTCTGTTCACCATTTCCTTTTCCTTTCTTTTTTTGCATCCTTGCAGTTTTTCTTCTCCCTCTCACCCCAACTTCTGAACCTACAATACCCTGTTTGCAGTATGGAGGTGAAACAAAGGGAGATGAGTCCAGGCCGGAGTCTGGGTGGGCAGAGAACGTGTGGGCTGAGTTGTGGAGTGACAGCAGGGCTCGTAGGCCAAGTCCCAAAGTGGGGAGCAGAGCGACTCACAGGCCACATCCCACAGCAGGGAGCACAGCGAGTCACAGGCCACATCTCGGAGCAGGGAGCAGAGCGAGTGACAGGCCATGTCCCAGAGCAGGGAGCAGAGCGGGTCACAGGCCATGTCCGACAGCAGGGAGCAGAGTGAGTCACAGGCTATGTCTTGGAGCAGGGAGCAGAGTGAGTCACAGGCCATTACCCACAGCGGGGAGCAGAGCCAGTCACAGGCCACATCCCACAGCTGGGAGCAGAGCCAGTCACAGGCCATGTTCCACAGGGGGGAGCAGAGCGAGTTACAGGCCATGTCCCACAGCGGGGAGCAGAGTGAGTCACAGGCCATGTCCCACAGCGGGGAGCAGAGCAAGTCACAGGCCATTTCCCATAGTGGGTCACAGGCCTTGTCCCACAGCGGGGAGCAGAGCGAGTCACAGGCCACGACCCACAGTGGGGAGCAGAGCGAGTCACAGGCCATGTCCCACAGTGGGGAGCAGAGCGAGTTACAGGCCATGTCCCGGAGCGGGGAGCAGAGCAAGTCACAGGCCATTTCTCATAGTGGGTCACAGGCCTTGTCCCACAGCGGGAAGCAGAGTGAGTCACAGGCCATGTCCCACAGTGGGGAGCAGAGCGAGTCACAGGCCATGTCCCACAGTGGGGAGCAGAGCGAGTCACAGGCCATGTCCCACAGTGGGGAGCAGAGCGAGTCACAGGCCATGTCCCACAGTGGGGAGCAGAGCGAGTCACAGGCCATGTCCCACAACGGGGAGCAGAGTAGGTCACAGGCCTTGTCCCAGAGTGGGGAGCAAAGCATGTCTTAGGCCATGTCCCAGAGCGGGGAGCAGAGCGAGTCACAGGCCATGTCCCACAGCGGGGAGCAGAGCGAGTCACAGGCCACGACCCGCAGCGGGGAGCAGGGTGGGTCACAGGCCACGACCCGCAGCGGGGAGCAGAGCGAGTCACAGGCCACGACCCGCAGCGGGGAGCAGGGTGGGTCACAGGCCACGACCCACAGCGGGGAGCAGGGTGGGTCACAGGCCACGACCCACAGCGGGGAGCAGGGTGGGTCAAGGCCACGACCCACAGCGGGGAGCAGGGTGGGTCACAGGCCATGTCCCACAGCGGGGAGCAGGGTGGGTCACAGGCCATGTCCCACAGCAGGGAGCAGAGCGAGTCACAGGCCACGACCCACAGCGGGGAGCAGGGTGGGTCACAGGCCATGTCCCACAGCAGGGAGCAGAGTGGTACAGGCTGAATCCCGGAGCGGGGAGCAGAGTGGGTACAGGGTGAGCCCTGGAGTGAGAAGAGGAACGAGCACGCTGGGTGGTGGGCCGGAGCACTAGGCAGGAACAGAGCGAGTCCTCGATGGAGGTCAGCGCACAGAGGCAACGTGCCTCGTGGGCATGGACACATGTAGGAACAGGACTATAACTTGAGTCCTGTACAGATACTTCTTAATTCTCATTCTGAACTTCTAAACTGTATTCTTATGCTAATTTTCTTTACTATTTCAATTCTGTGAAACACTTAAAGTATGTACCTAGGTGCCCTGTACCTAAGAGAGGCGACATTACAAACTTTTCACTTTACTCATTTGAGTGCATGTGACAGTAAAAGCTATTCTGAATCTGATCATTTTTGCTGCTTCTGTTAACTAAATATCTGCACTGCTGGCCTTGCTTCTAGTCTCGTAACTTGCTTTGTAATCTTGACCATCAATTTAGAATTATGTTTCAGATTTCATTAGAATCATCATAGAATCCCTACAGTATGGAAGCAGGCCATTCAGCCCATCGAGTCCACACTGATCCTGCAAAGAGCATGCTACCCAGACCCAATCCCTTACCCTAACTCTGCATCTCCCATACCCTGCACATTCTTGGATGCACTGGGCAATTTAGCGTGGTCAATCCACCCAACCTGCACATCTTTGGACCATGGAAGAGAGTCCAACATTTGGCCAATGTCAGGATATAGGGTCAGCATTGTGTACATGGATATCACTTTGGAAGTTTAAAATAAAGATCTGTGGATGCTGGAAATGTGAAACAAAAACAGAATGTTTCAGCTTTGAGAAAGGGTTATTAGACTTGAAACATTAACTCTTTCCCTCTCCACAGTTGCTGCCAGAAATGTTGAATTTCTCCAGCGCTTGCTGTTTTTGTTTTACTTTAAGAGTCTACATAGGCAACTGGCTCCTACATTGCAACAGTAAAGAAGTGGTTAGTACTGCTCATTCTGCTGGGCTGAGGAATGTTGTACCTGTCTGTACCAAGGCAATTGTGTATTATTTTTTGGTTCTTAGTAAACTGTGCAATTTACAAAGTGTGTTCTTCCTGGAAACATTTTGGTCCACCGAATTGACATTGAATATGATCCAATATAGATATTGACGAAAAAGCAGGGCATACCATGTTCAAATTCCATGCCAATCCATCAATCTTTGCCATGTTTTTCAACAAATCATGAAGGGAATGCAGATTAGGATTACTACTTTGAGTAGTCCAAGCTGTATGCTATTTCAAACTGTTGAACGTACCTTATACAGATGAAATACCAAATACCCTGCAGATGGAGGTTATTCTACTGAACTCTGTAAACGTTACTATGGAGTAGTGAGACACTTGGTTTTGACAGACATATCTTGCAGCAAATGATATGACTGTTTGAAGATTGTGCTGCACTCGGAGGAAATACCAGCAAGAATGGCAGAGAAATACACAAACAATTTTGTTGGAAGTGTGGACATTTTACCAGTGATTACATTGTGCAGTTTAAAAGTTGTCACTCAATGGCAATTCTGGGGACAAATTGGAATAAAATCTATTGGATTTTACACGTTAGTCCAGGGGTGGGGAACCTGCGGCCGTCTAGGCCATTGTGTGTGGCCTTTTGAATCCAAATTTTGCAGAAGAAATCTTTTATTTTTTATTAATATGTCTTTTCGTCCTTTATTATTTTTATGTTAATCTTAAAATGAATGTATTTAAAATACCAGAGAGGAAAAGAAAATTAGTAGTTAGATTTTTACAAAATAATGTGAATTTTGAAGAACATATAATTGAAGTTTCTTGGATGCGGCCTTATTAGATTACAACTAACATAATGCAGCCTTCCAACATGAAAAAGTTTCCCACCTCTGCGTTAGTCTGTGGGTTAATCCACATCACTGAAGCTGGGATGGGAAGAGTGAGGGTATTTCGGGACAATGGACTGTACATTCGCAAGTGAGGTAACATCAGGGAGAACACAAGTAATGAGAAATGAACTACCATGTACAAGGTGTGCACTCGCGCAAGGAGGATCAGATGGAAGTTTCGCATTAAACAACATTTATAGAATGCAATAAGGGAATTCACAAACCTAGGAAGTCAGCAGAGCCAAGCAAAACTCATGCTTCTGATATAAAACAATCCCCAGCTCGACCAGTGTTTGTTTACAGACATTACCGAGAAAACAGACATTTAGAGGAAGTGACAAAGCTGGAATCAAAGGCTCAGCAGAAACAGACGAGTAACTAGAGGCAAAGAATAAACAAACAAGGTCACAATAAAGATGTTCACAAATTAGATGGAAGGCATGGATAGTAGTGGGAGTGAGAATGCTGCCGATGCATATGTCTATGCGAAGTTGAAAATTTATCCTGAAACTTTTAATAATATAGAAGAAAGGACTACAGATGCTCGGGATCTGAAACAAAAACAGAAATTACAGGAGAAACTCAGCAGGTGTGGAAGCATCTGTGGAGAGAAAGCAGAATTAATGCATTGAGTCCAATGACCATTCTTCAGAACGTAAATGTCTGAACCTGCTGCCAAATCAATGGAGTTTCTCCAATGATTTCTGTTCCTGTTTGAAGTTTTAATAATAGAAGTTTCAATAGAAGTAGTGGGCAATATTGTTAGCCATGGGGGTTAATACAGGGTCCAGTGTAGCAATGATAGTGGTGGCTTTCGACAAAGCCAATTTGGCTCATTTACCTGTTAGAAGCAGGAAACGAATGTATTAGTTACACAGGCGATGGTATTAACCTTACTGGAAAATTGAAGGTTAGGTGCAACTTCAAAGCTGAGCCAAGTTGTATGTTGTAGGTTATACAAAGTATGCAATACTGGGTAGAACTTGGTTGTAAGTAACTCCTTTAAAGTGGGAGCGTCTGGGCAGGTTAGTAGATCTGAGATCAACAATGAAAAGTGGATATAGTACATATGTCTTGGAGAAGCAATTGAAGATTTTCAATGGGCAGTTAGATAAGTTATAGAATTGTAGAGCCATAGAGTTTTACAGCATTGAATGAGACCCTTTGGCAAAGCATGCCTGTACAAGTCATTAAGCACCTATCTACTTGGAATGTCTAGTGTGGAAACAGGCTATTTTGCCCAACAAGTCCACACTGACTCTTCGAAGAGTAACCCACCCAGACCCTTCCCTCTACATTTACCCCATACCAATGCACCTAATCTACACATTCCTGAACACTATAGAAAATTTAGCCCATCTTTGGATTGTGGGAGGAAACCAGAGCACCCTGAGGGAACCCTTACAGACAAGGGGAGAATGTGCAAACTCCACACAGTCATCTGAGGCTGGAATCGAACCCAGATCCCTGGTGCTGTAAGGCAGCCATGCTAACCACTGAGCTACTGTGCTGCCTCATACTGTAATTCCATTTCGCAGCTTTGTATGCTATGGTGATTCAAACACTTGTGTAAATGCTTCTTAAACGTTGTGATGGTCCTGCTTCCACCATCCTTCCAGGCAGTGCGTTCCAGATACACAGCACCCTCTGGGTTTAAAATTATTCCTTAAATTCCATATAATTCTCCAGCTCTTTATTTTAGATCTAGAGCCACAGATTATTGATTGTTTTTCATCATTTTCTACACCTCAATCAGGACCTTCTTTGCTCTAAAGGAAATTACCCCAGCCTATCTAATTCTTCTTCATAGCTGAAATTGCTTCAGACCAGGCAGCATCCTGGGATGTCCTTTATACCCTTAGTACATTAAAACTAAGGAGATAAGGCAGGAAGCGGATACTGATTAGGAATGATCAGCCATGATCATATTGAATGGCGGTGCAGGCTCGAAGGGCTGAATGGCCTACTCCTGCACCTATTGTCTATTGTCTAAAACATGCCTCCTGCAGTGCAGGGGCCAGAACCTCAGCTGTGGCCTAACATCTTATAAAGCTCTATCATAAACTCCCTGCTCTTATAGTCAATGCCTTGACTAATAAAGACAAGTAACCTATACTTGAGCTTTTGGAGCTTGAAAGGGTTCAGAAAAGATTAACAAAGATGTTGCCAAGGTTGGAGTGTTTGAGCTATACAGGGAGGCTGGGGCTATCTGCCCTGTAGAATCAGAGGCTGAGGGGTGACCTTACAGAGGTTTATAAAATCATGAAGGGCATGGATAGGGTAAGTAGGAGGCTATAGTTTTACTGATCAGTGGCACAGATCCCTGCAGTGACACTTTATCATTTCATGAGTCTGGTTGACATTCACATGCCTGCTATAAGCAGTGATATGATTTCAGCATCTCCCCTTATCTTTCCATTAGCCACTCACTGGTCTCTCCTGTCATTCATGTTATCTAGTCTTTGCTGCTCTGTATGGGTGGTTTATTTCCTTGTCCATTTAGTACTGCTGCTTCCCTAACCTGGAGTCACACACTGCACTTTGAATAAACCCATGGTTACTATCTCTGAGGTACCTATCACTGTCTCATATAAGCATTAGTTGAAGACAAAAGAAAACTGCAGCTGCTGGAATCGAAGGTAGACAAGCAGGAGGCTGGAAGAGCACAGCAAGCCAGGCAGCATCAGGCGGGGAAGTCAATGATTCAGATTTAACCCTTCTTCAGGACTGGGGGTGGGTGTAAGGCGAGTTGCAGATAAAAAAAGGGGGGGTGGCAGTGGTTTAGGTGGCAGGGAGAGAGGTGGACTGATTAGGTAGGGATCAGTGAACACACATAGAGTTGGTTGGTCGATGAGAGGAATGAATCTGCTTAGTAGCTGATAGGAAGGGTCAGTCAGAGGAATGGAAAGGGGGGGGGGCTGAAAACTGAGTCAGGGGATGAGGAGGGAGGTTGTTTGAAATTGAAGAATGCAATGTTTAGGCATACAGGCTGTAGGCTGCCTCGGCAGAAGATGTTATTCCTCCAATTTTCAGTTTGATTCTTTGTGGCAATGGAGTAGGCCAAGCACTATCATGTCAGAAAGGGAGTGGCTGGGGGAATTGAAATGGGTGGTGACCGGGAGGTCCAGTCAGCCCCTGCAGGCCCAGCTGCAATGCTCGGCGAAACATGTCCCGAGTTTACATTTGGTCTCCCTGATGTAGACTACATACTACATTGGGAGCATCTGATGCAGCAAACTAGATTGGAGGAGAGACAGGTTTTGCATCTTTTCCTGTTGCAGGGGAAGATACCTGAGGTTTTGTGGGGAGATTGGTGCAAAGCAAGGACTGTCAAAGGGAATGATACTAGTGGAAATCAGAGAGGGGTGGGGAAGGGAAGATGTTCTTGGTGGAAATGTTTGAAAATGTTACACTGGATGTGGAGAATAGTGGGATGGTAGGTGGGAGATAGGAGCAGGAGAACAGGGAATGGAGGTGGTGTGGTGGGGGCTATCTGGATGATAGGGGAAAAGCACATTGTTCAAAATAGGTTGATATCTTGGATGCTGAAAATGTGTTGCTGGAAAAGCTCAGCAGGTCAGGCAGCATCCAAGGAACAGGAAATTCGCCATTTCGGGCATAAGCCCTTCATCAGGAATGAAGAAAGTGTGTCCAGCAGGCTAAGATAAAAGGTAGGGAAGAGGGACTTGGGGGAGGGGGGCTGGAGATGTGATAGGTGGAAGGAGGTCAAGGTGAGGGCGATAGGCCGGAGTGGGATGGGGGCGGAGAGGTCAGGAAGAAGATTGCAGGTTAGGAAGGTGGTGCCGAGTTCGAGGGATTCGACTGAGACAAGGTGGGGGGAGGGGAAATGAGGAAACTGGAGAAATCTGAGTTCGTCCCTTGTGGTTGGAGGGTTCCAGGCGGAAGATGAGGCGCTCTTCCTCCAATCGTCGTGTTATTATGGTCTGGCGATGGAGGAGTCCAAGGACCTGCATGTCCTTGGTGGAGCGGGAGGGGGAGTTAAAGTGTTGAGCCACGGGGTGGTTGGGTTGGTTGGTCCGGGTGTCCCAGAGGTTTTCTTTGAAACGTTCCGCAAGTAGGCGGCACGTCTCCCCACTATAGAGGAGGTCACATCGGGTGCAGCGGATGCAATAGATGATGTGTGTGGAGGTGCAGGTGAATTTGTGGCGGATATGGAAGGATCCCTTGGGGCCTTGGAGAGAAGTAAGGGAGGAGGTGTGGGCGCAAGTTTTGCATTTCTTGCGGTTGCAGGGGAAGGTGCCAGGAGTGGGAGGTTGGGTTGGTGGGGGGTGTGGACCTGACGAGGGAGTGGTCTTTGCGGAACGCTGATAGGGGAGGGGAGGGGAGGGAAATATATCCCCGGTGGTGGGGTCCGTTTGGAGGTGGCGGAAATTACGATGTATATGGAGGTTGGTGGGGTGGTAGGTGAGAACCAGTGGGGTTCTGTCCTGGTGGCGGTTGGAGGGGCGGAGCTCAAGGCCAGAGGAGCAGAAAGTGGAAGAGATGCAGTGGAGGGCATCGTCGATCACGTCCTGGGGGAATCTGCGGTCCTTGAAGAAGGAGGCCATCTGGGCTGTATGGTATTGGAACTAGTCTCCTGGGAGCAGATGTGGCAGAGATGAAGGAATTGGGAATATGGGATGGCGTTTTTACAGGGGGCAGGGTGGGAGGAGGTGTAGTCTAGGTAGCTGTGGGAGTAGGTCGGTTTATAGTAGATGTCAGTGTTGATTCGGTCGTCTGAGATAGAAATGGAAAGGTCTAGGAAGGGGAGGGAGGAGTCTGAGACGGTCCAGGTGAATTTGAGGTCGAGGTGGAAGGTGTTGGCAAAGTGGATGAACTGTTCAACCTCTTCGTGGGAGCATGAGGCAGCGCCAATACAGTTGTGAGATGTAGCGGAGGAAATGGTGGGGGGTGGTGCCAACGTAGTTGCGGAAGATGGACTGTTCCACATATCCTACGAAGAGGCAGGCATACCTGGGGCCCATGCGGGTGCCCATGGCAACTCCTTTGGTTTGGAGGAAGTGGGAGGATTGGAAAGAGAAGCTGTTCAGGGTGAGGACCAGTTCAGTCAGTCGAAGGAGGGCGTCAGTGGAAGGATACTGGTTGGTACGGCGGGAAAGGAAGAAGCGGAGGGCTTTGAGTCCTTTGTGATGGGGGATGGAGGTGTACAGGGACTGGATGTCCATGGTGAAGATAAGGCGTTGGGGACCGGGGAAGTGAAAATCCTGGAGGAGGTGGAGGGCGTGGGTGGTGTCCCAAACGTAGGTGGGGAATTCTTGGACTAAGGGGGACAGGACCGTGTCGAAGTATGCAGAGATGAATTCGGTGGGGCAGGAGCAGGCTGAGACAACGGGTCAGCCGGGGCAGTCAGGTTTGTGGATTTTGGGCAGGAGGTAGAAACGGGCGGTGCGGGGTTATGGGACTATGAGGTTGGAGGTAGTGGATGGGAGATCCCCTGAGGTGATGAGGTTATGGATGCTTGGGAGTGGAATATTTCATTTTAGATGCAGCAGAGGCAGAAAAAAAAATGGGGGAACGGGATGGAGTTCTTTCAGGATACCGAGTGGGAAGAGATGGTCATTATGGGAGTCTGAGAGTTTATGGTAAACGTCCTTCTGTAGTCAATTGCCAATGATAGAAATGGAGGTCAAGAAAGGAGAGGGAGGTGTCAGATATGAACCAAGTGAATTTAACAGCAGGGTGGAAATTGTGGGTGAAGTTGGAATTGCTCCAGTTCAGCCTGGGTGCAGGCTGCAACACTAATGCAGTATTCAATGTAAAGGCAGAAGAGTTGGGCACAAAATGATTGATGAGTTAAGGGTGGTAGATGTTATCTATATTGACTTTAGCAAGGCCTTTGACAATGTCCCTCATTTCAGGCTGACACAAAAGGTGAAGTTACAAGATCTGCAGTGAGCTGCTAAGATGGATAGAGACCTGGCTTAGTCATAGAAAATGGAGTGTAGTTGTGGAAGGGTGTTTATCTGACTGGATGTTTGTGATCACTGGTGTTATTCAGGGATTTTTAAACACTGAATGCCTAATTTGGAAGGAGTCTTTTGGCCCATCAGGTCCCCAACAACCCTCCAAATAGCATTCACCCAAACCAATTACCTCCACCCTATCCTTATAACTCTACATTGCCCATGGCTTATCCACCTAAAATGCAGATGCCTGGACATTATGGACAATTTAGCATGGTCAATCCTCCTAAGCCTGCACATCTTTGGCCTGTGGGAGGAAATCAGAACACCCAGAGGAAACTCACACAGACACAGGTAGAATGTATACCCAGGGCTGGAATTGAACCTGGGTCCCTGGCACTGAGAAACAACAGTACTAACCGCTGAGTCACTGTGCTGCATATATACAACAAAATGGTTTCAACCAGTTCCTTATGAGCCAGCACTCATCAATAAAGTGGCAAAAATTATATCTCAAATACTGCAAAGCTTACTGTATGATTCTGCCCAATTATAGCCTGAATTTATCAACGTACATACACTTGTTCAATGGCCACATGAAATATCAACAGTTGATTCAATTGCTCTGCAAATATCTCAATCTGCCACGACATCAGAGTTAGAATGCTCTCTGCCAGTAAATTTTATTTTTAAAAATGTTGAATTATTACGTGAATTTGATTGCATATAACAGTAATGTGTATACCCTCTGCATTAGGTTTCTTGGTGTGTGTTTTTACATCTGTGGACTTTAGTTATCCAGAATATTTGAGCATCCTGGTCCCATAGATGCTGGTTAATAAGAAGTTTGCTGTCCATGGAAATAATTGAGAATGTAGGTGGTCTGATTAGTAAGTCTGCAGACACCACAAAGATTTGGGGTGCTGTGTATACAGAGGAGGATTGCCAGGGGATATAGCAAGTTATAGATTGGCTGGCAAGTTGGGTGCAGGGATGGCAGGTGGAATTTAATCCAGATAAATACAAGATGATGCATTTTGGGAGATCGAATGCAAGAGGGAAGTATACAGTAAATAGCAGAACCTTAAAGTAGCATAAACAGAGGGATCTAAGCATACAGGTCCACAAATCCCTGGAAGTGGCAACACAGTGCATAAGGTGGTCAAGGCAGCATTTGGCATGCTCACTTCGCTGGTTGGGGCATAAGAGTATTAAAAAAAATTGGCAAGTCATGTTGCAATTGTACAGAGCTTTATAGTTGGGCCACATTTAGAATTTTGTGTATGGTTCTGGTCTTCACACTACCAGAAGATTGTGGAGGCTTTGAGATGGTACAGAAAAGGTTCATCAGGGTGTTGCCTGGCTTGAAGGATATTAGGCATGAAAGATCTGACAATCTTGGTTTGTTTTCACTTGAATATCAAAGATCGAGAGGATAACATGAGAGGTTTTACAAAATGAGGAGAGACATGGATAGTTGGAGTCTTTCTTCCAGGGTGGGAAATGTTAATTATATGGTAAAAGTTTAAAGGGTCGTTTTTTTTAAAAAAGAGAGGGTGGTAAGTACCTAGAAGTGATACAATAGCACCTTGATAGATACATGAATAGGGGAAGAGGAATATATGAACAACAGAGGCATAAGGCTTTTCATCTTGAAGAATGAATGTTGGTGCAGGCTTGGGAGACTGAAGGGCCTATTCCTCTGCTGTACTGTTCTTTGTTATTGTGAAAGCATTAGTGTTAAGATTAGCTTCAATGAATAACTAGATGCCTCAAAGACATGCAAGGTGTGAGGTTTGTATGCTTCTGTATAATTTATTTTTAATGTTTGGTTTTTGAAAATAGTGGCTATGGACGGTGTGGTTAAGGGAACTTCATGATAGACTCAAATCACTAAATCAGTTTTCCTTTACTGGTGGCAAGTATGGTATCAATGAAGAGTCAGTTTTTCTCCTTATAACTGGCTGAAAATAGATTTGGTGATTTAATGCTGCCATGACCTATTTGTGCTTTTCTTGTTTAGTTCAACAGAAGCAAGAGTTTATTTTAAATGGAACAGTCATCTGTCTTTGTGTTGAATGTACATTCACCAAAATGGGAAGGTGGAACTCCACAGCATCGGAACCGAATGCTTCCTGAGGAAAATAACAGAAGTCACAAAAATAAAACCTTGTTTTAAATGTGGAAAAAAAAATGCCTGAATGTACAATCAGACACTCCACTTTAACTATCTGGTTAATTATCACCTTCTGTGCCATAAATGAGACTCGGGACTCTGATACCAATGAAAGCTTGAACTCACTTTGTATGGCTCATTAGAAATCAACAGCCATGGCTCCTACCTGGCCCTAAGGCACCATTAGTGACAGCTGGAACCTGCCATCCAATCCATCACAACAGGGAAAGAATGAAAGCTGCAGGATGATGAAAATGGGTCGCTGTCCTCAGGGAGATGTTGTTTGAATGATTTCCAGGAGACAGCATACTCGTGATTTTAAAAAACACTACACAAGATAATTTTATTCCAAAGTTTAATAAACCGTACAAATAAAGAGCTTACACAGATAATTGCATAGGATAAATTTGAATTCCAAGGACATTCATAGGGAGAAGGAACAGTTACATAACAGAAGGGTAAATGCTTGTTAAAACTCCCATTCTGTGCTCAAGACCTTTAAATCTGTGACAAAAATGTACATATTTTCAGAAGCCCATATATTAAGGGTATAAAAGGTTTACAATGTCATGGTGGCATTTCCAATGATTTATCAAAAAAAAAATTGCAAGTCATTAGATTTCTCAGTAGAGATATCTAGTGATTTTCCATCATATGTTACAAGTAGTAACCTTGGGTCAGAATGACACAATGGCAATGTCCATCAACAATTACCAGTGTGGTCCCGATATCAGAAGTCAGGCCTTTGTAACATCCTTACAAGCTTTGAGTTTATCCATGTTTCAAATTGAGACAAACAACTTTCAATAAGCTAACCAAAAGCCACAGACTTCTAAACTGTGGCAGAATAAAACTGTTGGGGGAGGGGGGAGCAAAAGTTGCTTGCATTCTTTTGACTTTTACATAATGTTATCCAGCATAAAGTCAGAGATGTCTCAGTACATCCACTTTTGGTGACAGCTCTTCAGATCAAAATACTATGCTTTAAATCTGATTCAAAAATCAAAGCTTGCCAAGAATGGAAGGCCATCAAACAGAGAACAGAAAGAAAAAGCAAATACACAGTTAAACAGCTATTATGTTTATGGCATAAATGTCAAGGTCTGCCCAGTTCACTGGAATGGAGAGGGCAGAGCAGTCAATAAAAGAAAATAAAACATTCCAATGCTGCAGTTAAAGGTTTGAACAAAAGACATCCCCCATGAAATTTATTGGATTCAATACAAATGTTGAGCCTATATTAATTTGTTGTTCTAAACCCCATGTTGTGTTTCACCCCTTGGCTGGTGATTTGCAGTGTTTACACAGAAGACGCTGTTGTACCATGGGCACTTGTGGCATGTAAAGCTTTATTTTTCCCCCAGTTAGAATTATTATAAGTGGCTCAGATCCACTAGAGTCTGCTCAAGCACCTGATGAATGCCCACATTCTCTTCTTTTGCTTGGGCCAGTTTTTCTATTGGTTCATGGAAAAAGAGAAATGAGAATTTAGAATTTAAATAAAAACTGAACAGTCTTCATTTATGTCTAACTTTAACTGAACTGTTGCAAAATCAATAATGTAAACCACCATTTCATTATACACACACAAGGATTAATTTAACAACTTTAAGACATTTCCAACATTACAACATTCATTTGCTTAATTATGAATTTGCCAACTCCAATACAGCATTTTAAAACTTTTCAAATTTAACTTAGTCTATACCTCAAGAATTCTCCTCCAACTCGTTTCTTCCCCTTAAATGTACCATACAAGGTTACCCTCTGCAAATATAGCATTATTTCGCCACTATCCCCAATTCTATAGTCTAAATGAAGTTGCGATTGAGCTAAAACATTTAAGCTAGGCAGTATGTACACTTTTGTTACTCATTGATTTCCCAGACGTAAACTAGATTTAAAATGCAGTATTTATATAGTGTATGCATTTTACACAACACACAGCATTGTGCAAAATGCACTGAATTAAGATAAATTTTACAGCTACTGAAGTCAACCTCCCAAATACATTGATTTTGTTTTTTTAAAAAAAGTTATTGAATAGTGGTGGCTAGTTTCCATTTTATTTCCTGTACCACATCTACATTCACTGTGCTGGGAATAGTATTGCATTCAAGAAAAACATAAGTTGACAAAGGCAGAATTAATCCAAATCTTTCTGCAAATCATGTGAGATTAAATTTCTATGCACATTAAAACTTTCATATGAAGAGACATGCAAAACAAAGCTATGTGTAGGTATGGAACAGAAAGAAGAGTTAACATTCATTTAAAAAAATAAATCAGGCAAGACAACAGAGAGCAGGCTTTTTGTCAAGTCTTCAAAGTAAAGAAAGTCAGTTGTTAAGTTCATTCAGGACAACCCTCAGCTCACTACTGAGGAGACGATTTCTCGCTACCTCCTGATGGAAGCGCTCTATTGAAACAGCATCAGTGACAGCAAATTGAAAGAAGAGAGAGTGGTGTTAGTCATGTGGAACAGATCACCTGGATAACAGGTTTAAACCATTCACATGAAAGAACAAAGTAACAAAACACATACGTACCAAGAAAAGCACTTCAAGTTTAAAAAATGAATAGTCTAATGAAACACAGTATTTGAAAAATAGCTTTGAGAAAGTTTTAAGCAGTAAACTTTGTTCCTCTGCAATCCTTTGGAATTAATATGGTCTACAAGACAAGTACAGGGTGTTATTCATAAGGTACACAAACCCACAGCTATTCCATCGAGTTTGACTTTTGAGTAGGACTGAGGGATAATTGACAGAAAAAGAGAGAGAAGTGACAGAGAAAGAGAGAACAACTCTGAAGCATACTGGATCAATGTAATTTATAAACTCAGTAAATCTTTCAATCCCAAGGATGCAAACATTAATCTTTTTTTCCTCTGCATTAATGCCCTGCTTTGCATCACTTTCATTTAAAGGGACTGTTTCACTGTGCTAATCACTAAACGGGCCAGTGGTTAAGATTCAGTTCAACTGCACCACAAACAATGGGCAAAATTTACAGTTACAGCATATATTACAACAGGGCATTCTTATCAGTATAAAAGCAAACCAAAGACTGCTACAATTATTTTAAATAAAACCAGTAGGACTGATGCTAAAATGAAAACAAAATTTACTTAAACACTGATATCTTGAAAGCATTAGTACAAGAAAAAAGCATTAATCCAACAAGATGAATTCAACACAACTTCTAGTCTCTAGATATTCTGCCCAAACTAGCATGGATTTGCTTTGCTTTGCTTAAAGTCAATTAGTTTTACCTTGTACAAATCAACCGATACATTTGAACACCCTTTCCTTTTACGTTTTGTTAAATGCACAAATTACCACATGCAGAGAAAAGCAGCAGCAATGGTATTTTATAAATAGTGGCATGAAGACTCAGTTGTTAGCACTGCAGCCTCACAGCACCAAGGACCTGCATTCAATTCCACCGTCAGGGGAATGTTTGGCGCTTGCAAATTCTCTCAGTGTCTGCATGGGTTTCCTCTGAGTGGTCCATTTCCCTCCCAAAGATATGCAGGTTAGGTGGATTGGCCATGCTAAATTACTCATAGTATCCAGGGATGGGTAGATGATGTGGATAAGCCATGGGAAATGAAGAGTCACAGTGATAGGGTGGCATACTCTTTGAAGGGTCAGTGTGGACTCAACAGGCTAAATGGCATGCTCCCACATTGTAGAGATTCTATTAAATGTATTACAGAACTGAACTGGTCTTGTTTTTATTAGATTCTGTACAGTATGGAAAAGACCCTTCAGCCCAACAACTCCACACCAATCCTCTGAAGAATAAACCACCCAGACCCACCCCCCACCCTGCATTAAGCCTGACTAATGCACTTCATAGTATGGGCAATTACTATGGCCAATTCACATGACCTGCACATCTTTGGACCGTGGGAGGAAACCAGAGCACCAGAGTAAATCCGTGTTGTCACAGGGAGAATGTGCAAACTCCATACAGTCACCAGAGACTGGAATCAAACCCACGTCCCTGGTGCTGTGAGGCAGCAGTGCTAACCACTGAGCTACCATGCTACCCCTAAAACTTAGCTTGAGTGATGTCCAAATATGGGAGATCAGCTAGACAGCGAAATAAGACAAAGAAATGAGAGCTGAATTTTTAAATTTGTCCATGGGATGTGTGAATCACAGACATTTTTCTAATCATACCAATCTTCAACAGCCCTCAAGGTGGTGGTGATTTCTAATCTTGAATTTTAATGACATAATGCTTTCACAATTTTCCATCTCCAAGGTTAATAATTACAGCACCCACTTTGTCTTTTGCGCCATCATGTCTTGGCCACCAAAAATAGCAAAAAGAGAATAAATCCAGGATTTAAGAGCAATTGTAGTGACCTAACTAAACAGATCTCTTTGCATTTAAGTTTCTAAGCATTCTAAGCAAGAACCAAAACAAACAATGATAACTGGATAATGATAGGCAAAAGTGAGGACTGCAGATGCTGGAAACTAGACTTTAGATCAGAGTGGTGCTGGAAAAGCACAGCAGGTCAGGCAGCATCAGAGGAGCAGGAAAAATCAATGAAGGGCTTTTGCCGAAATGTCGATTTTCCTGCAACTGGATGATAATGCTTAGTGTAGAAACAGAAATACATTTTTCCATTTTACTTGCTATCATTTTAACATGCTTTGATTCAAAAGGCTAATTAATATCCTACGCAAGTTAAGTTACATCTCAAAAAACACCATTTTACTCTCTTGAGCAGAGAAATAGTGGCTGTGGCAAGGCAGAGCAGGTAAAGAAAAGGATTATACACAACAGGAGATATTACAGAAAGTTTGTTAATTTATTATTGGTAGAGAAATCTTAAACAAATATGGTAGGTGAGTTTTACAATTGTTTTAATGAATAAACATACAGATGGATATGGATAGGTTATGAAAACGGGGCTAAAATCTCAATTGCGAAAACACAAAAGTTATCAGCTTTGATCAGAAGAACAGAAAGGCAAATTATTAGCTAACTGAAGAGAAATTTCAAAATGCTGTGGCTCAGATCTGGGTGCTCCTGTACTTGACTCGTAAGTACATCAGATAACATGGAAGGCAAATGGAATATTGGCATTTATTGCTGAAGGAATGGAGCATAAAAGTTTAGAAGCTTCAACTGGGGCATTCGCGAGCCTGCATTTGGAGGACTGCATACAGTTTTGGTCCTCTTATTTGAGGAAGAATGTAATTACATTTGAGGCAGCTCAGAGAAGGTTCACTAAATTAATCCAGAAGATGAAATGCTTGTCTTACGGAGGAGAGATTGAGCTGTTTACAGCATACATGGGAGACTTCAGAAGTAGTGAGGGGAGATCTGATTGAGGCATTCAAAATGTTAAAGAGGATTGCCAAGATAGACATAGAGCAAATGGTTCACCTTGTGAACAATCTAGAATGAGAGGTCATAGTTTTAGTATAAGGTGTGGGAGATTAAAAAACGAAAGATGAAGAAGAATCGACACTTCAGAACAGAATAAATTTAAGGAGAGATCAGATTTTTAACTAGCAATGGGGTTGAAGGAGTGAGGAGTGAGCAGGAAAGTGGAGTTAAGGTTGAGAGGTGATCACCCATGATCATATTAAAATTTGTTTGTTTGGGGGGGGTTCAAAATGCCTACTTCTGCTTGTCCTTCTGTTTTATGTGAAATGTAGCCATTAATTTATAGTCGGCTAATTCAGTGGGTATTAGAAGGGTCTGGGAATGTTGAAAGGATGGTAGTGGCAGAAACTCACATCGCATTTAGAAAGAACACTTTGGTAAGTACTTGCAATGCTATAGCCTACAGATCTATAAGCCTCAAGCTGCTCACTGGGATTAAGATGGAAATTTCTTTCTTGGCTAGCACAGCTTCAACAGAACAACTTGTGGAATGTTTCAGAGAACCCATGCAATTTAAAATTACTTCATTTAAATTGAACAAATCCAATACCCACCCCCTTCCTTTTCAAATGCAAACACCATAAAATTAACAGTAACAGATTGTGGTGCTGGAAAAGCACAGCAGGTCAAGCAACATCCGAGGAGCAAGAGAGTCAACATTTTGTGCAGAAGCCCGAATGTGTGGGGTGGGCACCAAGGGGGCGGAGAGATAAATAGGAAGGTGGTGGGACTTGGGGGTAATGTAGCTTGTAACGCAATACGTAGATGAAGGTGTGGGGGGGGGGGGGGGGGGGGGGGGGGTGTGGTGACTGTGATAGGTCAGAGGGGAGGGTGCAGCAGATAGGTGGGAAGGAAGATGGACAGGTAAGACAGTTCAAGAGGGCGGTGCCTAGTTGGAGGATTGGATCTGGGATAAGATTGGGGGCGGGGGAGAGAAGAAGAGGTGTAGATGAGGAAACTGGTGAAATGGATGTTGATGCTGTGTTGGAGTGTTCCAAGGCAGTAGATGAAGTGTTCTTCCTCCTGGCTTTGAATGGTTTGGACTTGGTGGAGGAGTTGTTGGACTTGCATGCCCTTGGCTGAGTGAGAAGGAGAGTTGAAATGGTCGGCCACAGGCAGTGGGGTTGTCTAGTGCGCGTGTCCCAGAGATGTTCTCCAAAACACCCCACAATTGGCATCCAGTCGCCCCAACATACAGGAGACCACATCGAGAGCAACAGACAGAGCAGATGAGGTGTTTGGATGTTCAGTAAAGTCTCTGCCTGATTTGGAAGGATGCTTTGGGGCCTTGGATGGAGGGGAGGAGGGAGGTGTGGCCAGAGGTTTTATACCTCTTGCACTGGCAGGGGAAGGTACTGGAAGTGGAGGGTGGGGACCCAACGAGGGAGTTGCTGAGGGAATGGTCTCTGGTGAATGCAGATAGGGGTAGAGAGGAAAATATATCTCTCTGGTGGTGTGGTCTGACTGTAAGTGACAGAAATGGCAGAGGATAATGCGTTGCATCTGGAGACAGGTGGGGTGGAAGTTGATGATCAGGTGGTTCTGTCCTTGTTAGAGGGATGAAGTTCAAGGGCAGAGGTGTGGGAAGTGGAGGAGATGCGCTGGATGGCATTGTGGACCCTGTGGGAGGGGAAATAGGTGTGCTTGAAACAGGGTGGACATCTGGGATGCTCTGGAGTGAAGTGCTCCTAGTGAGAGCAGACATGGTGGAGACAGAAGAATTGGGAGGAAGGGATAGTGTTTTTACAGGAGGGCAGGCAGGAGAAGGTAGTCCAGGTAGCTGTGGGAGTCGGTTGGTTTCAAATACATGTCAGTGTTGAGTTGGGT
The DNA here is from genome assembly GCF_020745735.1 of Hemiscyllium ocellatum. Classification (NCBI taxonomy): domain Eukaryota; kingdom Metazoa; phylum Chordata; class Chondrichthyes; order Orectolobiformes; family Hemiscylliidae; genus Hemiscyllium; species Hemiscyllium ocellatum. Next base: position 61,381,790 of record NC_083401.1, on the reverse strand, counting down.
GCCTGAAAAGGAGATGGAGGGGTTCAGAAAGGGAAGGGAGGGGTCTGCGATAGCCCAGGTGAACTTGAAGTCAGGGTGGAAGCTGTTGAAGTTAATGAACTGTTCAACCTCCTCATGGGAGCATGAGGTGGCACTGATACAGTCAATGTAGCGGAGGAAAATGTAGGGAAAGGTGCCAGTGTAACTGTGAAAGATAGAGTGTTCCATGTGCCCGAAGAGGCAGGCACAGCTGGCACCCATGCAGGTGCCGATGGCTATCCCTTTGGTTTGAAGGGAGAGGATTCGAAAGAGAAGTTGAGGGCGAGGACCAGTTCAGTCAATTGAATGAATGTCGATGGAGGATTACTGTTTGGGTCATTGGGAGAGGGAGTGAGGGAGTTTGGAGGCCATTGTCATGGCGGGTGGACGTGTACTGGGACTGGATGTCCATAGTGAAGATAAGGTATTGAGGGCTGGGAACTGAAAGTCATAGAGGAAGTGGAGGGTGTGGGTGGTGTCCTGAATGAATGACAGGAGTTCATGCAAAGGGAGACATGGTGGTAGCAAGGTATGAGGAAAAAAGCTCGGTGGGGCAGGAGCAAGTGGAGATGTTGGGTTGACCGGGGCAGTCAGGTTTGTGAATTTTGGGTAACAGGTAGAACCGGATGGTGTGGAGTTCCAGGACTATGAGGTTAGAGGCTGTGGATGGGAAATCCCCTGAGGTGATGAGGTTGTGGATGGTCTGGGAGATGATGGTTGTGTGATGGGAGGTGAGGTTGTGTTCGTGGGGGGCAGTACAAGGTGGTGTCAGAGTTGGTGTCTGGCTTCAGCAGTGTACAGGTCAGCAGTTGGAGGTAAAGAGATTGTGGATGGGTAACAGACCAGTATGGGGTGTCCAGGCGGATGCAGTATGTTGGAGGTAGAAAGTATCCTCAGAGAGATGGTAGGAGTCCTGATGGAAAACGTGAACATGGATCTGGAGGCAGAAAAATTTGATGTCGCGATGTGCGTGAAATTATTGAACTGGGAGTGTAGTATGCTTCTGAGTGTTGTTTTGTAGTCTTCTCTGTACAATATTAAACCAATTAATGAATGAGTTACAAAAAGCAAAACACAGGAAAAAAAACTACAAGAATTTAGAAAAATAAACAAAAATCTAGAGGTTATCTGGCGCTTAGGGCAAGTTTAATTATTGGAAACTCAGACCAAATGTATGCATGCTTGGTGCAGTGAAACAGGCATCAGACAGCTGGGGCTGGGAGCAGAGTCAGGGAGACTACATCATGGTTCTACAATCTTCTGAGCCAAATATCAGGAAGCGATTCACACAGGTTACAGTTTATACCCTTCACCTGATTTTTAGACAACTGTAAACAGGAGGGTGTTGACTCAGTAAATGGAGAGAAGAATTTTACAAAGACATCAAATAACAAAAACCTGAATGATAGCTTAATTTTTTAAAAAAGATTCACTTATGAGATGTGGGTGTTGCTGACTGGGCCAGCATTTACTGCCTGTCCCTAGTTACCCTTGAGGAGATCTTGGTGAGCTACCTTCTTAACAATGCACTTAAAATTCTAGAACCTCCCTCCCTAAGCTAGCAACACTAAAGGAACAGCAATATATTCTCAAGTCAGGGTAGTGAGTGTCATTCCTGCACTTGTCCTTCTAGATGGTATGGCCGGGGTTCAAAAGGTGCTGTCTGAAGAGCTTCAGGTGAATTAGTGCAGTCCACAAGGTGGATGGCACTGCTGGTGCTGAGCATCAGTGATGGAGGGAGGGGATGTTGGGGAATGTTGGCAGGCTGCTTGTCCTGGATGGTGTCAAGCTTCTTGAGGGTTCCTGAAGCTGCACTCATCCAGGCAAGTGGAGAAGATGTCATCACACTTGTAGATGGTAGACTGGCTTTGGGGAGTCAGGAGATGAGTTACTCACTGCAAGATTCCAAGCCTCTGCTTTTGTCATAAAAAAGACTAAGAATGATCATCTGAAGGATCACTGGCAAGCGAGAGAGACTCAATTGGTTTCTTGGCTCAAGGGGCATTAACCCATATTAAATAAAGGATAAGGCAAGAGGCAGACCACGGAACTACCACAGACAGCACAGAGATTGAACCCATGCAGGTGGCATCACTCTGCACCACACACTTAGCCATCTCCCCAGCTAACCTAAGCATGAGCATTGGCTACAGCACAGCAGACAAACATGTCCCCTCTTCCCTCCAGTAATGAAGTGAAAACATTTAATTTTAACTGGTATCCACTAGAATTTATTAAAATGCAAGCTCACTTAATGAAATTGCTCCTGCTAAATGTTCCTTTGCATTCACAGTCATTTGTTGAGACAATTGCTAGGTTTTTGGTGACACTTGTAATCATGCCTCCTGATCAGTTCACAGTTTCCACTCCAATGTATCAGAACTGTACACATGCCATCCCTAATTTCCCTTGATAAGGTGCAGACAACTCAAGGGGTAAAAAAAAATGAGGTCTGCAGATGCTGGAGATCACAGCTGAAAATGTGTTGCTGGTTAAAGCACAGCAGGTTAGGCAGCATCCAAGGAATAGGAAATTCGACGTTTCGGGCATAAGCCCTGATGAAGGGCTTATGCCCGAAACGTCGAATTTCCTATTCCTTGGATGCTGCCTAACCTGCTGTGCTTTAACCAGCAACACATTTTCAGCTGCAGGCAACTCAAGGACAGTTAAGACGGTGCAACAAATGCTAACCTTGTCAGTGATAACCACATTCCAAGAATAAAAACAAATTCAGGTGCACTACAGGCTTCAAGAGACAAGTTTAAAATTTCATTTTAAAACAAAGCTCATTTTCTCGCCCCTCTTGCTCACAGAGGATGATGGTGGAATCTATTATCTTTTCTGACCCTGCAATCCAACAGGCCTGTCTTAAGTCCACAATTTCATAACACCCTTCTCTCAAAGGTAAATTGTCCATAGTGTTAAGTAAGGGGTAGGGGTATGGGTGGGTTGCGCTTCGTGGGTCGGTGTGGACTTGTTGGGCTGAAGGGCCTGTTTCCACACTGTAATCTAATCTAATAAAAGCTGCTCATCGCCTTCACAACTAAATATACAAATTTATCATTCCTGGAAGGAATGATGTTGAAGAGAGACTTAATAAGAAACACAACAAATCCTCACCTCCATCTTAAAATGGAGACCTCCTATCCTTGAGCTGTGTCCCCCAGTTCTAATCTGCTCTGTTAGGGAGAAACATCACATAGCATCTACACTTCAGAATCTTCTTTGCTTTAAGATCACTGCTCACCCTTCTAAACTCCAGTGAGTACGGACCTAATCTGCTCAACCTTTCCTCATGTGACAAACCCTCCCTTCACCAATCAGATGAATGCAAGTATATCCTTTCAAGACGACTATAACCGTGCATTGTACTCAAAGTGCAGTCTCACCAACACACTGTACAAATGTAATAACATTTCCTATTTTAGTTTTTTTTATTAATTTGTAGATACATGGTCAGTGACAACATTCACCCATGAATAATTCCATCAGAACCTGATAGATTATTAAGCTCAGAAACCATGGACTGAGGGGACAAGTGGCAGAACAGCTTGCCAGCTGGCTTTATTGGAGAAGATAGAGTATAATGAATAAACAGTGGCAGATAAGGATCTGAACTGCAATCATCGAACGTAATTCTGAACAGTAAAAATTCAATGCTGAAGTCAAAAATCTAAATTCATGAATGAGAAAATGGGGAAGGTAATTACTACTGAAGAGGACTGCAACTAATGGCAGAAGGACACTAGAACTTGCAGAATACACAACTAATTGGCAAACAAAGTTCAAAACAGACAGGTAGGAACAACAGGGTAGTCAGGTAACTTGGGATGTGCAAGTCTAGGAGAAGTAAAGGAATAACAGGATCTCCAAGTCTAAATTCCTAAACATGTTAATAAGGTTATTTCAAAAAGGAGACCAAGCATTAGGCTCAATTTCTAGAGGGATACAATAAAAATGTAGCAAGTTATGCTCAACCTACATCAAACCACACGAGTGCCGCATGCAGTTCTGATCACCCCATACTATAAAAAAGTTACGGAGGCACTTTTGGATGCAGAGGGAATCACAGGGCAGGCATGCGTGGGTATACTTATCAGGGTAGGAATGACAGGCTCGTCTCTTTTCTCCTGGAAAAAGACAGATGACCTTTAAAATTATGGAAGGGTTTGACACAGTGGATCCGGACTCCTTTTATGGAAGAACCTAACTTCAGGCCAAGAGTCACAGACATTTCAATAGCAACCCTAAATTCCTTTACCAAAATTTGATGATAATAACAGGGCAAATTATATAAATGCATTTAAGGAGAAATTAGACAGGCTCGAGGGAGGAAGGAATTGGTGGTTACAACAGATGTAGATTGAAAGATTACTTGACAGGAGGATAAAAACCAGCATGGATCAATATGCTATGATTCTCTGTTGTATATCGTGTTATCTTTTCGAACGACAGTAGTATTCAGTCACTGTTCCTTTTCTTCCCCTTTTAAAAACTACACCAGTCAAAACCTCCGGGAAATAATCCACCTTTTTAGTATTCTCTAAACGGTCCAGTCAAGTCAGCACTCACGAGTGAGTGTCTCAAGGACATTTCGGAATGGCAAATGCGGACCTTTACCAGAGATGTCACCTTCCAAGGCTACTTTGTTTTTTTTAAAGGAAAAAAATGCTTGACCCTGATCTAACCAATGAGAGTCAGAGATGTAAAGCATGGAAACAGACCCTTCGGTCCAACTTGTCTATGCCGACCAGAATCTAGTCCCACCTTCCAGCACCCGGCCCATATCCATATTCATATACCCATCCAAATGCCTCTTAAAATGTTGCAATTGTACCAGCCTTCACCACTTCCTCTGGCATCCTATCCCACACACGCACCACACTCTGCATGAAAAAGATGCACTTTAGGTCTTTTTTATATCTTTCCCCTCTCACCCTAAACCTATGCCCCCTAGTTCTGGTCTCCCCGACCCCAGGGAAAATACTTTGTCTATTTACCTATGCATCCCCCTCAAATTTTGTAAACCTCTATAAAAGGTCACCCCTCAGTCTCCGACACTCCAGGGAAAACAGCCCCAGCCTGTTCAGCCTCTCCCTACAGCTCAAATCCTCCAACCCTGGCAACATCCTTGTAAATCTTTTCTGAAACCTTTCAAGTTTCACAATATCTTTCCAATAGGAAGGAACTAGAATTGCACGCAATAATTCCAACAGTGGCCTAACCAATGTCCTGTACAGCCGCAACATGACCTCTCAAACCCCTATACTCAATATTCTGACCAATAAAGGAAAGCATACCAAACGCCTTCTTTACTATCCTATCTACCTGCGACTCCACTTTCAAGGAGCTATGAACCTGCACTCCAAGGTCTCTTTGTTCAGCAACACTCCTTAGGCATCCTGCTAAGATTTGCTTTCCCAAAACGCAGCACCTCGCATTTATCTGAATTAAACTCCATCTGCCACTCCTCAGCCCATTGGTCCATCTGATCAAGATCCCGTCGTAATCTGAGGTAACCTTCTTCGCTGTCCACTACACCTCCAATTTTGGTGTCATCTGCAAACTTACTAACTATACCTCTCATACTCATATCCAAACCATTTATGTAAAATGACGAAAAGTAGAGGACCCAGCACCGATCCTTGTGGCACTCGACTGGTCACTGGCCTCCAGTCTGAAAAACAACCCTCCACAACCATCCTTTGTCTTCTACCTTTGGGCCAGTTCTGTATCCAAATGGCTAATTCTCCCTGTATTCCATGGGATCTAACCTGCTAACCAGTCTCCCACAGGGAACCTTGTTGAACGCCTTAGCACAAGATAAAACTGGTCTCAAATTAATTTTTACTTTTATCATTTCTTTCTTTCCTTTTTCAAAACTACATCAGAAGTAGTCAAAAGAGGGATTTACTATATTTAACTGTAAACTTAATTCCAAAGTCATGTTAACCAAATGATGCAATAAAGACTTTTTCCCCCCACCATCCCAACTTCCTGAGTGTACCCCTTTAAAAATGCTGCATTTTGACTTTCCCACTCCAGAACTAATATCAGTTAATTAAGCCGATGGAGAAGAAAACAGGGGAATGCAACAAGAAAATTGGCGTAATTAACAATTACCTTCCAAATCATCCACGGTCTTCTCCAGTTTTGCTACAGATCTTTCAGCAGACTCAGCTCTAGTTTCCGCCTGTAAAAGGATCATTAAAGGACATTGCTTTAGTGCGCTTTCACTTGCTCCATATCACAAACTGATCTACTGCATGCCCTAAAGAGAAAAATTCACTTTTGGCTGCAACTTTATTGCTGTCAATTTTAATCATTCGCAACTGTCCGTAACAACAGGAATGAATGACATACATAATCTGAAAACCCATTCCTCAAAATCTACTGAAAAAGGACTTCACATTCACAGCTCATTGCCAATTCCCTGCGACCAAAGAGATCACTACGTTTCACGTAACACCGCGATATTTTTTGAAACTTCATTCTATAGCTTTGCAGTAATATTTTAGTATAAGAATAAGACATTTCCCCGCTCTCACCCCCTTCATCATTTCTAATGAAATTTTAGCAAATCCCAAGCCATTGCTCAAGAGGGTGATGAAAGGAGATTACTTGGTTAAAGCAGTACATATTTAAACTGGAAGGACAATAATTCAATATTTTATAAAGCTGTTAGCTGATAACTGATAGTGTAGCAGCATTTGGGCTCCAAATTGTTATCAGATTTACTGCTGGAAATGCACATGGGACCAAGACACCGAGCTCAGAGATGCCCAAGAATAAGGTTGGAACAAAAAAAAAGTGGAAGCTAGAAATCCATCCCACTTCAATATTATTCCCAAACTGAAACTGAATCACGTTAGAAACACTTGTCACTCACCTCTTTTAGCTGATCTGTTAGCAGCCTGATTTCTTCTTCATATTTATCTTCTTTCGAAGCATACTGAGATAAGGTTTTTTTAAAGAAAAAAAGTTATGTCTCTCACACTACATTTGATTTTTACATGGATAGAAATCAGCACAGTACTTCATAAATTTCACAGAAGTTAGACGAAGCTCCTAATTAAAGAATAGGATTTTTCAAACAATCACCTTCTTTCCAAAGAGGGGACATTTAAAGGGGCAGCCCTGTCAACATCTGCTGTATGAAGAGTTGAAACAGCTGCAGCATGCCATTGAAACTATCACATGGGTGACACTTTACCTGAGCAGAAAGCCAGAACTAGTAGTGCCAAGGCTGCTCATATTAATTCATTGGCAAAACTATGAAATAGTCCTTGGTAAAAGTCATCCTGTGCCCCCATTAATGATTACATTTATGTTGTCTATTTGTCTCAAATGCACTGCTGTCTTGAAACAAGATGTAGATTTATTTCTAGAGCTTCATGGATTGATCAGTCTTAGACAATCTGCCTGTTTACATTTCTGGCATAAACTTTCCCTGAAAATCTTTTCAGACTGATGTGGGATCAGTTGGCTATTAGCTACAGAAAATGGTGGCCATTAGCAGCACTGAGGTCTGGGAAAGACAGAGGGAGACACAATGAGCAGAAGAGAAAAAGTGAAGATCACACAGAAAAGTACTGTGTTGGGCTCATGCTGAATAGCTATCTTTTCTGCCAAAGTTGGCTCTTCCAGTGCTGATAATGTTAAAAAGGCAATTTGGAGTGTGACTTATCTAACCAGAGACAAAACATTGCATGTTTCATACAGGGCCAAAGCCTGCAGGTCGCACTGGCCAAAGGAAAAACAGCTTAGCCACAGTGCTATGTTAATCACTGGAGTTTGATTAGGCAGGAATTATAAGCATTGACTACTGGGGACACAGAAAAATAAATCACAGGATTAATCTTAAATATATGCATAAGGTGGTGCATCACTCAGCACTACTTTCAAATGAAAGCTAGTTGAAAATTTCTATTAGGGACATGAAGGATTAAAACTAGTTGCAAACAATGAAAACCTCAAATCGACTCAAAAGAAAGAAAGGAAGGAGATAAGAAAGGAGACAATGCTGACTTAAGAAATAAACAGGCAAGGGCTAACATTTCATCATTAATAATCCCAAGTCTTCTGAAAGCGTAAGAAAATAAAATGGCAAGGTTACAAAATGCAGTCAGTGTAATGGTCTTAAAATCAGCCTTAGACAGCATCTCAAGCCAACACAACAGAAGCTGTTGCAATTCAAACAAAAACAAAAAAGTGGGTTGGAAGAGGAAGCCCATTTTGACATTACTTCATTAATACATAGCCAAAAGGTTCACATTAGCTCCAAAGACAACTAAAGCAAAAGTATCCCCATAGATAAATTATAATTATTTCAGTGTTGTAACTAAGACAAGGTTCACAAGGTTGCATTTTAGGTTTTAAGGAATCTACATAAGATACTAATCTAATAAAGGACTTCAGAAATATAAAATAAAACAACATTATACAGATTGTGTTTTAGGGTCTGAAACTCTCAAACCCAGTTGGCTGCTGGGGTAGAATCTGCATTGTAGTAAATAACTGGGGCTTCAGAGTTCAAACTTCACTTGGGCATTTGAATCTTGTGGTTTTGTACTAGGTAGCCAGAATAAAATGGTACTGCTGTCAGCAGCCATTTAAATTCTTCCTTTGGCTTTGCAAGCACTGGTGAATACCAACTCCAAGGGATCCTCCAATGCATGCCCCACACCACAGGAAGTAGTGTCACTTCTTTTATTTTACAAAAGTTGTGACCATGAGATAGATAAGTAAGATAAAGTCCACCTTTGTAAAAACAGTCATTTGTAGCCCTCCGAGGAAAGTCATTCTTAAAATGAAAAATGTGAATTTGGTCAAGTACGTTTATTTAATTTTGTATCAACATGATAGTCAAAGTAGATGCCACCTGCTACTACACTCTATATTCACATAAACTGTGATGCAATGTGAGAACAATAATACATTACTACTGGCCAAAAGCAAATCTACAGCCTGTATCTCAACTGGCAACTTAATTCAGAGGTTTCTATCAGAAGGGCTTTATGGGGATATCATTGCTTTAAAAAGCAGTTGCATACTGAATCCTCCTACCTTTTCAGTTTGTGCTTCCAAAGACTTCAGGCTGTTGGTGACATTTCTCAATTCTTCTTCAATCTCAGCACATTTACTGTTCAGAACAAGATAGTGGGGTTGGGAAAGAAGGAGGTTGAGAATATACAGAAAGTGGCAAGAAACCCATAGCAACCTAACAGTCCTGCTCTCAGAATTTAGGCCCCAACCTGGTTGGGAATGTTCAAAGCAAAAATGTATGACCATAAACCAGAACATTCATGGGCACTAGGTGATCACTTTATACTTACCTGCCTTTGCTGAAAAATGCAGGTGGAATCTAGATTAATTCACAAATTTGTCTATTCGGTTCAAATCTCCAAACCAAAAACATCAACTCTGCATGAAATTTCAGATACGGGTAAAGACCAACCCGGAGGAGGAGGAGGAGGAAGTACGGGGGCAAAGGTTACCTCGAGGCCTTAGAAAGTATTGAAGCCACATCTTGATCTCAGAATTCAGCTGCTATGGGTCTCCACTGGGAAGAAAACCAAAACACACAACTACCAGGAAGCAGAGCAGCAGCAGCAGCAGAAGTTGCAAGGAATGTAGCTTTAATATTTTCTCACACAGAAAACAGATGATGGAAAGAGTAAACAGAAAAGAGTTAGTGGATTTCGGGGAATAATACCTCTTCCTCTGAGGCCATTAACGATTTCAAGCTCTGGTCCATTACTTTAAGCTCCTCTTCCAATTGCCGTGCCCGACTGAGTTAATCCACAGTAAGGGAGTAGAACAGACAAATCCCGGGCAGTATTCAGCATGCAATTCAACAGGGGAAAAGAAAACCATGTGCCCACTATCGTTAGTATATTCATCAAATTATACAGAATAACAATGGAATTGAAATATCTACTGAAACAGATCCAAAATTAGAAAATTAAGTCAGTGTAAAAAAACTCCTAGATTGCCTAATTCAGAAGTAGCTTAAAAGCCAGAACCTTTCCTGCCCACATAAAGCCTCTGTTTATTCAGAATTTGATAGACTTAAGTTACAATGAGTCAAAAGTGATGCATGCAAAATAGGTCGAGTGGCAGGCATACAAGGGCAGGAGGTAAAAGTGCTCTTCACTACTGGACTGGTTTTCAATAATTGAGAAACATAATAAGAGCACATTAATTTCCCCAATAATCTGGCAGGAAAGTGCGTGGGCCAGACAGGATTCTGATTCTGAGTGGAGTTAGTCAAAAGGTTGAAGATGAAGATGATGTGTATCCAGCTAGGTGATGAATCTTCACAAGATTACAGGCTGCAGATATTTGTTAGTTATCGAGAGCACATCCAGGGTGGCTGTTTGGACAAGGTCAAAGTGAACAGTTGACACTTGGGGAGCAAGTGTAATAATTATGTTTAAGGCAGGAAACTAAAGGAAGCAAATTTTCAAAATGGAGCTAACACCAAAACTCTCCATCTGTGTAATTGCACAGTTAATTTGTGAAAAAATAACAAAAGGTTTAAAAAACCACCAGCATACTGATCAGAGTTGATTATTTTGAAGAGCAACTATATTTACTTTCCAATTCAATGGCTAACTTGATGGGTTTACTGAAAAGAAACCTGCTCAAATCAAACCCAGAAATCTTAGACTCTGGTTTGTCTCATTTCAGTTCTCAAGTGGAGATGGATCTGATGCAGTAATTATCTCAATCCCAGATGAGGAGATGTTAGATTACTGATGAAGTGAGACATGTTGCTGAAGCTCTGTGTCATACAATCATCAGGACAAAATGTCAAGAATGCAAAATTTCAAACTGTTTCAACAATGTATATAAATTACATTTAGTTCCATGCTGCTTTCTCCATGACAATATCTCAGCTAATCAGAGAGTTGTTTTGCTAACCATCAGCATCCCATTCTCCTTTTAATATGCATTGTTGTGATCATATGATATTGGATTCTTTTGTTTGCCCTGCAAGACACATAGCTTTGGTAACTGATCTCTCTTCTCAGTAATATTTAAGATGTTAGACTAATAACCCTGTTGACTTAACCATCATTTAATAAAAATGAAACATGCACAGCAGTTACAGAAATGGATTACACTCTCGGTTTGAATAAATTCAGCAGTAGCAAAATTCAGAGTACACATCACACTCTATTTCAAATCCTATCAAATCACAGCAGCCTGCCACACCAATCACCACCAGCAAAATGAATAACCGCAAAACCCTCTCCCTTGAAGATCAGCTGGAGCATGCAACAAGTACATAGCTGACGGGCTGCCAATTGCTCACTTAGCAACCATGCTTTAGAAATTTATGCCCACCATGTTTGTCAAGTACCTGTAAAATACTCCAGCTGGTGTGTTATCAATGGACACGTTTTAGGACGAGACAGAGAAATAAAAGCTAAACCAAGACGTTTGAGGGAGGTGGAATTTTTCAAAAAGTCCAAGCTACATTAATTGTAGCTATTCATTATCACCTTCAAAAGGTTTTTATCTAGTGCGGAATTGTTCAGAGTTTGGGACAGTCCTAAGATCAATACTATTAATTGTTGTTGGGACTGGCAGAAAGGCCTTCACTTCACTGGGTTTTTGGGTTTGAAGGGGTGCACAGTAAGTTTGGATACAGAGAGAGAAAAAAAAAGGATTGATAAAAATCAGGGCATAAAGAAAAACTAGGGCTTTTGCTCCAATCAACTTGCCTTCCCCTCAGGTTCCCACATTTTAACCACTTGAACACAGAGGTATGAATAAAGGCCATCAGATCTGGAGGGTTAGAACCACAAACTGCCATATGGGGAGGAAAATAAACCCTCAATATTCTTCCCAAAAAGGCTGTTAATTGTACATCAAGATAATTCTTGAATCAAAAATAATTTTTACTGATTTGGGAAAACAGAAGCCAGGGGTGGGGTAATAAAGAGGGGCTGCAGAAACACGGTGTGCTAAATTTGCTTGCCTGCTATCAAAAGAACCAAATTTTGTACGTTTTAAATTAAGAAGAACGAACATGAGGATGAAGTTTGAATCTCATCCCCTCAGTATCATTGATGGCCCAGTGATACATGTCGAGACTCCTGTGTAGTAGTAGTAGTAGAGGGGGAGGGGAGTAAATCAATGGATCGATGCTGCTCCCAATGCATTCAACTCAATAGAAAGAGAAACACAAACTTCAGTTTTGGCAGGATTTTCTTAATAATGAGGATTTTAAACAAATGTAACTTTCATTCAAATACAGAGACAAAAAACTGTAAACCACAAGTAGTTAAGACCATAAGAATAGGAATGGGCTGTTCGGCCCCTCTAGCCTGCTCCACCATTCATTAGGATTATAGCTGATCTGACATTCCTAATATCCATTTCCTTGCCTTTTCCCCATTACCCTCAATTCCCCAACTAATCAAAAATCTTAGTCTTAAATATACACAAGACGCTTGAAAAGAGAACAGGTGAAATGTTACAGAGGGTTGGCAGGAATGTGAATTGTATGTTACAATCACATCAGCCACCTTTAGTGAACGGAGAGCAGGTTTAAGGGGCTAAATAGCCAACTCCTGCTTCTTGCATGCATATGCTTTAGCACATGAAAGCATTTCTTCACAATGCATATAATTCTGTTCTAATATTGCCAGAGTACTGGTCATGAATTTGCTAAGGACTAAAATAGGAAATTCAATACAGTGAATCATTTCTTTGAATCAAGACTTTCCTACCTATTCCATGTGCAGTATTCAGAATCTATATTATCCAGAGGTTATTTCCAGCAAACAACCTCTGCAAAACCAAACATTTACAGAACTCAAACTTACCTTTCTGCCACCCTTGCACGCTCCTCAGTTCGCTCCTGATCACATTCAAGAACAACGAGTTTTCGTGCCACCTGAAAGAAGCCAAGAAAAGCTGAATGCTGACCAGTATCTGACTTCACATTACCTACCCTCTTAATATTGCCTGAAAATGAGACCTGCCAATACCAGTTTAAGGAATAAAAGAATGACTAGAGAAAGATAAGGGCTAATCAAGAATAGTAGTGGGAAGTTATGCGTGGCATCCAAGGACATGGGGAAAGCACTAAATGAATATTTTTCATCAGTGTTCACACTGGAAAAAGACAAATATTGTCAAAGAGAATACTGAGATACAGGCTATTAGGCTAGACAGGATTGAGGTTCACAAGGAGGTGGTGTTAGCAATTCTGAGAAGTGTGAAATAGACAAGTCTCCTGGGCTGGATGGGATTTATCCTAGGATTCTCTGGGAACCAGGCAGGAGATTGCAGAGCCTTTGGCTTTGACCTTTGTGTCGTAATAGTGCCAGAAGACCGGAGGATAGCAAATGTTGTCCCCTTGTTCAAGGGGAGTGGAGACAGCTTTGGTAATTATAGACCAGTGAGCCTCACTTCAGTTGTGGGTCAAGTGTTGGAAAAAGGTTCTAAAAGATAGGATTTATCATCTAGAAAAGAATTGGTTGATTAGGGATAGTCAATACAGTTTTGTGAAGGGTAGGTTATGCTTCACAAACCTTGAGTTCTTTGAGATGGTGACCAAACAGGTGGATGGGATAAAGCAGTTGATGTGGTGTATATGGATTTCAGTAAGGTGTCTGATAAGGCTCCCCGTGGTAGGCTATTGTACAAAATATGGAGGCATGGGATTGAGGGTGATTTCAGGGTTTGCATCAGAAGTTGGCTAGCTGAAAGATGACAAAAGGTGGTGGTTGATGGGAAACATTCATCCTGGAGTTCAGTTACGAGTGGTGTACTGCAAGGATGTGTTTTGGGGCCACTGCTGTTTGTCATTTTTTATAAATGACCTGGATAAGGGCGTAGAAGGATAGCTTAGCAAATTTGTATAAGACTCTAAGGTCGGTGGAGTTGTGGATAGTGCTGAAGGATGTTGCAGGTTGGAGGGACATTGATAAGCTACAGAGCTGGACCAAGGGGTGGCAAATGGAGTTTAATGAGGAAAAGTGCAAGGTCATTCATTTTGAAAGGAGCAACACAAATGCAGAGTACTGGGCTAATGCTAAGATTCTTGGGGTGTAGGTGAACAGAGAGATCTCGGTGTCCATATACATAGATCCCTGAAAGTTGCCATCCAGATTGATAGGGTTGTTAAGAAAACACACAGTGTGTTAGCTTTTATTAGTAGAGGAATTGAGTTTTAGAGCCACGAGGTCATGCTGCAACCGTACAAAACTCTGACGCGGCTACACTTGGGAGTATTGTGTGCAGTTCTGGTCACCGCATTATAAAAAGAATGTGGAAGCTTAGGAAACGGGTCAGAGGAGATTTACTAGGATGTTGCCTGTTATGGAGGGAAGGTCTTATGAGAAAAGGCTGAGGGACCAGAGGCTGTTTTCATTACAGAGAAGGTGGTTGAGAGGTGACTTAGTTGAGATGTATAAGATAATCAGAGGGTTAGATAGAGTGGACAGTGAGAGTCTTTTTCCTCAGATGGTGATGGCTAGCATGAGGGGACATAGCTTTAAATTGAGGGGCGATAGCTATAGGACAGATGTCAGAGGTAGTCTCCTTAATCAGTAATAGGGGCATAGAACGCACTGCCTGGAACAGTAATAGACTCAACTTTAAAAGGAGAGTTTAATTGGCCATTAGATAAATATATGATGAAAATGGAGTAGTGTAAGACAGGCTTCAGATTTGTTCCACAGTTTGGCACAACATTGAGGGCTGAAGGGCCTGTACGGTGCTGCAATGTTCTATTGTTGTTAGCAATCAACCCTGAAATCTCAGTCAGTGGGCATATCCATTGAACCACAATCCATGGAAGTTAGTGACTTGATTCGAGTTAACCAATCTCAACCAGGATTGTGCTCCTATTAAGCTCACCAGGCTGAGCTTGTCAGAAAAGAACTTGGCCAGGGTTCCTCTTGATCACTGTGCTCAAAACGTGACTGAAATATCCTTCTATTTGACCCACTCTGCTTTCTGCTTCTCAAACCAAATAGTGAGCATGAAGCTTAACTGGAATATCACTTTGATGTTCAGTCTAACATAACAGAATAAACTTCTTGCCTAGGTTTACACAGCAAAAATGTTCACTTGGAAGAGATACCAGACAACCCTGGAATAATACAACAAAAGTGAAGGGGGGCCCGACAACAGGGGAGGAAAAACATTACCTCTTCGTATTTACGGTCTGCCTCCTCTGCAACATGTTTAGCTTCCTTCAGCTGCATATCTTGCATTTCTATTTTCTCCTCAGCCTTTAAGACTTTGCACTCCACAACTTTCATCCCTCTGCAGAAAAACAAATCATCAGCACCGGTATATCAGGGAGATGCACTGGAATCAAAAAGGCAAAAATACACTATAAATGAAACCAGAGGGAAGAGGAGGAAAAGCGTTGTGCGGATCAGTGAATGTGTATTGGAAATCTCTGATCCACTCTAAACACTGGTTCAGGCAGCTAAATTATGGCTCCCTCTGGGAGCATAATGCTTACTGTGCACAACTTATACTCAAGCATACTTTAAAAGGTGTTCAATCAGAACATAAAACAAAATGACACCAAATCTCATAACAAGCCTATATCAGCGAATGAAAAGATTAGTCAAAGATGTTCAGGGGCTGTTTAAAAGAAAAGTGAAATAGTGGGTCAGGAATCTGATTACATATACACAATACAGGTGAAGGGCTACAAACTTCAAAAGCTGTCTTGTCTCTTCTGGCCAAGACATTGATGAACTCGAGCTTACTCCCTTTCACCTTCCAAAAGTAGCAATAAAACAAAAGGAAACAATAAAGACGCTGCCTTTAATGAGGGTATCATAAGAAAGAGGCAAGGTGAGTAAAATGGAACTGATGCACAGATTTAAATGAACAGAAGAGCAGGCCCAAGAGAACAGTTTATTCACGTCCTGTGTAAAAATAACCCGTGTGTAAAAATAACCCATCTATTCAGAGTACAGATTAAAGGATAACTTCTGCCAGCTCACCTTTAGATCACAACTCAGATTATAACTTGATTTTGTGAGAAATTGAAGAAATCTCAGCCTCCATACACACAAAAGGATATACTTGCTTTGGAGACTAAATAGGTCCCCAGCATGAGGAGACTGGAATATATTTTCTGGAGTTTAGGAGAATGAGGCAGAAGCTGATTGAAACACACGAGCATCTGAACAAATCCAATAGATTAGATGGTAAGTGATTATTTCCATAAATTGGGAATACTGAATAATAAGAGAAATTATTCAGGACTAGGGCAAGGACCAAGTACTTCACTTAACAAATCATAGGAATTTTCACTCCAGAAGGCTGTCAGTGCTCCATTGTTGAATATCTTCAAGGCTGGATGAACAAATAGACAAGTTCTCAGGGAATGAAGGGACATACTAAGCAGGTGGTAAAGTGGAAATGAAGCCCAAGGTCAGCCATGATCGTACTGAATGGTGGAACATGCTGAACCAGTTGTGTAGTCTACTCCTGCTTTGTGTTCCAAATTTTGGCAGAGATTTGCTGGTGCATTCTATCTATACTACATTTCTAATTTAAGATTCTAACTACTGAAACTAAAGGCATAACTCATGTAATAGAACTCCATTACTATATGTTCAGCAATATACAAAAGATTAGTCTGAGTTTCATTACTGCAGCTATTAACTTCACACAGCTAAAAGAACTAGTGTTTTAAAATTCCATTATTAGAAAACAAGACCATAATTTTATTAGGTTTAAAAACAGTGATGGAAAAGATAAATAACATCTAAAAGTTAAAGTTCTAAATTGGAGGAAGGCTTATTCTGATGGTATTAGGCAAGAATTTTTAAAAGTTGAATGGGGCGAATGTTTGCAGGTAAAGGGATGGCTGGAAAATGGGAAGCCTTCAAAAATAAGATAATGAAAGTCCAGAGACAGTACGTCAGGGTGAAGGGCAGGCTGATATGTGTAGGGAGTGCTGTTGGACGACTAGAGAAATTGAGGTTTTTGTTAGGAAAAACATGGAGGCATATGCAGGTATTAACAGCTGGGATCAAGTGAATCCCTATAGGAGTATAAAGTTAGTAGGGGTATACTTATTAAGGGAATCAGGAGGACAAAATGGGATGCAAGATATCTTTGGCAAATAGGCATAAGGAGAATCCAAAGGGATTCCACAATCACATTAAGAACGCAAGGATAACTAGGAACAGAATAGGGCCCCTTACAGGTCAGAAAAGGTACCCGTGCATGGAACTGCAGGAGATGGGGGAAGATATTAAATTAAGATTTTGCATCAGTGTTTACTGTGGAGGTGGTTATGGAAGACATAGAACATGTGGAAATAAATAATGACATCTTGAAAAAGTCCATATTACAAAAGGTGGTGGTGCTGGATGGCTTAAAATGCATAAAGATGGATAAATCCCTGGAACCTGATCATGTGTACCCTAGAACTCGGTGGGAAGTTAAGGTGGAGATTGCTGGGCCCTTTGCTGAGATATTTGTATCATCGATAGTCACAGGTAAGGTGCTGGAAGACTGGAGGTTGGTTAATGTCACACTACCTTTCTTAAACAACGGCAAGAACAAGCCAGGGAACTACAGAATGGTAAGCATGACATCGTTAGATGGGAAAGTTGAAGGTAATCCTGAGGGACAGGATTTACATGTATTTAGAAAGAGAAGGACTAATTAGAAATAGTGAACATGGCTTTGTGTGTGGGGAATTATGTCTCACGAACTCTTGAGTTTTTGAAGTAGTAACAAAGAATTGACAAAGGCAGAGCAGTGGACATGATCTATATGAACTTCAGTAACGTTCCTCATGGTACACTGGTTAGCATCATTAAGATAAAATAGAACATAGGGAGAAACTAGTCATTTGAAAACAGAACTGGCTTGAGAGTAGAAGTCAGAGGGTGATGACGAAGGTTGCTTTTCAGACTGGAGGCCTGTGACCAGTGATGTACCACAAGGATCGGTGCAGAGTCCACTGTTTTTCATCATTTATACAAATGATTTGGATGTGAACATAAGAGGTATGGTTAAGAAGTTTGCAGGCAACACCAAAATTGGAGGTGCAGTGAACACTGAAGGTGGTTACCTCAGTACAACAGGATCTTGATCAGATGGGTCAATGGGCCAAGGAGTGGCAGATGGAGTTTAATTTAGATAAATGTGAGGCGTTGCATTTTGTAAAGGCAAATCAGGGCAGGACTTATACACTTAATGGTAATGTCCGGAAGAGTGTTGCTGAACAAAGACTTTGGAGTGCAGGTTCAAAGCTCCTTGAAAGTGGAGTCGAAGGTAGAGAGGATAGCAAAGGTAGTGTTTGGTATGCTTGGCTTTATTGGTCAATGTATAGGAGTTGGGAGGTCATGTTGTGGCTGTACAGGACATTGGTTTGGCCAGTTTTGGAATATTGTGTGCAATTCTGGTCTTTCTGCTACAGGTAAGATGTTGTGAAACTTGAAAAAGACTTACAAGGATGTTGTCAGGGTTGGAGGATTTGAGCTGTAGGGAGAGGCTGAACAGGCTGGGGCTGTTTTCCTGAAGGGGAGGGGTGACCTAGAGAAGTTTATAAAATGAGGGATAAATAAACAAGGCCTTTTCTCCACGGTGGGTGAGTCCAAAACTAGAGGACACAGGTTTAAGGTGAGGGAGGAAAGATTGGAAAGGGATCTAGGGAGTAATGTTTTCATGCAGAGGGTGGAGTGTGTATGGAACAAGCTGACAGAGGTGGTGGAGAAGGCTGGTACAATTACAACATTTAAAAGGCATCTAGATGGATGTCTGAGTAGGAAGGGTTTAGAGGGATATGGGCCAAATGCTGGCAGATGAAACTAGATTAATTTAGGATATTAGTATGGTATAGATAAGTTGGACCAAAGGATTGGCTTCCATACTGTACATCTCTACAACCATTCATCTGCAATAGCCCAGGAACTAAATTCCCGAGTTCCTTTGGAAAGTTTGCCATTCTTGACTTGGCTTTAAGATCTCATCAGCACGGAGGTCCTCTTTTGCAGCAGCATCCGGGTATTCCGACAATCAGCGTCTTAACTGACAAAGTTACTTTGTCAAACAAACCGAGCGGAGATGAGGGCGAAAGCAAACACTGCAGATGCTGAAGATTAGAATTAAGAGTGTGGTGCTGGAAAAGCTCAGCAGGTCAGGCAGCATCTGAGGAGCAGGAGAGTTGAAGTTTTGGGCAAAAGCCCTTTACCAGGAATTCCTGAAGGGCTTTTGCCCGAAATGCTGATTGAAGAACTTGGTCTTAACTTTTTTTCCTCATCTACGACTTCTGTCTTTAATACAGACACCATAGTAAGTTGATTTACAAAAAAACTTTTCTTTTTTTTGTAACAATACACAAAAAAAATGATTTTCTAATTATCTTCACTTACTGTCCTCTTCAAATTGAACAGAGTATTTAAAGCTAAAAATGCTATTGAATGGACTGCAAGGCACCTAATGCCCAGAGATTTGTACACTGTTCACTGCCTGTTAAAAACGTGGATGCGTGTGTGTTGGGTAAGAAGAATGACAGTCTAAGAACAATTATTGAAAACATACACATACATATAGAGACACACACACACCTGCAAACAAAATCCAAAACAGCAATTCTACATCTAAAACCCAACAATAAATTCTTCTCCTATTAACAAATTTGGTATCGTGGTTCCTGTATCACTCACATATACTTGCTTCTTTAGGATCAATGTTTGATTTTGAATTTATTCAAATTCTTACCATACAAGAGCACCAGAAAGAAAAGCTCTGTCAACATGCTTTCATTCCTATAATTCACTTATCAAGGAGGCAGAAGAAAATTCAAACTTTGAATTACTGAAGTACTATATTAAGAATTTCTAAATTTCCAGAATAGAGTTATGTAAATAGAACTGTTACCTTGTACATACTGCATTGACACAGCTGTTTATCACTGGGGCTCAAGTCATCCTGGACTTGATATGCTAACTCTATTTCTCTGCCCACATATGCTGCTAGACCTGAATTTCTTCAGCACCATTTTTATTTCAGTTTTCCAACATCTTCTGTATTTGCTTTTTTTTTGCTTTTATTACACTGGTATAGTCAGGAGTGTCAGACAGTCAAATTGGATCCCAATCAGCTGAATCAAAATTATTTCTGGAATTTCAACAGAATCTTACTAGCCCCAGTTGAACTAAAATCCTGCCTCACACACAGACATTTAGTAAATATTTATACATGTCTTTTTGGGAGTGACGGGCTGAAGGGTAGAAGAGAGGGGGAAGAGGGAGGAAAGAAAAAAAGATGCTTCTTTTCCAGATCAGACAAAAATTCCCAAAATGTGACAGATGGACAGACAGACACAGACAGACGTGTAGCCTCCTACCGTTCACTCTCATCTGCTGATTTTTCAGCCTCCTCCAATTTCTGCAAGGCAGCAGTCAGACGCTCTTGAGTGCAATCCAACTCTTCTTCAACCAATTGGATACGTCTATTCAAGGAAGCCACTTCACACTCCGCCTAGATTTAAAAAATCCACACATAAGTGAGAATGACTCAAAGAAGTTATAGTTATCCTTTAAGAAATAATAAAACAATGTGAACATGTTTTGGAGGTACTGTTAACTAGCCTGCTGGGATTTATTTGTGAATCACACTTACTTCAGCTCGAGTTAAAAAGGCAAAAATTTAGTAGAGTAGCTTTTTGTCATTTCTACCATACACAACTGATACAGTTAAAATAAGAAAGCATTCCTCCCGTACCAAGGCTGCTACATGGACAGCCCAAACTACACAATCGTACACAGCATAAAGTGTAAAGCAGGGCAAAAACACACAAGTTACAGATTAAAAGAAGAATGAATATACAGTGTTCGAGCAGCATTTTGAAGTTGTGCAAAGAACATCAGATGGGAAAGAGTCCGATCATACTGTGTGAAGGAGCCCGATGGCTTGGGGTAAGAAACTGTTGCACAGTCTGGCCGAGAGAGACCAAATGCTCCGGTATCTTCTACTGGATGGCAGAAGGGAGAAGAGTTTGACTGAGGGGTGTGTGGGATCTTCCACAATGCTCCTTGACTTTCAGAGGCAGCATGTGGAGTAAATGTCTGTAACGGAGGGAAGAGAGACCTGATAACCTTCTCAGCTGTCTTCACCTATCTGTTATAGGGTTTTACGAACCGAGCTGGTGCAATTCCCAAACCAGATAATGAATCAGCAACTCCGGGTACTCTCAATGAGCCCTCTGTAGGATGTGGTGAGGATTTTTTTTTGGTGGTGGGTGAATTTCAAATCATTCTGGCACATTTTCAAACAAGGCAGCTCAGTAGAATGATCATCTCCAAGCAAGTGCAGCAAAGGCATTACAACTCCAGACTTTAAAATAGTAAATCACATTTCTCAATATAGATTTTTTAAAAACCTTGCAAAAGTCTGTGGAAATAAACATGAAATTTAATAGGGTTGAATAAGGCAGATGGGATTGCCGAGTTTGGTCCTCCAACAGTAAGGAAGGAACATTCAAGACTGTTTGTAATGACACATCTGCGGCCTTCTCCATTCCCACAGTGGATCAGACCATAAATTGGAGAAACACCTTCTCATCTTCTGTCTAGGCAGACTACAGCCTGGAGAACTCAATTTTCCAATTTCAAATAACTTCCATCCTCGTCCCAGTCTCCCTTTTTCAGCCCCACCCCCTCCCTTCCATTCCTCTGACTCACCTTTCCTTCCCACTCCTGAAGGGCTTTTGCCCAAAACATCGATTATCCTGCTCCTTGGATGCTGCCTGACCTGCTGTGCTTTTCCAGCACAACTCTAATCTTGCTCCCTTTCTTCCAGCCACCAGCCAGGTTCATTCCTCCCATCAACCAATCAGGTCTTATCTTCTACCTGTGTGCATCTATCCCTAGCTCACCACTCCGCCCCTCTCCCCCACACCATCACCACCTGCAGCTCCCTTTACACCCACCCCCAGTCCTGAAGTGTTACATTTGAATCATTGACTTCCCCGCCTGATGCTGCCTGGCTTGCTGTGCTCTTCTAGCCTCCTGCTGGTCTCCCTTTGATTCCAGCATCTGCAGTTTTCTTTTGTCTCCAACTAATGCTTGTAATGAGACACTGATAGATACCTCAGAGATAGTAACCACGGGTTTATTCAAAGTGCAGTGTATGACTCCAGGTTAGGGAAGCAGCAGTACTAAATGGACAAGGAAGTAAAGCACCCATACAGAGCAGCGAAAACAAAAAGGATGCAAAGACTAAATAACATGAATGATAGGAGAGACTAATGAGTGGCGAATGGAAAAATAAGGAGAAATGCTGAAATAATGTCACTGCTTATAGCAGACATGTGAATGTCAACAAAACTCACTCATGAAATGGTAAAAGTACCACCACAGAGATCTCTCCCACTGATCAGTACAATATAGATTAGCGACAGATTTCCCCAAGCATGTTGGCTTGGAACTAAATCACTGATCCTTGTTTCTGGGTTAAAACTCCTGTAAATTCCTCCTTAACGTCATGGGTGTACCACAACCCCACAGACTGCATCAGTTTAAGTAAGCTGCTCAACACCATCTGCTTAGTGGCAAGTAGGGATTGATGATAAATCCTGGCCTTGCCAGTGATGCTCACATCCTGAGAGCTAATGAGCAAAAACAGTTCCCGTAGAGAAATGCCATTCTGCCCAACAGAAAGCCACATGAGAGTTTCATAGCAGCAAAGAGATTTAGGTGGCTTGGTGGGGGTCAAATGTGTCTAGAGTCAAGATTAAAGTGGTGCTGGAAAAGCATAGCAGGTAAGGCAGCATCCAAGGAGCAGGAAAATTGACGTTTCAGGCAAAAGCCCTTCATCTGGAATGTGAATGTGTCCACAGGCAATTCTATATTTGACTCGAGTGTGATTAAATGAAATTAGAAGACTAGCTGACTCCTTAGTTAACTTGGGCTTCCAGTCTCCACTCAATCACCTGGTCCCTCCTAGAAACAAAATGGTACAGGAGAAAATGCCTTTAGGATGAGGGAGTCCGTTGAGTGGAAAATTTTAATATTTCATGAAGATAATTGAGAATAAGATAGCATTCCAAAATAACAGGGGGAATGCATGAACAAAATTCCCATCCCACTTAAGGGAGGCAATTCACACACTGAGTCTAAATCAATCAAGTCACTTTGCAGGATTGCAGTTTGTTTCTGAATACAATTTATCCCCATCACATGTAATGCAATATTTTCCAGTAATTTATTTCTCAAGCTGAAGAACTATGTCTACAATTTTCTCTCTCAGAGAGATGACATTCCTACCCAATTGTGTGGAATTTAGCACTGGAAGAGTTTAAGCATGAAACAGGAGTACAGACATTCCAGCAAAATGCCAGGACCAAGGATATCGGATTACACACACACAGCTTTCCACAAGGTTCAACTTAATTAAGTAGACATCTGTGCAAACGAAGAAACAATTCAGGATTTGATAATACATGGTCACTGAAAAGAGTACAGAAGGCATTTAAACTTCATTTTCTGAAGATGAAAAGTACAAATAAAACAAAGTTACTGCTACGCCGCACCACTCAGTTACCCATTGGATTTGTGGAAACGCAGCTTTTTCCTCAACATTCTCATAACTTTTGCATTTTTATTGATATTTCTGAAAAGAGAAAACAATTCTTCCCATTTTCAGTTTATGCTGCAGTTCTCAGGACCGGCCTACTATTATGACATTTTTATCTACTGCAACAACTATGCTGACAATCTCTTTCATTCACTGCAATAAACCGCAAATCCTAAAAGGACACACTTTCTCTCAGCAAGAGACGCAGAATTCAAAATCAGATCACAAGGACAAAGAACAACAAGACAACCCACAAAGACTCTTCAATCCAAAAGGCTAATTGGCATTCTAAGATAGATGTGCATATTCCACCATTATGTACCAAAGTGCTTTCACATTAGTTGGTCAGAAATCTTTCATGCAGTGAAGGTAGTATTACAGTGATTACCAAAGGATTAAGGAAGGGGGGGAAAAAAAGGAAAGAGTGGGTTTCTTTATCTTTGAAGGGAGACACCACACAATATTAAATGACAGAACATAAATCTGGAATACCACAGGGTTTTGTATCAAGTAGACCGCAGGTAAATTCAACATATGTTTAATACAGCTGTCATGAACAATTTCCTCAGTCCCATTATTGTTTAAGAGTCTTTCAGGGTAAAGAAGAACCAATGAGGCCTTGTAGCCAGCAACCTGGAAGAAAAATAAAACTTCAAGCTATTCCTTTTCTAAGATTTTTATCAGAACCCTCCTATCTGCTTGTTCCTATTTACAGACCGGCTGGCAATTTTGGAATTTGCTGAATTTCCAGTGCTCTCCCTGCTTTCTGGTTCAATTCCCAATCAAACCCTATTCCATCCTAGTTAATATGGAATGTTAAGGCAGTTGTCAAAAAGTGCAATGTTGAGACTATTGCTAGGCATGTGTGTGCGTGTATCAGACATAAAACAAGCCTTTTACAAAAAAGTAAACAATTACAAGACTGAAGTTAAAGTTAATAGGTGGCCAGTCCGAGAAGACTAAATTTGAATCTGGTCAGGACTTGCACAAATACAATTGAATTTACCCTCAGTGATTTCAGAAACAATTACGCAGTTTATAAAAATTCAGGTGGGATAATCTAATTGACATTCCAGATAAACCAATGCATTGGTTCCGAAACAGCAAATGCTTCAAATAGGAGATACCAAACTTCATGTGTTCAGTTCTCACGCAGACTATGTACATTCCTTGCATTCCTAAGCTACAATGATTAGAGTAGGGTCTTTGCTCTTTTGTACAAAAAGAAACCTGTGCAACTTGGAAATCCGACACTGTCGGAAAGCAGGGATATGCAGCCAAACTTGTTTTCTGTGATCATCTTATTTGGGTCAGTAGATCTTTCAGTAAATGAATAAATTATCCAAATACATTAACCAATATTGAATACAAAATATTGCACTTATTTTGTCAAGCACAATGAAACAAAAACCTCCATTTTATTATTTAATTCAACTTAAGCAGCCAATGAACCAAAGAAAAACATTTGGCTTTAACTGCCCTCACCCAATCTACTTGTAATCCTGCTAACTCGGGAACTACAAGCTGGAATCAAACCTCACTGTAAATGAATGCCGTGGCCGAGAAGGAAGTAGTTTCAGAATCACGGAACTGTTATGGTGCTTTAGAGTGGATGAAGAAAAATATTTGTGAATGATTGCAGGAACAAGAGACTTCTGCTACATGGCTAAACTAAAGTTGGCACTATCACAGAATAGCATTCCTACAGGGTGGAAACAAGCACTTTGGCCCAACAAGTCCACACCAACCCTCCAAAGAGGAATCCACCCACACCCATTCCCCCTTCCCCTATATTTACCCCTGAGAAATGCACCTAACATACACATCCCTGAACACTTTGGGCAATTTAGCACGACCAATTCACCTAACCTGCACATCTCTGGACTGTGGGAGGAAACTGGAGCACCTGGAGGACACCCATACAAACACAGAGAGAATGTGCAAATTCAACACTATTAGTCGTCCGAGGCCAGAATCGAACCCGGGCTCCTGGCACAGTGAGTGCTGCCCATTGGTGCTATTCTTGAAGAAACTGGAGAGGGTCTCAAAATCAAGACGCACCTGGATAGAGTAACGCGATGCTGTTGCCATCGACATAAGTGAAGATGCCGGTGTTGGACTGGGTTGAGCAAAGTCAGAAGTCACATGATACCAGGTTTAGTCCAATACGTTTATTTGAAATCACATGTTTCCAAAGTACTGCTCCTTAATCACGTAGAGCACACACTTCCCCTAAATGTTGCCTGAATGTGTGACAAAAGTAGATTCAATCATGGAATGGAAGTTAGAAAAACATGGAGACAAAATTTATAAAGCTAATGTGGGGAAAGAGGGAGAGAAGGAAAACAAGAGGTTAAAGGGTTTAGCTGGAATTCACAAGAGCACACACTTCAGTCCAATGTTGCCCTTTCATGTTGCAACCATTCTGTGAATCTAGATGATATAATCAAAATTTTCTGTGTGGCATTAACTGAAGTCACTATTTTGGAAATTATGCTGAACTGGAGGCTAATGTTGAGGTCAGATTGCTTGTGGGCATCATTATATTAGCATGGATGAATGTACAAATCAAGCACAAACCTAGATGAATATTCAGCACTTCAAGCTAGGACACAGCTGGGAGCTACTAAAATATGTACATTATTGGAATGTACAGCAATGAGAGCGCATGTCATTTGTTGTAGGTTCTTCTAGTAGGAGCTAAAATTGGAAATCCAATGCAAGATTTGCTAATGATTATTTTCATTTTAACCCACTGTCAGGTTTCCAAGAACGCATACTTTAAGATGCATTGTACAAGTGGTAGAAAAGTATAGAGCTTTCATTTTTAAGAAATAAGCTAGAATTCAGAGGTGCCAAATCACATTTGAACAGCCAAATACAAATTGGCATGTTTCTTTGATGGCATACCTGGAGGTGTAGGGGCAGATTTGGATGGAATAAAATGGTAGTTGGTTTAGATTCTATCATCTCGCAAATTACCAATAGCTAGCTAAATGAAGAAAGCTGCATACATGAAGAAAGAAAGATTAGTGCAAGGTATCAAAATAAAACAGCTCTACTGGAACCTAAAGATAATGACCAGAAAACAGCCAGAGCTTTGAGCAACAGATGGGTATTGGATATAGTTTGGTTTATTATAACTTCTCATTGGCATTATGTAATTCACTAAGCACACCCACAGGTAGGCAGCTGCTGTTAATTCTGGAGAAATGGATAGTAAAAAACTAAAAAGCTGGGGCAGTATGCAAGTTACCAACAAAAACTATAAATAATGGTACACTGAATTAATGACAACTTTTTACATTTGTGGCCACCTTAATCAACACTGACATTTATATTTCCAACATTTACCTCGACTTTGCTTCTCCAAAACCAAGTAATCTGGAAGGCACATGGTGCACTGAGTTTTATTCCAAGGAAACTGAACATAAAAGGAAGAGAACAAAACTACTACAGCTACTGGAAACGTAAAGTGAACATCTCAACAGATCTGGCAACATCAGTGGAAAGAAAAACTGAAGTTTTTATTGTGAAGAAGTGAATGGTTGGGATCCAGTTAGTCTGCCTAGGGCATTCAATTCCACGTCTCCAGTCAATCTCCTGCCCAAGCCTCACCCTGCACAGGCACGGCTCTCCTCCACTGGTGATGCACCACGACTGTCTTTGGGTTGGCTGCGAAGCCCAGTGGTTTTGGAAGGTGGCACACTGCTCCACACGGTGGAGATGATACTGCCCTGACAGCAGCCTTCGCCATGTCCCCAAAATCAAGTGGTTTAGGGACAAAGCGAGGCTGGTGGTGGCCCATACTCATCAGGATGGTGTCTTCAGAGTCAGGCTGCTTGTGAATGCTGCCCAAAGTGGGCGGTAAACTAAGGCACAAGACAGAGTCAACAAGTACCTCTCAGCCCCATTCATCACCCTCTCTACATACCTGATGAAGGGCTTATGCCCGAAACATCAACTCTCCTGGTCCTCAGATGCTGCCTGACCACTGTGCTTTTCCAGCGCCACACTTTGACACTGATATTTCTCTTAGTCAAGAACTACCAGAAGGAAAAGTCAAAAGAATTTAGAACAAGGTTGAAGAGGGTGTGAAATCATTGAACAGAATTGTTCAGAAAAAAAAAGTCGGAATGTTTTGCTTCAAGTGTATTGTGCATTGGTGAGACCACACCTATGAGCGCTGAGACTCAGGGGCGGGGGAGGATTTGCAGAGATGGTGAGATAATGTCTACAACTAGGGGCCAGATTTAACAATAAGCAGTTTCTCATTTAAAAGTTTCTTCTCTCAGCTTCTGCAAAGAGCCGAATACTTTGAATGACAAGTCACAGCAGAGGAAAGTGGGAGGTAAGGCTACAATCAGATCATAGGAACAGGAAAAGGCCATTCAGCCTTCCATGCCTGTTCTGCCATTGAATGAGATCATGGCTAATCTGTGGCTCAGCTTCTTAATGCCTCGGATACATTTTTGTTAAGCAACCTCAGATTTAAAACCAAAAACTGATCTAGAATCAAATGACATTTCTAGAAGAGAGTACCAAACCTCTCCCACCTGGTGTGCACAGATGTGCTTCCTTACATCTCTCCTGGATGGTATGGCCCCAAGGTCTAAAATCTCCAATCAGTGGAAATAGTTCGTCATTATCTGCCTAGTCTTTTCTTGTCAAAATCTTGATAACTTAATCAGATCACCCCTTAACCTTTTAAACTCGAGAAAACAGGCCTAATTTATTTAATTTCTCCTTTTAATCTAACTCCTTAAGTCCATGTATCATTCTTGTAAAACTACATCGTACTCCCTCTAAGGCCAATATATCCTCCCTCCTGAGGTATGATGCCCAGATCTGCTCTCAATATTCCATGTTGAGTCAAACTTGGATTTTGTATAATGGCAGCATAACTTCTATATCACTTGTACTCCAGTCCTAGAGATATAAAGGCCAGCATCCCATTCGCTTTTTTGATTGCTTTGCACCTGATTGCAGCATTTTAAAGACCTATCCGCCTCAATCCATACGTCTCTCTGAACATCCACCGTATTTAAAATGACCATTTAGAAAGTACCTGGATCTAGTATTTTTATGCTCAGCTACGACCTTACTGAATGGCAGCACATGCTCAAAAGGCTAAATGGCCTACTCCTGTTCTTATTAGACAGGGACAGAACTTGCGGAACCAAATAGCAGTCACAGGATACTACCTGGAGTAACACGATAAGAAACAGAATGCAGCCTAAAAGAGCGCTTTCGGGCAGGATGGGTGCGTTCCGGAGCACAGCCCACAAGAACAGAGATAATCACTGTGGTAAGTCAAAACCAGGAAAGAAAAACTATAATTTGTTTTCTACTATTCCAAATGGAATGGCTGGTGCACTAGCTCTGGAATGGGGATCTGAACCATTACTTTTCAGTAACAGGCAGTGTCAGGAGATTCTCTGGCTGTTGACTGGTTTCTGCCAAGGCTGTGCGTCTCAGGCAAACAGCACACCATGATTTTCTCTTTTCAAATCATTTCTGTACTTGACTCCTCAAAACTTTAGGTCTCACTAACCACGACTCCTCAGGTATTAAAGCAGTCCATACATAAATGCAGCTTGATCTGGTCAATATTCAGGTCTGGGTTGAAAAGTGACAAGTAACATTCATTCCACACAAGTGCCAGGTAACAACCATTTCCAACAATTCCGAAACCACTGCCCCTGGGCATTCAAAGCCATATTCATCACTGAATGCCACACCAATATCATCTTGACCAGAAACTGAGGTGGATCACCATATAAATACAGTGGTCACAAAAGCAGGAATCAGAAGCAAGGAATCCTGCAACTCGTGCCCTAAATCTCCAATGCCTGTCCACCATCTACAAGGCACAAGTCAGGACAAAGATGGGATATTCCTAATTGCCTAATGAGTGCAACTCCAACACAAGGTGCTTAAATATTATCCAGGACAAAGCAGCCCACTTGATTGGCACCATAGCCACAGAAATTCACTCCCTCCACAATCCAGACGATGATCAGCAACAGTGTGTGCCACAAGATGCAGAAATTCATCAATAGTCCTCAAACCTACAAGGGTTAAGGGCAAGAGATACATGGGTACACCACCATCACTTGCATATTCCCCTCCAAGCCACTCACAATCCTGACTTGGAAATGTCATCTGCCTTCACTGTCAAATTCCTGGGTCTACCCACACCAATGGACCATAGTGACTCAAGGAGGCAGCTCATCACTGCCTTCAAGGGCAACGAGTGATGGGCAATAGTAGTTGGGCCAGCCAGCATTCCAAATGAAGAGCTTATGTTCGAAACATCAACTTTCCTGCTCCAAATCGGCTGTGCTTTTCCAGCGCCATATTTTTTCTCAGCTAGCAATATCCCCATCCCATGAATAAATAAGCTACTGCATTCACCTACAACTCCAATGGTAACAGTTCGCTAAGACAAAAGAGAACTGGTGTCAAATAAAATCTTAAACGGGAGATCCTTACTGTCCTTTAGATTCTATGTCACTATTTTGAAGACAAAAGGTCGCTAACATGGTCATGTTACTGCACAACTCAAAAAGCAGCAAAAAGGTTATCAGGTCTTTATCAAAGTGCTTTTGTGAGAGCCCTGTTGTCCATATTGCTTCCTACATTAATGCAGAGACAACTTCAGAAGGATTTCATTAGCTGTAAAGCACTTTGGGATGCTGGGACAAGTGCTACAGAAATGCTTACCTTTATATAGTGTCATATAGTGCACGACTCAGAAGCTAGGAAGTTTGCAAATTTCTTTTTTAACTGCAGGATAATGACAGCTTTCCAAGGAAGCACGACAGTACTAGAGATAGAGAAAGAGAACCATTTGCAATGTCAGCTAGCAAATGGACTGTTGGTCATGCAAGTCTGGCTGAATGACAAACCTTAAGGCTGATTTGGGAGGAAGCGAGTCAGAACTGGTTTTACAAGAACACAAAAATCAGGAGCAAGCAAAATAGGTGAACAATGTGAGGAAAACCTGTGCATTTCTTGCTATAAATCACCTTATTTAACTTTGGTTTCAAAGTCATTTCTTTTTGAGAGCCTGTTTCAATGACTTTATCATGGTTTCTGTTTTTTATGATTATCGCCATTGTTACCAGAGGCTGCACTGTCACGTATTACTTGCTTAATGCTGACGGAATATGGAGTCCCTTGACTCAATCAGCTTCTGAAACACTAGTTCCAACAGTTTCCTGAAGAAACCTTGCCACCAAATCATTGCAACTGGTCAATGTTGACTGGTACTCATTTGGGTACATAATGAATACAGGAAGTGCACAGCTTAGAAAAGGCAGTGAAGTGAATGCAAAAACCTCCACACAATAATCTGACTGATCAGCCAAGTAATCCACAGCCCATGTGGCAGGATCTGGAGATCACACATATTGAATCTATCAGCCGTAACAGAATCCATCAACATTTTAGAAATCCCCAATGAAAACTGACTTGCCGGACACAACTTGTCCAAAGAAACTGAACTCCAGCTTTAAATATTCATTGCTATGGGAATCCAGGATTCAATAAAAGTTAATTAACTTAAGGCCATGATTTTCAAGAACACAAGCACAAAATTAAAAGACAGCATAAGAACCTTAATCTTTAGAGACTTTCTGATTTGTAGTGGTCATCAGCTCCTAACTCCTTCTGAGTAGGTTGAACAGTGAATAAAAACACCAAAAACGCTGTAATTTCTTTTGTCTACAGAAGGGGTATGACATGCATTTTTCAAATAATCCAAAAAGTGGCCTGCCATAAAATCTGAAATCATGGATACAGCTCCAATCAAAACAGCATTCAGCAGGTTCTTTAATAGAACATAACTTATTCAGTCTCTTTCAGTGAAGTGTTCAGTGGCACTTGGCCGTACAATAAATCTGTACAAGAACGAAGTCCATTCTTCTACAGAGAACTTTGCATTCCATGGAATAATATGCAAACCACAAGCTCATTCTATTGTCCCAGACGATACCACCATGTAAAAGGAGCACTTCACATCTGAGCAGTTGGACAAAGCAATTTACAGATTATTTGTCTGTCACACTGTGGCAGTGTGTAGGGAACAAAAGAAAAGTAACATTCAATCAAAACTGAATCACACAGACCACATGTACTTCAATGCAATAGTCATGGAGATAAAAATGAGCACAAAAAGTTCATGTAAGATTACTTTATGCTTTAATGTTTGGCAGATCACTTTTAAATAGTAACTTTCTCTTCCTTTCCCCAAGGCAAGAGAAATAGTACTCAGCACTGCTATTCACAAATGCAGGGCAAAATAGAGCAGATTGCATCAACTCCCCTGAACTCTGAAATAGTAAACTGCAACTCATTTACTTTATACAAGGTACCAGACCATATCAATAAAAAATTTGCCATTGTAACATTCATTTGGCAAATAACTCCATGCATTCTTACTCCTTCAAAATACTTGTGTAAAGAAAGTGTTACAAATGATACCTTTGATTTCACAACTGCAAAACAACTTTCAGGGCTGTGAAATGGAAATAACTTTGCAATATTGTGGCATAATCAAAATTCCACTTTCTCCACCTGACCACCCCCCCCACCATTTTAAAAAACAGATACAGATTTTAAAAAGCAATAGGAGTGTGCTCGTGGAATTCAAGGAATCCAACTTCTAATGACTAATCCAAACCGACTTGTTAGCAGTCAAAGGCAGCTGCCCATTATCTCCCATACTGTAGAGGGGGAAAAATATCTCCCAATCTTTGGAGTTCAAATAATAAACACTAATGAGAAACACAGACAATCCAAGCATTGATTAGCAGATTTGAAGTGTAATGGGATCTTTTGTTTGCTGGAATGGCAGCAGTCCGACATTAAGCAATTATTTGGCTACCAGCCACTTGTTTTTAAACCGATGACTTAAAATGTCATCACACTTCCATGTCTCTTGCAATTCATGAATAAACTCTCCATGTGTATTGATTGACATTAACTTCAGTCATTCCTCAGGAACAAGTCATTAATGTGAACACTGATTCTTAAATTAAAACAGAAAATGCTGGAAACGGTTTCTATGGACAGAGAAACAAAAGTTGGCATTTCTCCAGGGAAGAAGGGGGATAGAAATATAATCATTTGGTGGAAGGGCATAAAAAGATGAAGTAGTGGATGGTAAAAGATTTCATGGTACAAAAGACAGAGGGAGTAATGATTGTTATACTGAAGAAAAATAAAGATTGGCTCAATGTGGGTGTGGTTGGCAGAATAATGAGCAACTGTATCCAAAAACACAACAATTTGGGGGCTGAGGGGCAAGGTTTTGCCATCCAGACTTGGTGAATACAAATATGAAGCACAGGGAGAGCTGTAAAGTGTCCAAAGATGTTGCACTGTTCCTCGAGTCATCCTTTGATGGCTTTTTCCTTGAGCAATTGTAATCACTGCTCCAATTTCACCGTATCAGTGCAGCAGGCTAAGGATAGAAGTGTCAGAGAGAGCAAGGTGAAGAACGTAAATTACAAGCTTCTGGGAGCTCAAGATCATACTGCTCAGTGGTTACTCAATCTGCATTCAGTCTCATCAATAAACTGGAGACTGTATTGTGAGCAATTAATACACTATACTAATTTAAAAAGTCATAAATCACCACACCCGTCAGGAATTATGTAGTGGGCCTTGGAAGGAGGATGGGAAGTTGAGGGAGGAGGTAAAGAGCAGCTGTTACATCTGCTATATTTCAATGGGAAAGTACTGTGCGCGGGTGAGCTTGCCTAGGCCATTCAGCCCTTTGTGCCAAGTTCACCATTGATTATGACTGTAGTCTCAGCTCCAGCAACCCTCAACTTTCACATCCCAAAGACACAAAAATTTACTTCACCACCTTAAAAAGTCATTTAAAAAAAAGTCCCCTAGTTCTAGTCCCCACCCCACCTTTACAAGCAGCAATTAGCTGGTATCCATCTAAGCCCCTCAGAAACTGGTCTGATTCAATAAGGTCACCCTTTCGTAAGGGAAGGAAACAAAAACAGATAACTTTAGGCCAATTAGCTTAAAATCCCTCTTGGGAAAAATGTTAGAGGTTGTATTAAAAAGGATGCAATATCAGTGTTTAGAAAGACGATTTGGTATAATACATAACACAAATAGTAGACAAATTGGTTGTAATTTTCCAAAAAATCCCTGGATTCTGAAGAAATGCCAGAGGATCGTGGGCGGCACGGTGGCACAGTGGTTAGCACTGCTGCCTCACAGCGCCTGTAGACCCGGGTTCAATTCCCGACTCAGGCGACTGACTGTGTGGAGTTTGCACGTTCTCCCCGTGTCTGCGTGGGTTTCCTCCGGGTGCTCCGGTTTCCTCCCACAGTCCAAAGATGTGCGGGTCAGGTGAATTGGCTAAGCTAAATTGCCCGTAGTGTTAGGTAAGGGGTAAATGTAGGGGTATGGGTGGGTTGCGCTTCGGCGGGTCGGTGTGGACTTGTTGGGCCGAAGGGCCTGTTTCCACACTGTAAGTCTAATCTAATCTAATCTAAGGATTGGAAAACTTCAAATGTGACACCCCTATTCAAAAAGGAAGGTAAAAAAGGTTGATTAGTAATGCAGGTAATCTTTTACCCAAAATGCTCGGGATCAGCTGGTTTTTGGGAATTCCAAATTTTGGAATAAGAGACAATTCCAACAGATAAGTTTCAAAAAACTCTTACTGAACAGTGAACCCACAGAGTAACGGGCTGAGACAACATGGAGGTCTGTCAGTGCTGGGTACGCACACCAAGTGGGTATGGAGTTGAGCTATCTGCTTGCACGCCAAACAACTTGGTTCATGAGATACAAACTTCAAAAAAAAACCTTCAGATTTTGGAGCTTTTTGGATTTTGGATAAAGGGTTGCCTACCTGAACAAGGCAGTGAAACTACATCTGGTGCACAGTGAACAGTTTGGTCCCCTTAAGGGAAGATATTATTTCATTGGAGACAGTTCAGAGAGGATTGCCTCATTGACAAATGCTACATAGGCTGGGACTCAATTCACTGGAATTTTGAAGAGTGAGTTATGATCTCTTTAAAAGATGTAGGATTCTTAAGGGGATTGGCAAGGTAAATGCTGAGAGGATGCTCCCCCCATGAGGGAGTCAAAGTCCAGAGAGCATCATCTGAGAATCAAGAGGAGCCAACTTAAGACTGACATAAGGAGGAATTTCTTCTGAGTGTTGAGTATCATTGGGACTTGTTGCCACAGAGAGCTGTGGGGCTCAGTCCTTGTGTATTTGAGGCTAAGATAGATAGCTTCTGATCAGTAAGGGAATCAATAGTTATGAGGAAAGGGCAAGAAAGTGGACATGAGTGTCAAATCAGCTGTGATCCTATTGACTGGTGAAGCAGGTTTGAGGGCCTGAACGGCCTACTCCTGTTCTTATGTCATATGGTCTTATGAAGAGTGTTTGCTGATGGTATCATACCAAAGTGATGGGAGTGGTAAAGGATGATAAGTTGAATGCAGATTATGATAGGGTACTAGGGGAACAATGCTGCAATCCTGGGAGAGAGCTGAAGGGATGACAGCAGAAATACAAGAAGTAGGCCCTTCAATACTGCTGGACCCATGAACCAAAGTGACGAGTGGAATCTGCAGATGTAGAAGGAGGGAGACATCTTAGATGAGCTGACATGGAAAGTTGCATTGTCAGAACAAATATACAGATGACGGAGAAGCTGTACAGTGTGAAGTGCAGTAGAGGAAGCCATAAAAGTAAATGGGTTTACAATGAACATTAGATAATAGCTTGCTACTTGAAGATGGTATTGGAGAAGTCAAGGAAGGGAAGGGTCAGATACAAATAATGTAAAAAAAGGTAGAGATGGCTGGAAATTGGAACCAAGTTAATGAAGGTTTAGCTCCAGACAAGGACTAAATAAATCTGACACTGTGTTACATTGCTCATCAGACCATTCACTGGGTTCCCACACCAAGAAAGTTTGCACCTTTCTACCAAACACCTCTTGAGCGAACTAGCAAACAGCCATTTTCAAGTTAATTATGAAATCTGCAATAGATTCTCCCCAGCATATTTGAATAATAAGGCTTGCATATCTAATTAGTGGTCTGATCCACTTCAAGGCTATTATTTTCCAATATATCAAAAAAGAACTGAGGATGCTGGAGATCTGAAACCAACAAAATCAGAAATAGCTGGAGAAACTCAACAGTTTGGCAGCATCTGTGGAAAGAAAACAGTTAATGTTTTGAGTCCAGTGATCCTTCATCAGCTCTGACTTGGAATGCAAAAAAATTGTTTTCTCTCCACAGATGCTGCTAAATCAGAGTTTCTTCAGCAAATTGTATTGTTTTTGTTTGGTTCATACCAC
Organism: Hemiscyllium ocellatum; assembly: GCF_020745735.1. Taxonomy (NCBI): domain Eukaryota; kingdom Metazoa; phylum Chordata; class Chondrichthyes; order Orectolobiformes; family Hemiscylliidae; genus Hemiscyllium; species Hemiscyllium ocellatum. The sequence goes on along the minus strand of NC_083401.1, from coordinate 61,345,824 downwards.
CTTCAAATTTTATTGTTTAATAGGCATCCAGTTAATATGGTATAAAGCAACAGTGCAATGATTACCAGAATTCAATACCATACTTTTCATACTAAATAAAGAAACAAATATTTGGATAACAAGCCTAGATTTTATAGCATCAGTTTCATTTGCTACGTGAATACAATATTTACTGGGTGTAGCAATAAGCAATTCACACCTCAATATCACAAATGAAACAGTTTGCAATCATGCTGTCAATCTAAGCCATCTGATTTTGCATTTTTAAACAAAATGCAATATTTTCATATGATCACAAATTAGATACAGATGAGGTACTTGAATAGAACTGATAATGCTACTGAATTTGTCATGTAATTAAAAGTGTTACTTTTAATCAGATATGTTCCATGATCACGTTCCAGGACCAGGTGTCAAGGTGTACCGTGTCATTTGCTCACTGTACAAAAACAGCTGCCTTTTCATGCCTTAGTACCATCCATTCTTCACAGAATTGCGAGCATGCAAACACCATATGGACTGCAACAAACAAAATGCTGGAAAAATTCTGTGGATCTGGCAGCATTTGTGGGAAGTGTACCAGAGATAACCTGGACTCCGGTGGGACGAGTCTCCAGAACCACCTTGTCATTGTTCTACTCTTCTCTCCAAACAGATCTGTTTAAACCTTTCAACTTCATTACTTCCTTTATCCTCCTAGTGTTTGATAAAATATTTGCCAAAAAAAAAACTTACTTTCACTGCCACTTGTTCTTCATAACTGTCTCCGGCTGTGCCTTACTCTGCACGATTCCACCTGAAGTTTCATCCTTCATGTTTCAAAAGAAGCAACGTGCAAGAGATATCTCTATCACTTCTCTGCTACATGGAGTGCAATGACTTACACTAGAGGCTCACTAACACCATCTGAAGAATAGGCAATGAACGCTGACCTTGCCAGCGATGCTCTCTCACGAATGAGCAAGTTGTACATACAGGTCACCACCTTCACCACTTCATTTTGCAGCAAAGCAATTTCAAACTCTTATGTCTGTGCGTCACTGAACTCCTAACAATGCCCACTCGCCATGGTCACCCAAGACATTATTTCTTTTTGTAGCAAAGAGGTTGGAGTAGGAATTTCAGGAACACGCACTGCCTTACAGCATACACGTTGCAATCATGGATGCAGTAGTAGGCCATTCAGCCCAGTGAGTCAGCTCTACCAGTCACTGCTGACCTGATAATCAGAATCTCCATTTTCCTGCCTTTTTGCTATAACATTTGCTTCCCTTACTGATTAGAAAATCTGCTTCAGCCTAGGGCATACATTATGACTTAGCCTGGAGAACTCGGTGGTAAAGAATTCCATAGTTTTTACGGCAACTTCCTGCAGTCTTTGGTGGCAGGGTGGGACATTCCTAACTGACCCAGGATATTGTAGGATAGCTGCAGGCGGCTATAAACTGGAGTGGTTTTGGAGAAGTTGTAACAGGGTCAGTTAGTTTTAATGCTTGTGAGAAAAAAAGGCGAGAAAAAAAGGCATTTTGCCATAATTTTGTTATCTCTTAAAACTGTCCTGATGAAAACTAAGGGAAAGCATTTATACTCTATGACAGGGGTGCACTGATTGGTTGACAAACAGACTCTGATTGGTAAAAGCATTACCATGGAGAATGCACTAGTTAAAATGAAGACTGACAGTTAACCATCAAGCTTAAATTTTAAACAATGTGGCTTCACTGATTCATCAAGGCATTGTCCTGAATAAATGATTTAAAGAACAACTGTTAACTGTTTCTCCTCAAAAATACTCACATTCTGTACTAACAAATGAAAGCAAGATTTTTCACTGTCTGTCTATGAAGAAGCTAATAACCCTGGATAAAAACAATACTAAGTGCCAGAAATCTGGTAAAAGTTCAGCCCAAAAGACCAGGGAAATGACCCTTAAAAAGCTGCTCTTACTAGATAATTCATTTTAACTCATTCATTCTTATTCTGCTAATACAAACCTAAGGAAGTAACTACTTCATGTCATGAAGGATCCAATGTAAACAATATAGTGACTCCTGAAAGTGACTTAACTGAACCACAGAGATAGTGTCAGAGTCATACAGCATAGAAACAAACCCTTCAGCCCACTGACCAAACACCAAACTGTACTTCCAATTAAACCTGTCGGACATCATGGCATAGACAGACAGAGAACACAGGGGCCAACACCTTCAACATATTGTCTAGCTATTGTTAACAACTAACCCAAGAATGCAATTTTTTTAAAAAAGGTTGTGTGATTTACACGTGAAAGAAGTGAAACTGTGTTCTAACAGATGAAAGGCTTAACAGACAATCAGGTTTTCAATGTATAATTTCAGTTACATTACACTGTAAATTTTTGCTTTAAATTCGGTGTTATGATCAAGCCCTCCATAATCACCTGATGAAGGAGCATCGCTCCGAAAGCTAGTGTGCTTCCAATTAAACCTGTTGGACTATAACCTGGTGTTGTGTGTGATTTTTAACTTTGTACACCCCAGTCCAACACCGGCATCTCTAAATCGTACTTAATCCCATTTACCTGCATGTGGTCCATAGCCTGGGCCCAGAGACAGACTGGCTCCACCTAACAGAACTCACTCATTTCTTTCATGACTGTCTTGACAAAAGGCTGACTTTTTACAATTTCCAAATGAAAAAACACCACATGCGTTGCTTTTTTGCCAGAACTTGGTTAGCAATACCAAACTTGGACATTTACTTTAGTCTGTAGATTTGGGGCGACATGGTGGCTCAGTGGTTAACACTGCTGTCTCACAGCGCCTGGAACCCAGGATCGATTCCTGCTTTGGACGACTGCGCATGGAGTTTGCACATTCTTCCAGTGACTGCGTGGGTTTCCTGCCACAATTCAAAGATGAGCAGGTCGGGTGAACTGGCTATGCTAAGTTGCCCATAGTGTTAGGTGCATTAGTCAGGGAATAAGTATAGCGTAGGGGAAGGGGGTCTGGATGGGTTACTCTTCAGAGGGTTGGTTTGGACTTGTTGGGCTGAAGGGTCTGTTTCCATACTGTAGGGAATCTAATCTAATCTAATTAGTGGAAACACCCTCAAAACAGCACCGACACAGCTGGTGCAAAGTGTATTTTCAGTCCCTGGAATCAGACAGGAACCAACAATCTCCTGATTCTGAGTCAAACAGTTTTCATATACTTTTGCAGTGGTTAGAGTGAGTCCATAAATGCTGACATCAGATAAGGACTTGACTAGACTTTACTGAGGAGCACACTAGTCAAATGCATTGCCAGCCTTCAATGACTACTTGGAGTGAGGTACTGGTCATTCAATGATAAGCATAAGAATCATACTGCCAAGAGATTTCACTTGGTTGAAAATGGTTGAACAGTTAAAACTTTTCTGGTTCAATTTGTACACAGTACAAGTTAGCTGGGTATGCACATATCCTCAAATAACCACAGAATGACAGGAATTAAAGACTAACCTACTGTCAATAGACTATTTCCAGGGGAGCTGCATCAGTATTCCTCTCAGCAAGCTGAGGAAAAATTAAAGCTTAAATGGGCTAAGAAATGATTAAAAGATTTGCCTTATAAGGTAAAGCACATTGTAAACAAAAGTAAAATAAAAGGACCATGCCATTTAAAATACAGCTAGCTGACATTGTTCAACAGCAGTTCAACCAGATTCACTCATCTGTGTTAACAAAAACATTATGAAACCCCTATTAAGCACATAAAGCAGGTTATTAAAAAGTGTAAACTACTGTCTAGCAAGTTTCACAGTGTAACTTCAAAAAAAGGACAACTTTTGATCATTAAATGCATGTGCATCCTTTTCTATGGCTTTTTCTCTCCCCACCCACTCGTAGAACTTTAATATTGTGATTATTCATTGTCGAAAATTATAGTTCAACTGTTCCCCTCCCCTCGAAAAAGAGGAAAAATAAACAGCCAGAGACCACATTTAAAAGCAATCAGATCTACACCTGTCCCACACCCACAGTTACTCATTCTGATTACAAAGAAGTGTTTTACCCACCCATGTGTACGGTTGAAACAGCTGATGTGGCCCACAACCACACTGCAAATACCAGAGGGAAAGAAAACCCCATGGACAGGGTAAATAGACAGGGTCTTTTCCCTGGGGTAGGGGAGTCCAATGCTAGAGGGCACAGGTTTATGGTGAGAGGAGAAAGATTTAAAAGGGATCTATAATGGGCAACTTTTTCATGCAGAAGGTGATCTGTGTAGGAAATGAGCTGCCAAAGGAAGTGGTGTAGGCTGATAAAATTACAACATTTAAAAGGAATCTGGATGGGTATACGAATAGGAAGGAAGGGTTTAGAGGGACATGGAATAAATGCTGGCAAATGGGACTACATTTCTTTGGAATATCTGGTCAGCATGGATGTGTTGGATCGAAGGGTCTGTTTCTGTGCTGTACACCTCTATGACTCTTATGTGGACCGTGCAAGGTAACTACGTGAAATGTAATTATTATAGCGCCCAGTTAAAATGTTAAACTATACACAGGTTTTAAAATAGAATTATGACAGAATAAATGAGGTGAAAATAATAAAAATTGTATTCCATTTTCAACCTATTGCCCACAGTGCATATTACAAGTCGCATGGCAACTTACCAAGGCCAATAGATATTTCACTATATAGTGTCTAAAAGTTCAGGATATCATGCTGTCACAAATAGCATATTTGTTTCTCCATGACAGCAGCACAGAAAAACTGCATCCCACATTCTTCCCAGCTAAATTAATCACAATTCCTGAGAGTTTTCTCGATGAAGCCACAAAATGCCTTATATGGCAGGCAAATTGGTACCAAGTGTCTCATTTCAGATCGTTTTTCAAATGTTGCTGGCACATACTGAAGAATTCATGACTATCTTGATGTAATGGAAGGATTGGAGAAAGACAGACCAACTATTCCCATGCAGTTTGTGAATCATCCATTATTCTCACTATTCTTTAGAAATAAAGTGGCAGAACTAGAGCAAAGTATGAAAAGAACATACTCACTAAAATATTTAAATAGCTTTGTGTACAAAAGGAAATAGTTTTTTCTAAAAATTCACTTAAAGGGATGTGGGAATCATTGACTGAGTCAGCATTTACTGTCCATCCTCCGTTACCCTTGAGAAGGTATTTATATGGTTTGATCTGCAATGGATCATCACAGGCTGCATAATACATGAACGCATTTTGGCAATTTCATTAGCTTTTGCAAATGACTTAGGAAGAGACTTTCAAAAAAGATTCATAACCAATAAATATACTTCTGAACCAAAAGAAACAGAAAACCCATTTATTTGCTCAGGAAAACAACAACCATGAGTCTGGAATAAGGAAGGACTTTCATAAGAATCTGTACTGGATAGCTATAAACTGTTGCGGCTAAATTACTGCAAACCAATGCAAACAGCAGACTTAATCTGGGATTAAAGTTTGATAAAGCAAGAGAATGTGGAATCTTCTCTTGAAGTTCACAACCTCAAAAGAGAAAAAAAACCTACAAATCAAAAACAAAATTCAGCAGGGTCACTTCATTATTTCTTGAGCCCAATCTAACTAATTTCTTTAAGACTGTCCCAGACCTCCGGTCTATTGACAGAAGTCGCACAGAAAACAAAGTCAAAATGCTTTATTACTTCTAGAAAATATCTAAAGGGTTAAGTAAATTCTTACAACATTACTTTGCGTAATGAAGGAACCACACAAACAAATCCATCTACAGAACTGGACTTTTTCCCCTGGCAACACAGCACACTTCTGAAGTGAGTCTATCTGGGAAGGAATGAGTAGTGGGGGTTGGGTATGTAACAATACATTTCTGCAAAAAAACATTCTTCACAAAGATAGCCAGATAGCATAACGATAAATGGGAGATACAAAACGGTCTTGCAGAACTACTGACAATATGACAAGCCACTCCAAAGCAACAATGAAAAAATAACCAAAGCTATGCAAACGTTTCACAGACTGAAAAAGAAATGCTAATTGCAATTCCATGTCCCTTCATCCCTGGCCACATACTGCAGGAGATGAAATTAGTGAACGAAGCTCACACCACTCTGGGAGGATGAGCAGGAACTCCCACTGTAGTAAATTAAGAATGTTACGCTGATAATTTTAAGATGATCTAATGAACAGTTTGACTGCCCTTTATGAGAAGTCAACTGTTTCAATGATATTGAAAATCATAACTTCGCTACATACAAACAGGTTCATTTGTATCAAACAGTTAGAATTTCTGCTGATTTACTTTGTAGGGGTAGACAAAAAAGGAGAAAAGTTATACAATGTGTTCTAAGGACAACTTACAACTCCTTATCTACATGGCTTATTCAACAAGAGTATGGGATTGACAGTGATATTTCAAAATTCAGGCACCACCCTGTCAGCTGAAAATCACAGTTAAATTAAAAGTTAACAATTAAAAAAGACTTCAGTCAATCCATCTTCAAACATTATAATATGAGAGCTCCATCATTCAAAACTTCTGTAAAAGTCATTTCTGATCCCTTCAGTACTTCACTAAAGGGTTTGGCTAGGATTAGAAACCAAGGCACAGGCCTAACAGTAAAACTTCTTATTTTATTGTAGTATAAAGAATCAAGTAGTAGATAATTAACTTGAACGTATAGCTAACTAGACCCTAAGGCCCACAACCTTTCAAAAGAATACTCCAAAAATAAGTGAACAGAATTTACAGTGAATTGACTGATTTTACCCGAAGGCATGGACCTTGGAGTAAGAGTACTCCAGAAACCGGAGGAAGAAATGGTGAATATAAAACAAAACCCAATGAAATTCCACAGTAGAGATCTGTGCGGCAACCTCGGGCCATGTGACCCAGTTAAAACATCTGTGCAAATTAAAATTATGCTAACTTCTGATACACAACACCACAGACCATTCAACCCTTTCAGTCTGTTCTACCATTCAATAAGATCCTGACTGAGCAGGCAGTGGTTTTAACAATGCTGCTTTCCTATCTACTTTCCTGGTTGATTTTAGCCAGCGGCATCCAATGGCAAGTGTAACAAAAAGCCGACGGCAACAACCCCACAAGCCGACACAAAGTGTTACTGCAGCTTCTTTTTCAGTCTAATCGCAAACGGTTCGTGAAAGAGCACAACCAGGAACACAACTGGCAAGAGTATGACCAGGAGAACAGCCAACTAACATGGCAGGAAACATACAATCACAGCCTGCAACAGAAGATAATAAAGAAAAGGCAACATCAGTCACGGCTCAGCACTGCACACTGCTTCCGGATTCAAAGTACAGGAGACCAGCTGTACTTCAAACAAACTTTTTAAAAAAAAGGATTGAATTTACTTTAGGTACTGCATGAGTGGAAAGACAAGATGAAAAAGGACTGTGTAAATCATCAAAATTAATTGAAATAATTATGGTAGCAACAGTATTGCTGATTGCTTTCTTTGCAATGAGAAAGGCTCTTAGATTTCAAACTTTCCTGGATCAAAATCTTGACAATACTAAAAGAGCTCCACTGTTCAAAAACCATAGCACATTTGTACACTACCAAAAAACAACTACAGTCGCACCTTTCAAAGTTTAAAAAAAATCCTTGCATTTACTGTATATAGCACTTTTCACAACCCCAGGACATCCCAAAAGCATTTTACAGCTAAATACTATTTGAAGAGCAGTCACTGGCCAGGAAAAATCTCTTGCTCTTTTTCAAAGTAATGCCATGGGATATTTTACAATAACCTTACAAGCACTTGGACCGCTGTTTGATGTCTCTTCCAAAGGATGGCAAGTCTGATAGCACAACACTCCTTCAATACCAACCTGGAATGTCAGGCTCAACTGTGTTCAGGTCTTTAACATGAGAATCAAACCCACAACCCTGTGACTTCAGGAAGAGAATGCTACCAGCCAAACCAAAGAAAAATAAGTTCATTAGTTGAAAGAAATCAGGCTTTCCACTGCTAGTGACAGACCCCATCATTTATGCACAGTGCCAATGTGTTTAATCACTATTAAATACACAAGATTGCATCTGAAGCATAGAGCTTCATTTGGCCACAGTTGCTAAAACGTCAAATACCTTCAAGTCTGAAAACAATGAATACTACAAAAGAATGGTGTACATCACTGCAGTTCTTCTAGTATCCAAAGCACTCAAATTCTAGACTGAATCATCTTTCTCTGGCAGATTCAATGACAAATCAGGTTCACCAATTAGGCTAGGAGACATTGAGGTCTGTAGATGCTGGAGATCAGAGCATCTGTGTGCTGCTGGGAAAGCACAGCAGGTCAGGCAGCATCTGAGGAGCAGGAAAATCAATGTTTCGGGCTGCAGTCCTTCCTGATGAAGGGCTCTGGCCCGAAATGTCGATTTTCCTGTTCCTTGGATGCTGTCTGACCTGATGTGCTTTCCAAGCAACCCATTCTCATCACCAGTTAGGCTGCCCAAACTGACTGAAGTCAAGATACTACAACACAAGAATACCCTCAGAACCAACACTGGTTGGTTCTATCACAATTGTCTCAGTCAGACTCCTGTTTGATCTTGTTCATTTGGGTTCACCCACCACCGTGTCATTGACACCACTTTGAAATGGAATTGTGAGATAACCAAGGTGAGCATTGTTCCTTTGACCGCGTCTTATACTGTGTCTTCTTTCATTGATTTTGTATATGTTAATGTCCTTCAGTTTTTAATAGTCAATAAATGTGGTGTGATTGTGAATGGTGAGCTTGTTAATTTAATGGATGCTTTACATGAGCATTTTAGCTCAAGTGTTTACCATAATTGGTTTGACCTTTTAAAAAATGCTGCACCTTTTCTTCTCCAGCTTTTTCATTAATTGTGCAGCGCTTTTATAAAAGACAGAATAACTGAAATTAGTGCAATACCCCATTTGATTCGAAGCTTCAGCATTGAGCAGTGTGGAATCCTGGGTTGAAATGGATAATGTATTTTTTTTAAAGAAAATAAATTCTTGTTGCGGATTGCTTATAGATGCACGCCTCAGACCAAGGGCAGTACGAAATGGCAGTGGTTATGCTGAACCTATACAGAACACTGGTTAGACCGCAGCTAGAGATGTGAATGCACTGGAATGTGCATAGAAGAGTTTTGCCAGAACGGTTACATGGATGAGGCACTTTGAACATTGGGAGGGGTTTCTTTGGAGAGGAGATTGGATGCAAGTTTTCAAAATAATGACGAGCCTGGACAGAGTAAAGTGGGAGAAACTGTTCTGTTCCTGCTTGTAGAAGAATCGAGGACCAGAGGCCACGTTTTAAATGCATTTTGCAAAAGCAGCAATGACAGATGAGAAAAATATTTTCCATACAGCAACTAGTCAGGATCTGGAATGCAATGCCAGGAAGTATGGTGAAGACAGCCAAGGACACAAGGTGATCATTTAAACAGAAACAAAGCACAGGGTTATGGGGGTGAGGCAGAAGATTCAAATGCTCAGATAGTGGGTGCTGGTGAATGCCTTTTTTGGCACTGTAACAATTTGCTGATTCTCTGCAGCCAGGAATACTGGGTGACTATTCTTCAGAGGTCAAAACTGGTTCGCAATAACTTTCAGTTTATTCCAATTCCAGGGATAAAGTGGTGGTGGTGGTGGAGGATCTGGATGGAATACTCTTCAGAGGATTGGTGTGGACTTGATGGGCCGAATGAACTGCTTCCCACTGTGGGGATTCTATACATTTTTCAAAGATATCATACAACTTTGACAGTTGGAGGGGGACAAATTAAAACGACCATTGTAAATTGTCAACTCTTGTACGTACAAGGCTCCAATGGTAAATGTATAGATAGTCTGTTTGGATTGCATTTAATACACTTATCTGGGCACACAGCAGGGAGATTAACCAGAAACAGCGAGACCACTCACTGGGAGCCTTAGAAAATAGTTCAGTTCATGTAGGCTTTGCTTTTCCAATTACACAAACTTTGTGCCTACTTTCTTCAGCAAATAAAAATCTGTATTCTAATCTAGTTATGGCGGACAATTATAAACATCTCATCAGTACCTGGGTCTTCCCTTCTAACCTGTGAAGCTCAGTTTAACTAGTTAAGATTCTTATGCTGTTCCACTTGGCTGGCATGACAACTGTCAGTGCTCAGGGCAATAAGTGGTTCAAAACTGCAAACGCAATTTCAAGTGGACCTTGAAATATCACCAACAATTCACGACCTTGAAAAATCTGCTGCATTTGCCAAAAGAACTAACTTTCTTTCCAATTTCTTAGCAATGGCAACTGTTCTTTTCTGCACAAAGTTACTGTTACACACAAAAGACCTGACACTGTCTGTCTCTCTCTACTTGTTCCAAACTTGCTCAAACATTCCTAACTTCAATTACACAAAAATAGTTATGTTTCTATATTCAGGACGCAGGATGCCAGTACTGCACCTTTTTTGACAAAATAAAAACAAAACTGGAAACCCTCAGCAGGTCTGGCAGCATCCACGGAGAGACCCAGATAACCTTTCAGCTTGTGACCTCGATGAAAGAATTGAACCTGGCCAGGTAGTCACAAGGCAAGCCTTTGAATGAATGCATTGAACTGTGATTTTAATGCACAATTATCAAGTCACATACTAAACTAGCACATTTAATTAAAAAAAAAATTAGTACTTAACCAGTTCATAACACCGCAAGTGGTCCTGCATCTTCCCCTGCCCCCAAAAAGAAAAAACAAACTACAACATGGCTAGAAATGTTTTTTTAAGCTGATATTGGATTCAGATTTACATTACACGAAGGGAGTTAAAACAAAAGCTGTTTTTTCTTTCCTGTGTTGCCAACAACTGGATACTCCCTGAACCAACAGGCAAATTTTGTGAAATTGTTTGTTACTAGACAAGAGCCAAGCTTCATTTTAACCCCTCCAGAAAGTCAAGTGTTTTGCACTACAGTATGAAATAAAACACACCTCACGAACAAAATGCCTTAAGGAACAATTTTAAAGAAGGGATAAAAAAGGACTTAAAGAGCTCAGAAGTTTGTCAAGGAAGGTGATTCTAAGTCTTGTGATACACATTTATAAACCACTGCCCACAAATCTTTTAAACAACTTTGGTAAAATGCTTTGGACAGTGTACAAATTTCAAACTCCAAAATACTTTTGAATATCTACAACAGATTTGCTGTAACAAACCAAGAGATATAAATAGTATGAAGTAGTCCTTGGCTAAGTTCAGCTGCAAGAAAAATAAGTGGTCTCATACCATTTGTGTGGTGATACATGGGCACACCAATATTGCATGAGTGTGACAATTCAATTGACATTTCCATAAACCAACTGTTTTTAAACTACAAACATGAGAAAGTTACAGGAGAGAAGTTGTGCAGCTGTATTGAAAAAGTACGGAACGAAGTTATCCTACCACCTTACGCTACTGGAAAGGCCAGCAACCTTTAACATTAACAACTAGTTGGCAAAACTGTAGAAATAAATCTGTATCTATACAAGATTAGCTGACAGTGCTTTTTCCAGCAAAGCATTCAAGAGGAGAAAATAGTGGATTCCCCACGTTAACAACCAATAAACTGACTTTTATTAAATCTTTTAAACATATGACTATACTTTGAATTAACCAGCAATGAAATGAACTGGAATGTGCAGTATATTACTCAAATGCTATAGTTACAGCTGATAGCCATCATAATTAAGACCCTTTTTGATTGTTTTTGAGGTTTATAATGTTCCACATCATTCTCATTTGTACAACCAAAATCAACACTTCAGGTGAGTAGTTACATCTAGAGAACGATAATAGACAACTCACGCTTTCATCCAGCTTGGAATTGAGGATAATTTCCTGAAACCTTCAATTCTAACATGACATGTTCAACCTAGAAAATCTCAGCAGCAAACTTACAAGCATGCTGTGATCACCAACAAGTTTCCTTGCCCATATCTGATTTGATACCAGAAGACTTTATGGTCTCTGGAGTCCAAGTTGAGAACACAGAGTGCAAGCTCCAACATGATCCCTTACCACTGTGCTGCCAGCTCTACCACAACAGTGCTATTGATGGAAAGAACATATCCAAGAATAGCAGCGATGTTTTCTGGGACAGTGTGTGCAAGATAAGATTCTGTAAGGATGAGGAGATTGATGTTTGACTAGACTGAGCTAGCTCTCCCAAATTTGGCACTCGCCCCCTAATGTTAGTACGTTTACTGGAGCAGGATTAGGACATTCAGCCCTTTCAGCTTGCTCTGTTATTCTTTAAGAACATGGCTGATCATTCAATGCAGTAACATGTCCCTGCTTTCTCCCAATAATCTTTGATCTCTTTAGCCCTAGAACTATATGCATCTTTCTTGAAAAGTTTGGCATTAGCCTCATTCTGTGGCAGGGAATTCCACAGACTAACCTTGCTCTGGCTGAAGGGATCTCTCCCCATCTCAATTCTAAATGGCCTGCCCAGTATCCTAAGACTGTGGTCCCTGGACATGGCTCCCCAGTCTTTGGGAGTATCCTTTTTGTATTGACCCTATCTAACCCTGACTGAACCCAAAGTAATTCTATGGTATTCCACCCACCCTCACCTCACTTCTCTTTGTACATCAGTCTCGCCATCCCAGGAATCAGTCTGATAAACCTTCATTGCATTCCCTCAATAGCCAGAGCAACTTTCCTCTGGGAAGGAAACCAAACCTGCACACAATGTTCAGGTGTGGTCTCACCAAGGCCCTGTACAATTGAAGGAAGACATTCCTGCTCCTGTATTTGAAGGCCAAGATAGCTTTGTAAGGATGACCTTGCAAGAGCTACAAGACTGTTTGTCATTATCATTTCCACTGCTTTAGTCAACACGAAGTGGTCTTAGCGAGTTTTAAGAAAATTTACGGCTCAGGTTGAGGTTCTGGATGTAAGTTTACTCACTGAGCTGGAACTTTCATTTTCAGACGTTTCGTCACCATACTAGATAACATCAGTGAGCCTTCGGATGAAGCAGTGGTGGTATGGCCCACTTTTGATTATGCGTTTAGGTTTCCTTGGATTAATGACCACAGGAAATGACATCACCAACCCAAGGAAACCTAAACACAATAAAAAGTGGGCCATGTCACTAGTGCTTCATCCAGAGGCTCACTGATGATGTTACCTAGTATGGTGATGAAACATCTGAAAATGAACCTTCCAGCTCAGTGAGCAAACCTACATCCAGAACCAAGTGTTCTAGCCAGCTGTATTGCTGTTTGTCTTTTTATTAGCTGATACAACCAAATGTCTTGCTAGACTATTTCAAAGGATAGTTAAGAGTCAATCAATTTGCCATGTGATAATGACAAACCAGATGGGTTTTATTTTAAAACTGTTAGTTTTATGATCAACATCTAATTTTTAAATCCAGATTTTTATTGAATTTACACTGACCCATCTGCAATGGCAGGATTTGAACCCAGGTCTCTAGAACATTATCTGGGTCGCTGGATGACTAGTCATGTGATGCCGATGGGTCATGCCAATAGTCTAGGTTCAATTCCTGCACCGGCTAAGGTTACCACAAAGGACTCTCAAGATTAAACCACCTTCAGTCGTCTCTTGTCACCTTCAAGCTAGTTATATCCAAAATATGCCGTTACCTTCCCCCACCTACCCCCCCTCCATCTATTAAGATACTGTAAACAGTTTACAACAGCTCAAGCCTTCCTTAAATCAACCGCAGCTACCAAGATAACTCAAGTTTCATGTGGCACAACATAACGTTGCCTGAATCGCAATCAGAGCAGGATTAAAATGCTTGATATGCATGCACACGTTTAGTAATGCAAGGCTACATGGTTATTCAATTACAGCAGACATATCTACAAAACAGGAAGGAGGTGGAAACATGCAAGATTAGGGTGGATATGGAAATAACGCTTCCTCTATAGAGGGGTAACTTTTAAGCAGAAATGACCTGAAATTGTCTTCTGGAGGGTCATGAGGGTTTTGAACTCTCCCTGAAAAGGCAGTGGGAGCAGAGTTCTTGAGCATTTTTAAGGTAGTAGTAGATAGATTCTTGATAAACAAGTGGCTGAATGGCTTTTGGGATATGCAGGAATGTGGAGCAATAAGATCAGCCTTGATTGTTTTCAAAGGCAGGAAGACTCCAGATCAGAATGGCCTCCTCCTGCCTCTAATTTGTACCTTATGAAATCTACAGAACATGCCAACCTCTGACGCCCAACTATCCAAATATAACTATTCAAACATGGTGAAACATACTTTGCCACAGTGATTTGTCCACTATAAAATTGTCTGTCTTTTAAAGGTGTCTGGATGTTGAATATGAAAATTCTGTTCTAAGTCCAGCAATTTTGTAACATAAACAGTATTTTGAACACCCATCATATGCCAAAGGTCAACTTGCACTGAATATGTTGCTATTGAAGATCCAGTGAAGGTTGGTTGCTTGCTTCAATTCTGTTCTTTTAGACTGGAATGCATGTTTTCACTCAGCATGGTTAGAATTCTCAATTACCAAAATGAATTAGTGACTGGATCAAACCTTCTGTACTTCAGCAAAAAATTACCAAACTCTTTCCTTGCACCACCTGAGAAGCCATCATGTTACGACACAGGGTAAACACCCTACTAATATAAACCAGCAACACAAAAGATTTATCATGTGCAATAATCTATGAAAATTTGAAAGGCCAAGAACTATTTAAAGTAAAAATTAAATTTCTTTAAATTATAACAGAATAATCAACTAACAACGACTTATAACTCCTTCCTCTTACCTATCTTTTACTTTCCCTTCTACAATACTAGTCTGATAAAACCCAGAGTAAGATTTACCAAAAATTCAAATTTCAAAACCAGGCAGCTGTCGAATCTTCCCTTTAGCTTTTTCTGTAGATTCTCCTCCTCTTAGGGATTTGTGTTTGACAGGTCATTGATAGATAAGGTACCTTTAAGACAGCTGTATTTCAAGCAGTCTATACATACAGGTGGCTTGGCAGTTCTCTCCCTCAATTGTTCAATTTTTCCCAGTCTTAGATCCCAAAGCATCTGACTGTGTCATTGGTTTTTAATATTGTCAATATACTAAATTCAAACTGGATTGTAATTTGGTATTTTTGGGTATAATTTAAACTGATTGGCTGAATTAGAATTTGTTTTTGTATCCAGGCAACCGGCTACTTTAGCTGCTGGACCAAATGTTCCAATGTAACTTCTCCAGCACTCCATGTGCCTCTCTAAGTCCTTCACTTTCTTAAATGCACAGTACACCTCTACACCTTCATAACAATCACGAGATCAACTCGAGAGAAAAACGTCCTGCAACCCCCTTCCCCATAAGTATATCAACTTAAGGTCAGTCACCATCATCACCTTCTTACAAAGTCAATTAAGGTTGGGCAACACATGCTGATAATTTAGATATACCAATATTCATAGAAACATGGAAAACAAAGAGTAGGTCATTCAGTCCATTGAGTATGCCATGCCATTCAAAATGATCACAGTTGATCATCCAATTCAGTACACGGTTCCCACTTTCTCCCTATATCCCTAAATCCCTTTAGACCCAAATATGTATGGATGTATGATTTGTTAAAAAAAATTCAACCGACCAAAGCAATAACATTGAGGGCCCCATGAACAATTGCAAGCATAGTTTCGGCAAAAATAATCCAATACATTAATTTCCATGAGAAAAGGATCATTGTACATTATATTCACTTATTGGCCAAGTTAACCACTGATTTCAATCTCAAGCAATATATTAATTAGTGACAGAATATGGAAAAAAAAATTGTGTTTCTCTCTGTAGCATCCAACTGAACAACAGTCACCCACATGGTAAATGTCCATGCAACTTTAATGCCCTCCAGTAGACTCATGAAAGGCAATCTGAAGACCAATTATTACTTTGAAATCTTAAATGCATTTTTATTACTGAATAAGGCTTTTCCAATCAACTGGTTTGCCTCTGTTTCAAAAGACCAGCCATTCCAACCATGTTCAGTGACCACTTTGTAACTGGCTCAAACCAGATTTCAACAGCACTCAAGTGAACCCAGGCTGATGCTGCGGAAAAGCAGGTCAGCAAAGAACAGCAGGATATCATTAATGTGTCATGACAGAACGAAGTTGCTGATTTTCTCAACACAGAATTACTGTACTGTAGTGTTGGAATAGCTGCCAAATGCCTGATTAAAAACAGTAATGCCATGAGTTGAATTCCTTAAACCAATGAATTTGCTAAGATTAGGATAATTCAAGCCCCTATGTAGTAATCCAAAAATTTGCTCATTTTATCTTGACACAAAACGATACATTTGGCACCTGGTCACTTCCTGTCTCTTTCTCATCACAATATTACCACATCTTCAAAAGTATTGAGGCAGATTATTACTTATATCTGCCATGACTGCACTGGCTAATGGAGGAACAAGACATACTAGATACTGGTTCAGAAAATATCCAAGCAACTGCAATTACTTTTGAATATTTTAAAACAGAACTGTTTTAGCTTTTTTCCAAGGACTTGGGAAGGAAATATAAAAGGGCAAGCCACAGTCACCACAAACCAATATGTAATATGAACATATATTATTAGATTAATCAATAACATTAGTTTAGAATCAGGCTAAAAAAACTTTTAACAAAAAATGATGCAAATTGCACTCTTCAGTGGCTTTTAGTTACTGATTAAAATTCTGACAGGAGCATACAGCTACAAACTTTAAGGTCATCTACATTTTGCATAACTACCAATAGCAGACTGGACACTGGTGTCACAAGATAGTGCAAACAAGGCAGTCCTGCTCTGACTGCAGCTGTGTGCTCTACTAAAAGAGATAGTTTCCATGGGTACCTATAGACGCACCATTAACAGAGTTGGAATTACTGCTCGATGACTGTTTTCTGACTGCTAGCAGTTTGTTGGTCTGCTCTGGCCTTCCAGCCACTAAAGGAAATACAAAATTTTAAAATGTCACAATATGCTTTGTAAAAATTGACTTACAGCATATACACAGGCAGTTTTCTTCTGTCTCTTGTAGTATTAACTACACGGCTATCAGCCAGCAACCTTCAATGTCCCATGAACTGCAAACCTAACAAAATCAATGGGGTACTCAACCATAGCTTAGAGGACGAGGCAACATTTCAGCTCCACTGAATGCTGGGTGCTGCCTGGAATCATGTGACCAGTCAAAAAAAAAATCCTGAAGGAGCACTCTGCAGGCAACAGGGTTAGGAGTAAAACAGGATATAAATGATCAGAGTATTATTTCAAAAACAGGCATTTCAGTAGACCACCCAAGCACTTTTCAAATTTAAGTCAGAATGCATTCTGTCTCCATAATTAAAACAGGGTTTATATTAGTACTGTATTCTTTTGCACTTTAGTGCTCAAGGTAGAATAAAGTAGACTAAATATGAAAAAAAACTAGAAAGTAGATATTTACAACCTGGCTCACCAGTCGCTACCATGAAATAACCGAAAGAAATATTGATTTTCTTCCCCCCCCACCCTCTATTAAGTTGTCTGACAATGGGAAAAAGAAACAACCAAAGGAAGTAGTTTCGGTTCTCGGAGGGGTTAGAAATTATTTAAGCTGCAATTTCTGTTAGCGTCTAAGAACTTTGAGGGTAGTTAATTTAAACGTCAAATTCAAATATACAGTCAGTTCTGCTAGAACAGTAGTTCCTTTCTCATACAATCCCATGTTCAGAAAATTGCATAGCAGCAGCCCCACTTTTATAACCAATACACGCTTTAAACGTTCCCACTTTAAAAACCGGGTCCCCTATTCAGCAATCGCATTACAGCAAATTCATGTTAACGAAACATACATCATAGCAGAACGACCTGTACATGAATAGTAGCCAACCAATAAATTAGTACTTAAATTTGCTTGCTGGCAAGTTGCAATTACACTGTAATTGACAGAATATTAACCTGTTCCACACTGCACATTATCCACAAAACACATCACATCTGGTACATTGGTGTTCATTCAAATGCACCAACGTCCAGTGATTTGTGAATACTGACACCTTTCCTCTCAACCCTATTCACAATACAGAAACCCCTATCTATATCTCATCCATCTATAGCTCTCAGTAGCCACGAGACTACTGAATACCACGCCATCTCCAGTAAATTCAGATTTTCTCGGTAGAAGGCCATGAGCTAGCACCCATGTAAATGTACTATGTAGTGCAGGTAAAAAAGACAGTAATCAAAAGAACCCTGACTGATTCTTCTACTCTTCATCATCTCTCATTTCTCTCGATCACCACCAACAAATTTGTACATCAGATACCGAGGCCAGCGGAACCCAACCATGCGAGATCAATACTGTTCAACAACAGCCGGGATCAATTCCAGATATGTGCTGAGCTTAGAAAAGGCAGGATAGCAGAGTTGAAGATTATCACATCAGCCAAGATCTCAATTGAATGGCAGAGGATACTCAATGGGTTGAATGGTCTCCTTCTGCTCCTATGTCTTTTGGTCCTATAGAAGACATCAGTTTGAGCCACTGGGACATTATAAATAGGCATAACCTAAATGTTCCTGACTAAAGATGCTGGTCAGCAAGAAATTAAGAAACAAACAAGGTTCTGTCTCTAAATGGTTTACAATATACTGCAACATGACTATCCAGAGATAATTTTTAAAAAGTGAACTTGGTTGTCACACCTCAAAGTTGAGTAACCTGCGGAGATCATTTAGCCCTTGAGCCTGCTCCAACACTCAAAACCATGGCTGATCTGGGTGTAGTCTCAAGCACTACTTTCCTGTCTGCACCACATGGACCTCAAATCTTTTGTCTTTCAGAAATTTAAAACCAGTCCTGAATAAATTCAAAGATCCACCTCCATGACATTCTGAGGGAAGGGATTCTCACACTAATGACCCATCAAAATTCTCCTCAGTTTCAAAATAACAGCCCTCTTTTTTTTAAGACTATCATCCTGGTCATCATCTCCTCCATAAGAGGAAAATCATGGGGGCATACTATTGACTCAAACTGATTCAATAAAATCACTTCTCATTCTTCTAATCCCCCAAGGAAGCTGCCCCAATGTGATGACAGGCACACAAATCAGGCGAACACAGCAGGAGGTTAACTGATAACCTTTAATATTCACCAATATAAAGGCATGCCAAAATGAACAGTGCTCAGACAGAGCCATTTAAATTATCAAAGGAATCATTCAGATAGAAAAGGAGAGGAGAAGGAAGAAAAGCAGAATCAATTTCTAATTAAAAGCTTCTTACATAATCAATGTGGAATTAGCAAAGGCTCTGAAACAAAGAAATCTGCCAAAGAACCTCATGACTAAGTGAGCAAATAAGGCAGAGATGGAGCGAAAGAACAATAGTGAGGCACACAAAGGGATGGATGACAACATGCCTTTCCCTAGCTGCTATCAGTTCTAAAGGAGACTCACTGGACTCAAAATATCAACTCTATTTTCTCTCCACTAATTTCTCTCACAATTTCTGTTTTTGTTTCAGATTTCCAGCATCCTCAGTTAGAGTCATAGCAATGTTCAGCACAGAAACAGACCCTTCTGTCAAACTTGCCCACACCAACTGGATATCCTAAATTAGTTCAGCCCCATTTTGCAGCATTTGACCCACATCCCATTAATCAACTCCAGATCCTGAGCACAAAACTAAAGGCTGATACTCCAGTTTAAGATTGAAGCACAGCTTCACTGCTCAAGGTGCTGTTTCAGATGAAATCTTAAACTGAGGTCTGCTCAAGTGCATGCACTAGTTTGATCCCCGTCCATATGTTTGATTGGCAAGAGCATCATTCCCAGTGTACTGCCCAATGTTGATCTCAACCCAGATTACAAAAACAGATTATCTGGCCATTATCACATTGCAGTTTGCAGGAAAATGCTGTGCACAAACTGGCTGTCGTGTTTCCTACATTTCATGATTATTTATATGGCTAGAAAGCAGGGAAGCATGTGGCAGTCATAAAGATGCTATATAAATACAAGTCTTGCTTTATAAAAGATGAGACTAATTTAATCCTTGTAAGCCTCTAACATTTTGTCAATGTTTCCAATAAAGTCACTGACAGCTAATGTTTGAACTCCATGGTTACCCATCTGCAGAATCTTATCCTTGATTTAACCAAGATGATGAGTTCTTCTGTCCCACTAGCCAATGCAATTGTAAATGGAAAGATGAACACAGCAGCATATAAACAGCAACAAAAGTAGTATGTGGCCTCCTTACAAGTGCTGAGATAGGCTGGTGGGGTACAATGACTGTCATGCACTTGCTAAACTGGAATAGTACTTCGCTCTCCCAACATGATTTCTGCAAACTACCCCCAGCCCTGATCACAAAAGTGTACATTGTGATAATATCCAACAAGTACAATTACAGCTTTAAAATATATACATAGAGCGCTATGATCATACAATATAGAGAATCCATATCATCAACAAAATTGCCTACAAAAAAAATCACAACACTCCAACAAAAATGCTAGTGCAGCCACCACCCATTTACTTAATGCACAAAAAGGCTGGAATGTTCTCTCCGGGAAGTCAGGCCTGCACCCCTCCCATTCAGCAGAAACTGAGGGGGTACACATGGTCATTAATCATAAAATCAAACTATGCCGAGGGGTTCAGAGGAGATGATAGGCTGGATCCCACTCCTTGGGGCGGGGGATAGGAGAGATTAAAAGATATCCACACAAACCTATAAAACTGACCCGAATTGTTCAACAGTAAAATTGCAAACAAACCCTCTGCAGTGATCAAGACGTCTCCCTCTTCACAAAATCCACTCACGTCCCACCACGTTTTTTTTAATATAAAAAAAACTCTTCGCCAATTTCTTTCGATGAGAGAGGGTGAAGAAACACAGCCTTTACATTTTACATTGGAGTGAGCTAGGATTGAGGGGTGGAGGTAGGGACTGGGAAAAATAAATCCTCACTCGAGCTGAAGTCAGAGGATTCCCAGGTTTGCAAATCCTGGTTGTAACTCGCATCGACTCGGCAAAAAAAAACCCTTGGGCAACACCCTCCCCTCCATTTTGGAGTGAACAATAATCAGATTGCACCTTTTGTTTCCCGGCAATAGCAAACAAAATCTCTCTTCCCCATCCCCACCTCATTTAGTTTTATTTTTTTTAAATGAAGACTTGGGAGGGGGGATGGAGAGGAGCGACTGTGAATGGCCGCAGATCTAAAGGAAGCCAGGGATTACAGCTGCTCTCTGGGTTACAATGTAACGTGAAAGGTAGTCGCCTGTGGCAAGATACAGAGAAGCCTCCAGCTTTACCCTCCACCCCACCGACGCCCCCCCCCCCCGTGTCCGAGCCCCGGGCAGAGGAGGGCAATGGGGGTGAAAGGTGCTCACTCTCTCCCTGGCCTGGTGCTCACTGTCCAGCTCTCGCTGCAGCAGCTCCGCTTTCTCCTCCGCCTCATCCGCCTGTTGTTGCAGGTACTGGATTTTTCTCTTCACTGTATCAATCGTCGCTGAGTTGGGACCAGACATGATTCCTTCTTCTGCTGTTGCTGCTTCTTCCCCGCCCTCCTCTTTGGGGAGCTGTATAATAAGGGGCAAAACTGGATACAATCTGCAACAAAAGAAGGAGCAATGCGAGAGAAACAGGACACAGTCTCCGAGGCGAATCAGGTGGCTCCACAACCTCCCCGCTGCCAGGTAAGTAAAATCAGCGACTCGTCCCTCTCTTCTCCCGCAAGGGCGTGAACCGCCGGAAATTCCTGCGTACTCTCAACCAGGCGAAGGGGAGGGACTCAGAGCCTGGCCGCTCCTCCAGCCCGCGATCCTGCTGCTGCTGCTACTTCTACTTCGCTCTCTCCAGCATCCCCCAGCAAGTGGAGGGAGGGGAGCGGCCGCTACCTCGAATTGAGTTCATCCTCAGGTTGGTGTGGAGGCGACGTTGCAACCCCCGGCTCAACGTTGAAATGTGCTTTTGAAAGCCCTCCCGTCCTAAAATTCCACACAAAAAAAATCCTGATTTTTGTTTCTATCATTTCGCGATGTTAAATGTGTACCTGCGAGGGAATGCTTAAATATTCTCAGGTTACGATTGACGGGACGTCATTCACCAACCCGTGGCAAATTAAAAAGCTGTCTCAATCCTATTACCAGCCCCACAAAATTTACTTTTTCGATGGGATATCAAAATCCCTTTTAAAAGTTTTTTTTTATATTTCGCTCTGCTTCCACCAACTTTTCAGGCAATGCATTTCTCATCTGAACAAGTCACAAAAAATCTGTTTATCTCCCCTCTGGTTCTTTTGCTTGTTATCTTAAACCTGGTCCTCTGGTCACTGATCCACCCACCAGAGAAAACAACGTTCCTTATTTAGTCTTCTTTGCATAAGGGGGAGAAAAAGTTCTACAAATTTAGAAATTGCAGAAATGGTTTAAATTATTTTCTACTCTGTTTATCTCGCTTGTTGATACATTGTGAACTTATATGCCAACTCAGCTTCCTCGGAGTAAATTTGGTCGTGTGTTTAAGAACAATAGATGAATGTGCCTTCCTGGCCTCCTCTGTTCATTGACTTTTGCCTAAGCTCCAGTTATGAGGTTTAGGGAAAAACTCCTGTTCTCGAATAGTATTCAGAGGTTCCTAGTGGGACTTTTGTTTGATAATTGGTCAATCTCAGATGGCAACGAAACAGATTACAGACAGGAAGTGGAAGACCTGGAAAAATGGTGCACTGAGAACAACCTAGGTCTCAATGCCGGCAAAACCAAGGAACTCATTATTGACTTTCGTTGGGATGTTACTCATGCCCTCCAACACATTAACAGAGGTGGAACAAGTGGAGAGTGTCAAGCTCCTGGGAGTGATCATCTACAACAAGCTTTCTTGGACTCTTCATGTGAACTCTCTGGTTACAAAGGCCCAACATTGTCTCTTCTTCCTCAGGCAGCTGAGAAAATTTGGCATGACGGTGAATACCCGTGCCAACTTTTGTAGGTGCGCCATTGAGAGCATTCTGTCTGGCTGTATCCGTACCTGGTATGGCAACTATACCATTCAAGATTGGAGACGGTTACAGAGAGTGGTGAACTCGGCCCAGACAATCACAAAGACCAACCTCTCATCTTTTGAATCCATCTACCAGGCCCTCTGTCAAGGAAAGGCCGCAAGCATTCTCAAAGATCCATCCCACCCTGGCAATGTTTTTCTACAACCTCTACCATCGGGGAGAAGGAACAGAAGCCTGAAAACATGCACCAGCAGGTTTCAAAACAGTTTCGACCCTGCTGTTGTCAGAATATTGAATGGACTCACAAACTCTTAACATTTGCCTGTACCTGTGTTTTTGTTTTGCTGCTGTTTACCTATTATTTACTATCTATGCTACTTAACTCTGTGATCTGCCTGTATTGCTCACAAGACAAAGCTTTTCACTGTGTCTTGGTACATGTGACAATAAATTCCATTCCATTCAATTCAAGCTCGCTTTCCTAGGTTTCATCTGTCTCCTGTCATAGCTAGTCCAGCCAACAACACTGTGTGTCTACAATGAAGTAATAGTAGTTGAGTGAGACAACAGAAGATAAATGTGGATCTGTACTTCAATACAGATTTATTTGTTCATGGAATGTGAGGATTGTGACAAGGTCAGCATTTATTACCAATCACTATTTGCCCTTGAGGAATGGAGGTGAACTGCTTTCTTGGACCAGTGCCAATGCACCCTTCTGGGGTCAACCTGATGATGAAGTCAAAAAGTGTGGCTCTGGAAAATCACAGCAGGTCAGGCAGCATCCTTGCGAGGAGCAGGATAGTCATTGTTTTGAGCATAAGCCCTTCGTCAGGGATGTGGTGGAAGGGAGCTGAGAGATAAGTGGGGGAGGGTGGGGGGAAGGTAGCTGGGAAGGCAAGAGGTAGATGTAGGTGGGGCATGATGATGTTAGGTCAGAGGGGAAGGTGGATTGGAAAGGAAGAAGGACAGGCAGGACATTTGAAGAGGGTGGTGTCAATTTGGAGGGTTGGATCTGGGATAAGGTGGGTGCAGGGGAGATAAGGAAACTGGTGAAGTCGACATTGATGCTGTGTGGTTGAAGGGTCCTAAGGCGGAAGATGATGCATTCATCCTCCAGTCTTGGATTCGGCAGTGGAGGCGACCCAGGAGTTGAAGTGGTGGTGTTTGGTTCATGTGTTCCAGAGATGTACCCTGAAATGTTCTGCAAGTTGGCATCCTGATCTCCCCAGTGTAGAAGAGACCACATTGAGAGCAATAGACACAGTAGATGAGGTGTTTGAATGTGCAGGAAAATCTCTTGAATGGTGGTGAGGGGGGAGGTGTGGCGCAGGTTTTACACCTCTTACAGCAGCAAGCGAAGGTGCAAGGAGTGGAGGTGGGTTGGTGAAGGAAGAACAACATAGTTGAACATTAAGATGGTTGTGGCTTGAAGGAGATTTGCAATTCACTGAAAGGTGAGGACAAAAAAATGGAATCCCAAGACAGGAAATACAAAGACTCTGATGCAGAGCTTGCTCATGCTTTTTAAAAAAAATTTGTTCAATTAAATTCCAAAACAATACTTATGCACTCAACAGGCCCAGACATGTGAAAAAAAATCTGCTCATGATGAAATGCTTTGGGAAGTATAGATTTAATGATACCTGGAGCTCCTCTCATGCATGTTTTACTTAAGCTGATATTCGCACATAACCCAAAATATTGAAGAAAAAAGGACCACCGCTGTAAATAACTTGAATATATATTATTTAAATACTTTAGTTATAAACAAAGGACATAGGAGGCAATGGTGCACTGATAATGTCACTGGACTAGTAAACCCTAAGCCAATGTTCTAAGCACTTGGATTCAAATCCCACAAGGTAAATGGTGAAATTTAAATTCAATACAAAAAGCTGGATTAAAAACCTAGTCTAATGCCAATCATGTAACCACCAGCAATTGTTGTAAAAACCCATCTGGTTCACTAACGTCTTTTACGGAAAGAAACTAGAAACTGATCCTTAGCTAGCAACACATTTGCAGCTTAGCTAGTCTGACCTGCATATGATACCAGACCCACACCAATAAGGTCAACTCTGAACTGTTCTCCAGGCAATTACAAATGATTAATAAATGATAGCCTAGTCTGTGACATCCACAATCCCCTTAATAAATACATACAAGAAAAGCTTATCTGACATCGGAAGTGGTACTCTTGAGACTTGAGCCCTTGTCTCCTGCTAATGAAAATATCTTTGCCATTTCAGCTCTATCAGGGTTGTCAGTATTCTGTAAATTTCAATCAGATGCCCCTTTCATCCTTCTAAACTTCATCAAATACAGACCCAGAGCTCAGCCACTCCTCATTTGACAAACCCTTCATCCACAGGGTCATTTTTGTAAACCTCATCTGGAATTCCTCCAAGGCTGGCTCATCCTTCCTTAGATATGGGGCTCAAAACTGCTCAATTTTCCAAATGTAGTTTGACCAAAGCCCTATACAGCCTCATCAGTACATCTCAGCTCTTGTGCTCTAGCCCTCTTGAAATGAATATTTGAAACATTGCATTTGCCTTCCTAAATATTAAATGAATCTGCATGTTAAGGTTAAGAGAATCTTGAAATAGAACTCCCAAGTCCCTTTGTGCTTTAGATTTCTGAAGCCGTTCCCTGTTTAGAAAATAGTCTAGGTTTTTATTCTTCCAAAGTGCATTATCTCACACTTACCCACATTGTATTCCATCTGCCACTTCCTTGCCCAGTCTCCTAGATACAATTCTTTGGACTAAAAGTACCATAGGGTATGGAGAGAAAGCGGGAAGAGGTTACGGAGTTGAGCGATCAGACATGATCATGTTGAATGGAGGAGCAGGCTTGAAGGGCCAAATGGCTTACTTCTGCTCCTATTAGCTATATTTCTATTGACAAGGGGAACTGTGTTGTTCTGGGAAGGAGGGGGATGGGGTAAGCTCAGAAGTGCAGGAAATGGATCAAACACAACTGAGGATCCTGTCAACTATAGTGGAGCAGTCCTTGGCTGAAGAGAAAGGAAAACATGTTGGAAGCATTCCCTATGGAAGGTGATAATTATTGGAACAGATGGAGACACTGGGAGAATGGAATGGAGTACTTACAGGAGAGACAATGTGAGGAAGACGCAGAAAGCAGAGGAGGGATCAGCAAAGCTGCCTCTTCCACAAACTCAGATATTGACATCTCAGTGAGACTATTAGCTTTATAGAATATGGGAGCACAGTCTAGCGAGCACCTCATCGTCACAGCCTGAAGGGGGCAGAGGTGGGAATGGCCCAGGCAGCTGGCACTCTGGGCAGCCCCAGGCAGGACAGTACCCTGTGGTGTCAGTAATCAGGGACTTGGTCCATGTGGACAGGGAGGGACAGGAACAGCAGACAGGTACATGGCACAGGAGTATAACCCTCATTGCTCCAAAACTGATGCAGTTCAGTGAGTCATATGACTTTGTTTTGTTCATTCACTCACAGGATGAGGGTGTCACTGGCAAGGCCAGTATTTGTTGCCCATCCCTAATTGTCAAGAGGGCAGGTAAGAGTCAATCACGTTGCTGTGGGTCTGGAGTCACATTAGGCCTGATCATGGAAGGATGACAATTTCCTTCCCTCAAGGGCATTAATGAAAAAGATGGGTTTTTCCTGACAACCAACAAATTATTCATGGTCATTATTAGACTCTTAATTTCAGATTTTATTTTTATTGGATTTTAATTCCACCATCTGCTATCATGAGATTCAAATTCCAGCCCCCAGAACACCACCTGCATCAACAGTCGAGCAATAATGCCACTAGGTCATTGCCTTCTCTAAGTCTGGCTGGCTGTCTCCATGGACAAGTTGGCATTGCCACAGAGAACCATGTGCAACACCCTCAGGGTCTGCTGGAGGGATATCTGCACTTCACTGTCCTAGCCATTGGTCCTCAGAACTGAAGGTATGACAACAGGGGGGTGGGAAATCTGGCAAACACTCCAGGTGCCTATAACAAGGAAACAGGGCAGTACCACAAAGCAGCCAGTTGAAGGAAGTGTGGTTTGCAGAAAAATAGATGGGAAGGCATGATGCAAAGAGTTTGCATTGGGATATGGATAGATTAAGTGAATGGGTAAAACTCAGTTGCAGGCGGAATATATAACGTAGGAAAATGTGAGGTTATGGACATTAGTAGGAAGAATAGAGGAGCTGATTATCAATTAAATGGAGAAAGACTGCAGAAAGCTCTATCACAGAGGAATTTCGGAGTTCTCATCCATGAATTCAATGGGTAATGAGGAAAGCAAATGGAACAGTGGCCTTTATTTCAAAGAGAAAGGAGTATAAAAGTAGGGAGGTTTTGCTAAAACTATATAAGACACAAGTCAGACCATAACTGGAATATTGTGAACAGTTTTGGACCCTTTATCATACTGGCATTGGAGACAATCCAGAGAAGGTCCATGAGGCTGATGCCAGGTATGGAGGGACCATCTTATTGGAGAAGTTGAGTAGGTTGGGCCTGTACGCATTGGGAGATGGAAGAATGAGAGGTAACCTTATGGTTACCCTTGTAGGAGAGTCTAGGATCAGAGGACATAATCTCAGAAAAAGGAGTCACACATTTACCACAGCGATGAGGAAGAATTTCTTCCCTGAGGCTTGTGAATCTGTGGATTTCTTTACCATACAGGGCTGTTGAGGCTGTGTCATTAAGTACATTCAAGACTGATAGACAGATTTCCAAACTGTAAGGGAATCAAGGGTTATGAGGAAAAGGAAAGAAATATTAGGTTGAGGGTTGATCTCACTGAATGGCAGAGCCAGCTCGATGGGTTACTGCTGTTCCTACGTCTAATCGTCTTATGTTCCTTAGCTTTAGAAGTGCAAATCTCAGAGGGTGCCACAACCTCATTTACTTTGCCCACTCCAAGTGTGTTCAGCCATTTTCTTCCTCAAGGTGCATTTCCAGTTTCCAAGGTGACAGTGAGCACTCCTTGACCAGCGGCTTGCAGCTTCTGTTCAATGTGGTAAAAACAATGACTGCAGATGCTGGAAACCAGATTCTGGATTAGTGGTGCTGGAAGAGCACAGCAGTTCAGGCAGCATCCAAAGTGCAGCGAAATTAACGTTTCGGGCAAAAGCCCTTAAGAAATAAAGGCAGTGAGCCTGAAGCATGGAGAGATAAGCTAGAGGAGGGTGGGGGTGGGGAGAAAGTAGCATAGAGGACAGTGGGTGAGTGAGGGAGGGGATGAAGGTGATCGGTCAGGGAGGAGAGGGTGGAGTGGATAGGTGGAAAAGAAGATAGGCAGGTAGGACAAGTCCGGACAAGTCATGGGGACAGTGCTGAGCTGCAAGTTTGGAACTAGGGTGAGGTGGGGGAAGGGGAAATAAGGAAACTGTTGAAGTCCACATTGATGCCCTGGGGTTGAAGTGTTCCAAGGCGGAAGATGAGGCGTTCTTCCTCCAGGCGTCTGGTGGTGAGGGAATGGTGGTGAAGGAGGCCCAGGACCTCCATGTCCTCAGCAGAGTGGGAGGGGGAGTTGAAATGTTGGGTGACGGGGCGGTGTGGTTGATTGGTGCGGGTGTCCTGGAGATGTTCCCTAAAGCGCTCTGCTAGGAGGTGCCCAGTCTCCCCAATGTAGAGGAGACCGCATCGGGAGCAACGGATACAATAAATGATATTAGTGGATGTGCAGGTAAAACTTTAGAAGTGGAAGGCTCCTTTAGGGCCTTGGATAGAGGTGAGGGAGGAGGTGTGGGCACAGGTTTTACAGTTCCTGCGGTGGCAGGGGAAAGTGCCAGGATGGGAGGGTGGGTCGAAGGGGGGCGTGGACCTGACCAGGTAGTCACAGAGGGAACGGTCTTTGCAGAAGGCAGAAAGGGGTGGGTAGGGAAATATACCTCTGGTGGTGGAGTCTTTTTGGAGGTGGCGGAAATGTCGGCGGATGATTTGGTTTATGCGAAGGTTTTTAGGGTGGAAGGTGAGCACAAGGAGCGTTCTGTCCTTGTTATGGTTGGAGGGGTGGGGTCTGAGGGCGGAGGCGCGGGATGTGGACGAGATGGGTTGGAGGGCATCTTAAACCACGTGGGAAGGGAAATTGTGGTCTCTAAAGAAGGAGGCCACCTGGTGTGTTCTGTTGTGGAACTGGTCCTCCTGGGAGCAGATACGACGGAGGCAGAGGAATTGGGAATACAGGATGGCATTTTTGCAAGAGGTAGGGTGGGAAGAGGTGTAATCCAGGTAGCTGTGGGAGTCGTTGGGTTTGTAAAAAATGTCATTGTCAAGTCGGTCGTCATTAGTGGAGATGGAGAGGTCCAGGAAGGGGAGGGAGGTGTCAGAGATGGTCCAGGTAAATTTAAGGTCAGGGTGGAATGTGTTGGTGAAGTTGATGAATTGCTCAACCTCCTCACGGGAGCATGAGGTGGTGCCAATGCAGTCATCAATGTAGCGGAGGAAGAGGTGGGGAGTGATGCCAGTGTAATTACAGAAGATCAACTGTTCTACATAGCCAACAAAGAGACAGGCATAGCTGGGGCCCATACGTGTGCTCATGGCTACCCCTTTGGTCTGGAGGAAGTGGGAGGATTCAAAGGGGAAATTGTTAGGGGTAAGGACCAGTTCCGCCAAACGAATGAGAGTGTCGGTGGAAGGGTACTGTTGGGGATGTCTGGAGAGGAAAAAACAGAGGGCTTGGAGGCCCTGGTCATGCTGGATGGAGGTGTAGAAGGATTGGATATCCATGGTGAAGATGAGGCGTTGGGGGCTGGGGAAACGGATGTCTTGGAGGAGGTGGAGGGTGTGGGTGGTGTCTCGAATGTATGTGGGGAGTTCCTGGACTAGGGGGGATAGGACTGTGTCGAGGTAGGTAGAGATGAGTTCAGTGGGGCAGGAGCATACTGAGACAATGGGTCGGCCAGGGTGGTCAGGCTTGTGGATCTTGGGAAGGAGGTAGAACTGGGCAGTGCGGGGTTCCCGGACGATGAGGTTGGAAGCTGTGGGTGGGAGATCTCCTGAGGTGATGAGGTTCTGTATGGTCTGGGAGATGATGGCTTGGTGATGGGGGGGTGGGGTCATGGCCGAAGGAGCAGAGCCAGCCCCCAAACATCTAAATCCCCTTCCTGGTAACGCTTTCTATAACGCTGACATATGAGGTGACCGTGCCAAGTATAGTCATTCACTGCCCCCACCCTTTTGAAGCCTAGGTGGTTCTGACACTTCTCCCATGTGATCATCTTCCCACCCAGGCTTTACCACATCCTGCCACTTCAGATAGTTACCTTGCTGTACCTCACAATTGTCACTCCCCACTTCCACCCACCACTGACTAATTAAAAAAATCTCATCTCAGCTTTTGTTAAAAGATGGAGTAAGTCGTCCCCATCCTCAAGTTAGACCTGGCCTGACATCTCATCCGATTTTGCCATAAATCCTGTCAGAGCCCACATTGCTCAGACCCCTATAAAAGTTTGGTCTTTGTTTCCCCTTTCATAACGTATCAAATACAAAATATAAATTAAACACAGTCATCACACTATTGCAAAGACACTCCTTAAAACCTACCTTTTTGAGCAAGCTTTTGTTATCTAGTTTCCCCCAATCTAATTTCAGTGTCATATTTTGTTTTATAATGTTTCTATGAGGAGCTTTGTGATGCACTATAAGTTGAAGACGCTATATAAAAGGAAGTTTTCTTTATTGTAATATTGCACCTGTGACATTAACAAATGGCCCTCACTCTTCAAAGACTAAAGCAAGAGATTATGGGTGGTTGACTAAGAGTTTGTTTGAAGAAATGTCTCTCAAGAAGGGTTTTGGGAGATGCATTGCCAGAGGCATTTAGAAAAGGAATTTCAGAACATGGGATATAGGCTGCACAGCTGTTAGTGTTGAGGAGATGGAGGTACACAGAAGTGGGTACACAGAGACAAAGAGAGAGGGGTAGCCTTTGTAACATAGGTGGAAAGTGTGGAGAGAGGATGTGATAGCAGAAACTCTGCTTAGAGTCTTTTAGAGTGTTGAAGTTGTAAACAATCAGCCAGAGACAGTGATAAATATAAAGATTGGGGTGGAGCCAAAGACAATAGTGTTGGCTTTTATCGTGTTCACTGAAAGGAAATGATGATTCAACTGAAACTGGATTTCAGACAAATGGTCTGATAATACAGAGACACAGGCAATTTAGACAAGACCTGATCAGGTGTAGGCATGGTGGGGGTGGGGGTTGCTGGACAGGCTAACATAGAAAGGTGGATACAAGGAGGGAAAATTGTAGGAGTGGGCCTCCAATTACCTGAAAAGGAGACCCTCTTCATTGGCCGGTGACCTACAGAGTCTTAGTTGCAGTTAAGTCTTAGTCTTTAGTGGTCATTCATTCTAATTTCAACTGAGCCCTAGTAGATTAGAGTGGCGCTGAAAAAAAACAGCAAGTCAGACAGCATCCGAGGAGCAGGAAAATCGACATTTTGGGCAAAAGCCCTTCATCAGGAATGTTGAAGAGCTTCAGGGCAGAGGAGATGACCTGGGGGTTACAGTGAGAGAGAGAGAGAGAGAGAGAGACTCACTGAAATCCTTGTAGAGAGAGGAGGAGAACTTCTTCAAGGTACGCATCCTTGCAAGAGGATTCGCAGTAAGGTTAAAATCAACTAGGCAAAAGTGAGGATTGCAGATGCTGGAAATTAGAGTCTAGATTAGAGTGGTGCTGGAAAAGCACAGCAGGTCAGGCAGCATCCAAGAAGCAGGAAAATCGACACTTCGGGCAAATGCCCTTTATCAGTGAGCCCTAGTAGGCAGCTCACCTGCGGCGTACCCTGCCCCTCCCATGTTCTTTAAATCAGCAGTTGGTACTTTGTCAGTGACACTACCTTCTATTTTATGGGCCTGTCCTTCTGCTTTTCCATCAATGGGTGGCCATTAAAACGCAGCCCCATGTGTTAGAGAACAAGGAGCAATGACCTACTGATGAGAATGGGCTAATGGAGAAGCAGAATTTTGAGAATGGCAGGATTTGGGTAACAAGCCCAATACTGGGATGATAAATGGGTGGCACCCTCCCAATGGATAGGAAACAGTCAGCCACTGTGACAATTACTAGCCATTCAATTCAGGGTGGATAACTGTTTCTCAAAGTGGAGGGTGGCCTGTGGGTGCAGCTATGTTTGGGTAAGTGGAGGTCATGGAGTCATAGAGATATACAGTACGGAAACTCGTCCGTACCAAGCAGATATCCTAAACTGATCTAGTCCCATTTCCCAGCATTTGGTCCATATCCCACTAAACCCTTCTTATTCATGTACCCATCCGGATGCCTTTTAAATGTTGTAATTGTACCAACCTCCACCACTTCCTCTGGCAGCTCATTCCATATACGCACCAGCCTCTACGTGAAACAATTGTCCCTTAGGGCCCTTATAAATTTTCCCCTTGTGCCATAAACCTACAGCCTCTAGTATTGGACTTCCCTACCCCAGGGAAAAGATTTTGCCTATTTACCCTATCCATGCCCCTCATGATTTTATAAACCTCTATAAGGTCACCCCTCAGCCCCCGATGTGCCAGGAAAAACAGCTGCAGCCTATTCAGCCTCTACCTTCAGCTCAACCCTGACAACATCTTTGTAAATATTTTCTGAACCCTTCATGTTTCACAACATCCTTCTGATAATTCTGTACAACCTCAACATGACCTCCCAACTCCTATAATCAATGCACTGACCAATAAAGGCAAGCATACTAAATGCCTTCTTCACTATCCTATCTACCTGTGACTCCATTTTCAACAGACTACGAAACTGCACTTCAAGATCTTTTTGTTCAGCAACACTCCCCAGGACCTTGCCATTAAGTGTATAACTCCTGGGAGAAAGTGAGAACTGCAGATGCTGGAGATCAGAGTTGAGAGAGTCCTGATGAAGGGCTTATGCCCAAAACGTTGATTTTCCTGCTTCTCAGATGCTGCCTGACCTGCTGTGCTTTTCCAGCACCACACTTGCGATAGTGTATAAGTCCTGTCCTGATTTCCTTCGGACAGTCCTGGAAAATCCCAGCCAGATTCTGATCCAGGGTCCTAACAGGCCATTTAATAACCTCAGCCAACTCTGCATTTTCTGCAGACAGCTCCACGCTTGATCCAGCTTTCCCTGAAACAGTGTGAAGGGTGGAATGATGCTGGCATACAGTCCAACAACACAACCTCACCTCTATTCCAGCCCCATTCTTGGGGTGAAAATTTTGCCTTGGATGGGAGCAATGGAATTGTGGTTGTGTTGGAGCTCAGTCGGGATGGAGCTTAGAATTACAGCCAAATAGAGATTATTAGGCGATGAACAACAACAGGAAATCCTGTTGGAATTTTCCTTCTCAACGAAGGTCAGTTGTAGCTTTGTTGTGCCTACTGTGGCTAAGATTAGTGAACTTGGAAAAAAGATTGCAGCTGGGAACTCTCATTGCATTGGGACTTTCAGCTCCCCCTACAGAAAGTGTTTCAGGATCGGATTCGTACATGAACAAATTAGGTTTCTGCCACATTTCTGGTGAAGTTGCGGCCACACAACTAGAAGGAGCAGAGGTATTCCCAGCCAAAAGGTCAACGCTTGGGTTCCTCTGTTCTTTATCACACATCTTTCACAATAGATAAACATACATCCCATTAGCTCTTCAAACAAAACATCAAATCTAAAAACAAATCACACTATTCCTCTTTTGTCCCCCACCTCAAATATTCTTCTCTTCTGATATTTCTCTTCCTTCACCACACCCTCATTGACAAGCCTTTCAGTAATTTCTCCTTTCGTACTCCCACCATAAACCTCTTTATCTGTCTCTTCAGAAAGCCCAAAATACACAGAAATGACAGGCAAATGTACCCCGCCCCCGAAATCCCTTAATAATCTGGGGAAATTCAATCCATTCACTTAATCTAGCTGTATTTCTTAGTTCAAGTATGAAGTCTCAAAACCAACCACCTCAGGACTTGGTCTGTGCTGGTTTTTAGATTTGACTAGTTTTTGGGTTAGTATGTTTGGGCCAGATCAGGTCGAGCTGGTTCAGATGAGATCAAAGATCATTCAAGCCACTCAAAAGAATTCTGGCATGTGAAGCTGATAGCTAGCCCAGTACATGACCTCGTCAATGTAACACCAAGACAAACAAGTCAGTAAATTACTCATCTAGTACTGGAGGTTTGTGCCCTAGAATTAGCTACTCCTCTGACCAAATTTTACTAGAATATCTCTGCAGGAGTTCCTCCAGATAGTGTCCTAAGCCTAAAACCATCTTCAGCTGTTTCAGCTCCCCTCCATCACAAGGTCAGAAGTGGGGATGGTGGCTGATGATTGCACAATTCAGCATCATTCATAACTCCTCAGATACTAAAGCAAATCTTGTCCAAATGCAGCAATATTTAGATAATGTTCAGGCTTTGTGTAATGAATGACAAGTAACATTCATTCCATTCAAGTGAAAGGTGGTTGCCATCTCCAACAAGAGATAATCTAACCATTGCCCTTGACATTCAATGGCATCACCATCACTGAATCTCTCATTATTAAGGTCCTGAGGCTTACTATTGATCAGAAACTTAACAGGACCAGTCACATAACTACTATAATTATGATCAAGTCTGAGGATGGGAATTTTGAGGTGAGTAACTTATCTCTTAATTCTTCAAAGCCTGCCAACCATCGACAAGTCAGGAGTGAGGTGAAATGTTTCCCACTTGCCTGGGAGAGTGCAGCTCCAACAAAACTCAAGAAGTTTGACATCATCCAGGACAAAACGAACACCTTCAGCATTCTCTCCTCCACACTGACACACAGTGGCAGCAGGATGTACCATCAACAAGATGCACTGAAGCAACTCACTAAGGCTCTTCCAAAAACACTCTCCAAACCTACGATCTCTAGCACCTAGATGGCCAAGGGCAGCAGATATATGGGAGCACCAACTGAAAATTCCCCGCAGCATCCTGATTAGGAAATATATTTTCATTATTTTGGTGTCATTAAATCAAAATCTTGGAACTTTAATAGCATTGAAAGTGTATCTACACCATCTAGATGCAGTACAAGGAAGCAGTTCACCATCTCATGGACTGATCTAGTAAGCCCACATCACATGAATCACATCTACCCAACTAAGCAAAGAATTACCCAGGTATGCCTATCCACATAAAGCAGGACAAACCCAATCAGGGAATGGTATCACCATCAGCCTACTCTGAATCATCAAAGTGATCATAAGAAGTGCTAAAACGTACTCATCAATAACATGCTTACCATTTCTCAGTTGGAGTTTTGCTGAGACAACTGAGCACCAGACTCAGCACTGAACCAAACCTGGACATAAAGACTGAATTCCTCATGTTAGGTGATTACATTTGACCGAATGAGGCATCAAACAGGCCTCAGTAACAATGAAGTCAAGGGAATTATTTACTGGAGTCATATCTTGCAGAAAGGAAAATGATTCTAATTGTTGGATGCAAATTTTCTCAAAACCTTTATTCAGGACAAAGGTACCTTTTGATTATCCACCACTCTAAACATTCAGCCCCTTAACGGGTGCACAAAAGGCAGTTGTGCTTCGCATTTTATCAGATGTACTGAAGCAACTCACTAAGGCTTCAGAGACGGCACCAACTAAACTTACATTTAAGACCACCCAGAAAGAAAAAAGCCGCAAATATATGGGAACATGACCATTTTCTCATTCCCTTCCAGGTCACACTCCATACTCATTGGTTCTATATTATCTTTTCTAAATTATCACTGGTTTACAATAATCAAACTCCATTCTTTTAAGTACGCTGGTTCATAAAATCATAACACCAGTTTGGAAGGCCATTCAACCCACTTAGTCCGTGCCAGTTCTTTGTACAGCAGTCCATGCCAGTCTCGTTCTCCTGCTCTACCCCTGTAATCCTGCAATTTTAATTTCCTCAAGCATCCGTCCACATGCCTTTCAAAATTCTTGGTCATCCCTGCTTTCACCAGCAAGGACATAGCGTGTAGCTACACTACATGGACTGTAGTGATTCAAGAAGGTAGCTCATCACCAACTTGTCAAAAGGCGGTTAGAGATGGGCAATAAATGTTGTTTTAGCCAGCCGTGCCAGTTTGCTATGAATAAACAGGGAAGAAAAAATTCCTCTGCATTACAGCAGATTTGGCAGCCAGTTGTGGACTGATGTAATGGGCTGAAGTATAGATTGGTTCCCTTTTTATAAGCAGCTTCCACTAATTCAAACATTGAATCATAATTAATAGCCAATGTTACCGACACTTCCAGCATGCCATTGAAAACAATGGGAATTCCAGAACGGCTTAATCGGATTAACATAGAGTTTCAGATTCTAGCAGGGCCAGTTATTTATCATGCAACTGGGTTTCATTTAACTGTACTGCTTCTATCTGAGCTCTGGATCAATTGAAGAAATTTCACAATACACATTTGAACCTTGAAACTATTAAATCTGGTTCTACAGAAATTCATGTCGAGTAGCACGAAGAAAGAAGTTCTCCCCTGTCTCTGCAAATTATATCCCCTGACGCCATTTGATTTCTCTGGGTTTGGGAGGCTTTTGAATCCAGGCCAATACATTGCTGGGTAGGTTACTCCGTGAAACGTACATACATCTACAAATGTTGAGGTCACATTCGACAGACATTAGATTGATGTTATTCTGGCCAGGTGAGGGTGCAGGCTAAATGCTCCTAGAAATTGTTAATTGTTGTTCACAAAATATTGAGTGCAAGAAATACAATCAAAAAGATGTTTCAAAATATCTCTGGTGCTCAGAGAGAACGTGCAGTTGTTGTGGTTCTGTTCGCCGAGCTGGAAGTTTTTGTTGCAAACGTTTCGTTCCTTGGCTAGGAGACATCATCAGTGCTCTGGAGCCTCCTGCGAAGCGCTTCTTTGATGTTTCTTCCGGTATTTATAGTAGTCTGTCCTTGCCGCTTCTGGGTGTCAGTTTCAGCTGTCCGCTCGCTGTAGTGGTTGGTATATTGGGTCCAGGTCGATGTGTTTGTTGATGGAGTTTGTGGATGAATGCCATGCCTCTAGGAATTCCCTGGCTGTTCTCTGTCTGGCTTGCCCTATGATAGTAGTGTTTTCCCAGTCGAATTCATGTTGCTTGTTGTCTGAGTGTGTGGCTACTAGAGATAGCTGGTCGTGTCGTTTCGTGGCTAGTTGATGTTCATGTATGCGGATTGTTAGCTGTCTTCCTGTTTGTCCTATATAGTGTTTTGTGCAGTCCTTGCATGGTATTTTGTAAACGACATTAGTTTTGCTCATGTTGGGTATTGGCTCCTTTGTTCTAGTAAGTTGTTGTCTGAGCGTGGCTGTTGGTTTGTGTGCCGGTATGAGTCCTAAGGGTCGCAGTAGTCTGGCTGTCAGTTCTGAAACGCTCCTGATGTATGGTAGTGTGGCTAGTCCTTTTGGTTGTGGCATGTTCTCGTTCCGTGGTCTATCTCTTAGGCATCTGTTGATAAAGTTGCGCGGGTATCCGTTTTTGGCGAATACCTTGTATAGGTGTTCCTCTTCCTCTTTTCGCAGTTCTGGTGTACTGCAGTGTGTTGTGGCTCTTTTGAATAGTGTCTTGATGCAGCTTCGTTTGTGTGTGTTGGGGTGGTTACTTTCATAGTTTAGGACTTGGTCTGTGTGTGTTGTTTTCCTGTGTACCCTTGTGGTGAATTCTCCGTTCGGTGTTCTCTGTACTATCACGTCTAGGAATGGGAGTTGGCTATCCTTTTCTTCTTCTCTCGTGAATTCGCAGGAGGCTCCAGAGCACTGATGATGTCTCCTAGCCAGGGGACGAAACGTTTGCAACAAAAACTTCCAGCTCGGCGAACAGAACCACAACAACGAGCACCCGAGCTACAAATCTTCGCACAAACCTAGAATGTGCAGTGTTGAGTGAAGATCATGGAGGAGTCGAAATAGATGATTTGCTCATTTGGAGAGGCAGCAGATAAGCCAGATGATGGACCAAATGGCTCCTGAGTGTGTTGTAACTATTCAATGATTCTGAAACATATTAGCAAATGGAATACTGTAAAAGGAAATGATTCATGTTTTTAGATGATGACTCAATTAATTTAATGATATTTTAGGTTATTACTTTAATATTTGAGGTAATTCTTCTTGAAATTAAATCTGCACAAAAGGTAATTGTTGTAGCTAAACTAACAGGCATTTTTCACCTCTCTCTTCCTCATACCTTCTTTAAAATGACAGATGGGAACAGTATGAAGTAGCTCTTTGGCACTTTTTCTCAGGTTGTCAGAGATTCCTATCAGAGTAAGAGAAAGGCAAAAGTTAAAAAAAAATGCTAAAAACAGGGAGATCCGAAACAAAAAAAAACAAAATTGCTGGAGAAGTTCAGCAGGTCTGGCAGCATCTTTGAACAGTAGACTTAACTTTCTAGGTCCAGTGACCCTTCTTCAGAATGTAGGGAGAAACGATCTGAGAGTGAGAACAGGAAATGACTAGAAGTGAACATCTAACAGCTGAAAGGGAAAAACAAAAGATATGAAACAGACAGGAATGTAGGAAGGAGTTAGTTTGTAGTTGGAAGGAACTGTTCCCGTGCTGTATGACTCTATGACTAGGCAAGTTGGTAGTAAGGAGGTCCTTGTTCATGACTACTGAAAGTACTTCATCATAAATCTGAACCTATCCTGGCTGCCCATGAGCCTCAATGGGGGATATTCTGAACACCTTATTAGATCCTCTGCTTAGTTTCAAGACTCATGTCCTAACCATCAAAAAGTTCAATTTTTAGTTTCTCCTTTTAACACATTACCTACTCTCATTGATAGCTTTATTACAGGTGCTTGATTTTCACCAATACTATACTCAGTTGTCTTCCATGTCATACTATACACAAACCTCAACTCATCTAAAACACTGCCACCTGCATACTACCCCATTACTATGTCACATGGTCACATTCCTGTCCTGATCAAATTTCACTCATTTTCCTTTACCAGTCTCTTTTGCAATCCCTCCTCTCCCTCAGTTTTCACATAGACAGCACAGCTTTCAGTTTTCCTTACCACATAGCTTTCTTTCCACGTTGTAAGTAATCTAATCTTATTTATCTTAACCCTTGCTTTTTGCCAGGCTCACAACCCTCCTCAAATCTACCTCTTTGTCTATGTTTTCAGAATTTCCTCATTTTTGTTACTTGTATTTATCTCTTTGAGAACATAAGACGTAGGAACAGAAGTAGGCCATTTGGTGCACAGAGTCTTTTTTGAGAGACGTGGGTGTCACTGGCTGGGCCAGCATTTGTTGTCCATCACTAGTTGCTTCTGAGAAGGTGGTGGTGAGCTATCTTCTTGAACCACTGCAGTCCACCTGCTG
Organism: Hemiscyllium ocellatum; assembly: GCF_020745735.1. Classification (NCBI taxonomy): domain Eukaryota; kingdom Metazoa; phylum Chordata; class Chondrichthyes; order Orectolobiformes; family Hemiscylliidae; genus Hemiscyllium; species Hemiscyllium ocellatum. The sequence goes on along the minus strand of NC_083401.1, from coordinate 61,306,474 downwards.
TGGCTTGACCCACAATGCCATTAGGGAGGGAATTCCAGAATTTTGACCCAGTGACAGTGAAGGAACGATGATATATTTCCAAGAAAGGATGCTGAATGGCTTGGAGGGGAATGTGCAGCTGATGGTATTTCCATTTATCTGCTTTCTTTGTCCTTCTAGAAGAAAGTGGTTGTGGGTTGGGAAGGTGCTGTATGAGCACCTGTGTTGAATTTCTACAGTGCATCCTGTAGATGGTACACACTGCTGTGACTGATCATTGGTGGTAGGGGAAGTCGATACATGTGGATATGGTCCTAATCAAGCGGGCTACTTTGTCCTGGATGGTGTCATGCTTCTTGGGTGTTGTTGGAGCAGCACCTATCCAGTCAAGTGGAGAGTATTCCATCACACTCCTGATTTTTGCATTTTAAATGATGGACAGGGATTGGGGAATTAGGAGGGGAGTTACTCACTGCAATATTCCTAGTCCCTGACCTGCTCTTCTAGCTGCTGCATTTATGTGGTTAGTCCAGATCAGCTTCTGGTCAATGGTAATTCCCAAGATATTAATAGTAGAGGATTTAATGTTGGTAACATCACAGAGTCTGTCCCATCATTCAACAAGATCTGTTCTGATAATCCACAATTTGCTGCCCTTGCTAATAACCCTGGATTTCTTTACTGATTAAAAGTGTCCATTTTGACCTTGAATATCCTCAGGTACACAGCTTTGATCGACCAGAAGTCTGTTTAAAATAAGTCAATAAGAAGAGTCAGTTTAAGCAGTGATGGACCACCAAAGGTATGTAGAGATCGTGGGGACAGTCAAAGATAAGGACACATGGAAAAAGCTGCAACAGTCCAGTCTCCCTCAGGATATCTATCAGAAAGGGAACTTTTAGCTGCTAGTTTTCAATGATAGGAATATCTGCCTTAATTTTATAATATAATATTAGGATATCCCCCACCCCGGTTTAATGGGTAAAACGTGTGTGAAAACAGCATCTGGCTTCAATGAAAGGACTTCTTTTGCTTATTTGGATAAAAGGTGCAAAACATCATGAGGAATTACTCAACAGGGTGTCGGTCCCTTCACAAAAGGAGAAGATGAAAAGAAACTGAAAACAAAAAGTATCTCAGGTGGTCAGATGGCATTGGAAATTGTTTCCCGATGTTTTCGGACAAGGACAATGATCGAAATCTGTGACAAATGGAGGTTATGTAGCACGGACAATGCTTTGATCCACAGGAAGAACAAACTTAGAGAATTTGTTATCTATGGGTCAGGTCAGAAATGTTGTGGTTCAGGAAGGAGCCTGGGAAAAGGTCATCCAGTCACCGTCGGGGCATTCCTTATATGGAACTCGGGAAAATATACATTTCATAATCCCAAAAAAACTGGAGTTGGAGATTTTCATACAGCAAGCTCTGTTTGAAGCTGTCATTTACTTCACTTAATGGTGCACATTAATTCTTCCATTAAAACTTGTTTTTCTTATTTGCCTTAGGTACAGAAGGTTCTGTGAACACAGCTGCGAGATATCTGAAAGAACGGGCAGTCTGACATTAAGTGCTTAATGAATGTAAATCTCTGATGGCATTCCTCTGTTTCTACATGTTATTGTATAAATGCAGATGCAAGAAATCTTGGACACTGAAGGGATTATTCCTTTTTACAAAATTATATGTCTAGCTTACGGGGGCCAGAATGGGTTCATCTGTTTTACAAGCAGAAGATAAGTTGCTCCACCAGTGAAGTGCACCACTTTATCTGCTATCTGTGATCAGGGCAGGAAAAAGCCTGCAGTTATATGTTTAAAATGTGCACTGAATTAGTTTTGGTGCCAGTCTTTGTAGGTGATGACAATATCATCTCAGGTGGAAATCCTTTCCCTCACCTCTTTCCCAGTTTTTTTCATCATTGCTGAGAAAATACCCTGGAATTCTGTGCAGAACATCATTTTGGAAGCATTATCACCACAAGGACATCAGCAGATATCCTTCAGGATAACCAGGTAAAGGGAATAAATGCAGCCCTGCCAACATTTCCCATTTTCACTGTGACCATGAACCATATTATAGGCAGATGGAGGTTTTGCTGTTCCCAAGCTACGTCAGGAATTGTTGACTGCCTCTTTACATAATAAGAAACATTTTGGGAAACAGGATTCTAGCGAGCCACTAAACTCTGTCAGAGTTATGATGCAAATTCCATTACTATCCATAATCTAACAAAATTGGCATCCAGAGGCAGCTTGCCAGCTGTGAGGCTGTGAAAATTGGATGGTTCAGATACCATTAGGCCACCAGTTAGGTGAGCAATAGGGAAAGTAGCAAGGGAAATGTTTAACATCGCAGCAACCTCAGTATTTCTTATAAAATTCACAGCAAGCCATTTGCAACTTCAGCCCACGAACAGTCACGCTGGGTGGGCAGCCATTTAATAGGAATAGCGAGCAATATGTAAGTGAAGGTGCAGGTTAACTGTGAACTAAATTAGGGGAAAAAAATACAGAGACAAGATGAGTATTTGGGAGAGGGAGTAACATGAGATGAAGTTTGATTTGATTAATCTGGAATGAGCCGAGCAGAGCTATCCACTGAATGGATGGCCTTTACTCTTGTAAAAAAAACCTAGAAACTCCCTGAGATGATAGATCTTATATATAAAGAGAGGCTGGATCAGTTAGAATGAAATTCACTAGATTTTAGGAGGATTAGGGTGGGGGGATCTCATCAAATTTTATAGGTTTCCAAAAGGACTAGAAGACTAGGAAGGGTGTTACCAATGACCAGTGAATCCAGGGGTCATAGACCAAGGGTGTGGGGTAGGCCACTTAGGACTAAGATGAGTAGAAATTCTTTCACCCAGACAGTGGTGACCCTGTGGAATTCTTTGCACAGAAAACAGTTGAGGACAAAACATTGAATATTTTCATGAAGGGATCAAAGGATATGGGAAGAAAGCAAGAGTTAGGTGATCAGCCGTGATTATATTCACTGGCCGAACAGGTTCAAAGGACTTACTCCTACTTGCTGTGTTTTCCACATTTGGTAATGGGGGGAGGGTAAAAGACGTAAAGACACCATTGATAATGAAGAAACAATGCCAGAGATTACCTTTCCTTTCCAGCACAATATTGCAGTAGTGGACAGGTCTGAGCATATCAGAAGTAACCTAGCAAATTAGAGAAATTAATAGGGCTGTAAAAGAGCTGAGAAAATTATAGACATAATAGCTACAATTTTCTAAAATTGTTTAGCTTCTGGAATGGTCCCAACAGATTGTGCATTAGAAATGGGGCTCCGCTGATCTAGACAGAAGGAAGAGAGAAATTGTGTGATTAGATATGGACGTGGGAAATGGGAGCAGGAATTGACCATCTGGTTCACGGTATCTGCTCCATGATTCAATTAGATCATGGCTGATCTTCTACCTCAACATCACATTATGCCCATATCTTCAACACCTAGAAAACCACCAATCTCTGTCAATTCTCAAATGGCTGATTTTCTCTTGCTGTCTGCAGTAGAGAGTTCTAAAGATTTATCACCTGCCAAGTAAAGCCATTGGGGACATGCTGGAATGTGTTATTATAGAAGTCTTAACAATGCAGTTTGAAAATCATAGGGCAAAATCATGTAGGGACCGGAACAATGGGAGTTGTGGCAAGATTCATGGCAGAATCACACAAGAAGTCTGGCAAAGCTAATCTCAATGTTAGGAGCAATTCTTTTTTGCATTTGCTGAACAGGAAGGAGAGTTTCTCTTCACACTAGGCCCTGGTGAATCACCTCCAAACGGACCCCACCACCAAGGATATATTTCCCTCCCCTCCCCTATCAGCGTTCCGCAAGGACCACTCCCTTCGTGACTCCCTCGTCAGATCCACACCCCCCACCAACCCAACCTCCACCCCCGGCACCTTCCCCTGCAACCGCAGGAAATGTAAAACTTGCGCCCACACCTCCACACTCACTTCCCTCCAAGGCCCCAAGGGATCCTTCCATATCCGCCACAAGTTCACCTGTACCTCCACACACATCATCTATTGCATCCGCTGCACCCGATGTGGCCTCCTCTATATTGGTGAAACAGGCCGCTTACTTGCGGAACGCTTCAGAGAACACCTCCGGGCCGCCCGAACCAACCAACCCAATCACCCCGTGGCTCAACACTTTAACTCTCCCTCCCACTCCACCGAGGACATGCAGGTCCTTGGACTCCTCCACTGGCAGAACACAACAACACGACGGCTGGAGGAGGACCGCCTCATCTTCCGCCTGGGAACCCTCCAACCACAAGGTATGAATTCAGATTTCTCCAGTTTCCTCATTTCCCCTCCCCCCACCTTGTCTCAGTCAGTTCCCTCAACTCAGCACCGCCCTCCTAACCTGCAATCCTCTTCCTGACCTCTCCGCCCCCACCCCACTCCGGCCTATCACCCTCACCTTGACCTCCTTCCACCTATCCCACCTCCATCGCCCCTCCCCCGGTCCCTCCTCCCTACCTTTTATCTTAGCCTGCTTGGCTCTCTCTCTCTCTTATTCCTGATGAAGGGCTCATGCTCGAAACGTCGCATTCTCTGTTCCTGAGATGCTGCCTGGCCTGCTGTGCTTTGACCAGCAACACATTTGCACCTGGTGAATCAACATTTAAAGGCAATTGTAGCTGGTTAAATAGAGATTATTAATGGCACTATTTTCCTTCTAAATATGCAGCTTCTTATCTTACCAACCTGCCAAGCAAGCGAGATAGGAAGAAACCTTGACAGGGAAGTAAGAGAGGGTGCCTGTGACTTCAGCTCGCTGCTTTCTCCAAACGACCACCCTGTTGGATTCTGGGCTCTAACATCTTAGGGCACACACTGTAGGCACTGACCACATGCACCTCATATCCCCCACCAACATTGGCATTCAACATGTGCCAACCTGAAAGAACTCTCAAGTTACATCTCCAATCCACATACAGGTTGCTTCTGTATTTCAGTGCTGCACCTTGGAGCACAATGACAGCAATCATTGGAACACTGCAGCAAGAAGATCGTGTGCTCAGGGACACACACCCAGCTCATGTAACAACTTATACTTCATGAAAAACACGGTGCTGATTGGTTTTCAATTGAACGCTGGTATGTTCAGGTGTTGGACTGGTACCTTTTCCATGTGCAAGCCTTGACAAGCATCTTGGGTGTACTTTAACAAAGGAACTCAAAGTTAGCATGCAGGCACAGCAAGCAACTAGGAAGGCAAGTGGCATGTTGGCCTTTATTGATACAATTGTCCTGCACCTTGGTGAAACCACACCTGGAATAGTGTGTGCAATTTTGAACTCCATAATTAGGAAAGGATACATGTGCAGTACAGTGAAGATTCATATTGGTCCCTGGGTAAGACAGTTGTCATTTCACGAAAGACTGAGCAAATTGGGTCAAGAATTTCTGCAGCTTAGAAAATTGAGAAATAAGCTTGTCAGTGTAAAAACTGAGAGAAACAAAACCAGAAATTGGTGAAAAAGCTCAGCAGGTCTGGCAGCATTTGTAGAGAAAACTCAGAGTTAACGTTTTGGGTCACCAATCAATGTTGGTAAATGTGGCCAGTGCCCACAGAGTGTGCCCTAAGATGTTAGAGCCCAGAATCCAACAGGAAGGTCATTTGGAGGAAGCAGTGAGTTCTCAATCACAGGCACCCTCTCTTACTTCCCAGCCAAGGTTTCTAAATATCTGAGCCAGCAAAGCCCCATTGCTGAGGAAGGGTTAGTCAACCCAAAACGCTAACTCTGATTTCTCTCCACAGATCTGCCAGACCTGCTGAGCTTTTTCACTAACTTCTGTTTTTGTTTCTGACTAACAGCATCTGCAATGAATTTTAAAAACTGAGGTTGTTTCTCCTAGGATCATAGAGTAAAAAAATGAGGTCTGCGGATGCTGGAGATCACAGCTGAAAATGTGTTGCTGGTTAAAGCACAGCAGGTTAGGCAGCATCTCAGGAATAGGGAATTCGACGTTTCGAAACGTCGAATTCCCTATTCCTGAGATGCTGCCTAACCTGCTCTCCTAGGATCATAAGCTACGATTTCCTGCACTTCCAGCGAGATGTCATCACAGAAACATATTCCCCTCCCCTTTGTCAGCTTTTCACACGGGCTGTTCCCAGATGGAATGAGCTGCCAGAGGAAGTGGTGGAGGTTGGTATAATTGCAACAGTTAAGAGGCATTTGGGTGGGTATATGATTAGAAAGAGTTTGGAGGGATATGGGCCGAGTGCTGGCAGGTGGGACTAGATTAGGTTGGGATATCTGGTCGGCATAGACAGGTTGGACCGGAGGGTGCTGTACATCTCTATGACTCTATATACTCATTATTGATTATATTTAAGTCTGACATAGACAAATATTTGGTATCAGGGACAAAGGGAGCAAGCAGGAGAGTGGAGTGAAGCCCATCTGCTCAACTGGGTCTATGGTCTACTCTTGCTACAATCTCTTACATTCATGGACAGTTTGAATAGACAGTGAGACCTGACAGAGATTGATATAGGTCAGTTTGATCTGACAATGGATGGCTAAACCTGTTTGCATTAGATCATAGGATCACAGAATTTTACAGTACAGACGGAGACCACTCATTAGGTCTGCACCATCTCCCAAAACAGCTACTCAATTAGTTGTATTCTCCAGCCCTATCTCTGTAGACCTCTAAATTCATCACTTTCAAATATAGATCTAGCTCTCTTGTGAAACCTCCTGCAGATCCCACCTGCACCACTCTCCCAGACAGTGTATTCCAAATCCTAACAACTCTCTGAGCAAAGAAGTTTCTCCTTAACTCACTCCTTGCTATCTTGCTGACAAACTCAAAATTGTGACCCCCATTAATTTACATACCAGTGCATGGAACAGAATATCCTCCTTTACACTGACGAAAGTATTTAGAATACTGAACACTTCAATAAGGTCACCTCTTAATCTTCTCTGCTCCAGAGAGGATAAGCCCAATTTCTCTAACTTGTATCTAAAATCTCCCATTCTGATATCATTCCAGTAAATCTCCTTTGCATTGTCAAGGGCTTTAACTCTCTTCCTTAAATAAGTGCCCAGAAATGATCATAATACTCCAGAAATGGTCTGACCAATGATTTGTAGAGGTATAGGATCACTTCACTGCTTTTGTATTTTATGCCACTATTCATAAACCCAAGGATCTGGTAAGCCTTCTTAACAACTGTTTCAACTTGTCTGGCCACCTTCAGTGAATTTCCCAAAAATGATCCCAATGTCCCAAAAATGTAAACCCATCCCTTCTACACCATCCTTCAAGCCATGCATTTCCCCCCCTGATCTGCCTTTGCCTAAATTGTGAAGCTTTGGGCACAAATAGCTTTTCTGGGATTATTACCCTGTAGGTCTTGCATTTCAACTTACTCCATAACTTCTGAAACTGATCCTGCTTGACCTTCAGTTGTGCAAGCTTGAGTTCCTTACACCAATGGAATGACGATGGGGCAGTGGAATGTAGCACTTCCTTGTGGAGTCATTCTTTACTGTGAAATTACTGTTGCATAACCTTTTATTGACCAAACATGTAAATGTAACATTACACTTCTAATAAATAAAAAACGTACATGCTATTGCATCTAAATTTGTACATATCATAAATGTATCTGTATTCAGAGGAGCTCTGCTGTCAGAGTGTGTCTGAATTTGTTGGCACTTCCATTGTACCTGGGCTTGTTAATACTGATCAATTTCTTAATGGGAGCTATGTACCCATGTTTCCCAATACTGTTTGCATGTCTGGATTTGTTAACAGTACTTCATGTTCAGCAGGCAGTTCAGAGTGGCTGAGCTGTAGAACACTCCTTGGTGCTGCTTGACATCATTTTACCATAAAAGGAGAAGTATGGAAAGTATGCTGAGATTACTCAATGCAAAGCACACTTCTCAGTACTTTGTAAGGTGGTGAGGTCTGTTCCCTACATTGCTTTAAAAGGCAAAAAACATCTTCACTGAGGAATCTGTGACCCTGAATTAACTGAAAACATAAAGCAGAAATGGGAACAAATTGCAGGGTCAGTGTCATAGTTAACCCTTATATTGCCAGGACATTTTTAATGGGATTTTGCTGATCTCCTTCCATGTTCTGAAAAGAGAAATGTTTTCAACCAACTTAACCCTTGTTGCAATCATGCCAGTCCCATTCCTACTGGGGCAGGCTAGGTCTTTCTGGTGCTCCTTGTTGAGTGCATCACCATGTGGGAACTGTCTCATTCAAAACTGGAGGCTCCCAAGTTTTCTTCTCTAATCTTTGCGTCAGTATTCCCCCCTTCAAAGGCATTTAGATGAAGTCCGATGGGCACCATGTATTCCCTTAATATCTTGAACATAAGCTGTTTATTGTTCATGTGTTATATAGTGAGCACCGGAAGACAATTTGACCATAGCAGCATCACAACTAAGTCTTGTGCCATCCTCATGAGACAGACAGATGGAAAGTACAGAATTTCATGACATGCCCAACTTGTAGATGATTGACAAGCTTGAAGCAGTGAGGAAGTGAGTTGTAATTGAGTTGCCCTTATATCCAGAGAAACTGAATGGCTGCTCCAGGTAAACTTCTAATCAATGATGACTCCAGCATGTGACAGTATGAAACTTGACAATGGTAATGACATAAAATAGCAAGAGGTGATGGTCAGACGCTCTTAGTGCAGATGATCATTGCTTGGCACTTGCATGCCACAAATGTTACATGCCACTTTCAGCTCTGAATGGCATTTTGCTGCATGTTGGCGTGGTAAATTCACATGCTTCCAGCTGATGGCATTTCCTGCTTATACACACCTCACTGGACTGAAGTGCCCTGCTGTACATCTATTCTTAAGGCTACCTACTAAATTAGGAGGAATAAACTTACGATCTAAATAAAAGCTCACCAGCTGTTCACCATTAGCACACTCTCCTTTGTGCTAATGTCACTTCTCTTTTCATGGGTAGGTTAACTTAAAATGATGTATTTAACTGTTCTCATCTCAGATTTGAACTTTAAAAGTTAAGGACATTTAAAAAAAAGGGAGTATTTTAACGCTATTAGAACATAGGAACCAGAGTAGGCCATTCAGCCCTTCAAGTCTATCCTGCCATTTAATGAGATGGTGTCCATCCCTTTTCATTTGATTTTAATTTTGTTTCCCATAGATCTGGTTAATTTATTAATTGGTTCTGTAGTAGAAGTCTTCAGCAATACAAGCAGATGCTGTCAACCCATAGCCTTCACTATAAACCATGTGCTCAGCCCTTTCTAGATATCATGGGAATACATCAAGCTCATTCATTACTGTGTTTTACGATGCTGGGGACTTCAGCCGAGGCCAAGATGGATCATCCAATTGGCATTTATAAATGTTGGTTGTTTGCATTCATATGATGGGTTCTATCAGCACTGAGGATGGGAATGTTCATGGATCTGCCCCTTCTAGTTCTTTAATTATCCATTATTATTTATGACAGGACGGGAGAGCTTTGATCTGATCTATCGATCATATGACCACTTAGCTCTGTCAATTACACACTGTTTTAGCTGTTTAACATGCACGTAGTCTTCGGCAGGCTATGGCATTTATAGGTGCACCTAGGGTTGCTCCCAGAATGGTTTTTGATATATCTTCACTAGACATGAGTAACATTAAGAGCAATCTTTCTACTGTATTAGAAGGGGACAAAAATTACACTCAGCTAAAATGAAGATTGATATTAAGGTTTCTCTGGGCCATTCCACTTGAATGTTTGTGTCACCGATTTTGGTTCTGCCTTGCTCATGTTTATGGAGGGGTCTGGGTCATTGACTGTGGGATTTGATTTGCTGTGTGTGTCCATATCAGGCTGTTACTTCATCAGCCTGTGGAACTGCGCCCCAAATACGGCTGAAGCTACCAATATGAGTGAGGACAACTTGCGAGATTGACTGGACTGGTCGTGCCTATGCTGTCCCTGAATCAAATCCAAATTGTTGTTGCTGTATCACCATAGTTTTGTCAGCCTTGTGGTGATTTAACCCGAGTGCCACCAGACCTTAGGCAAGGGGTGAGGTTGAGAAAGAGAGTCCTTCATGGTAGCCTCAAACCAGTAATGGGAATTGAACCCATGCTGTTAGCGTTACACTACTCTGTAAACCAACGATGCAGCCAACTGAGCTAAACCAATTCCCAAAGCCAAGTGATCTAATATCATAATTCTTACACATTTCTGTTGAGTTTGAGTCATGTATAAGATTCTGCAGGTAAGGACATTTCTGTTCTCCAAACCTTCATATTGTCCAATGGTTTGACAGTCAATATTAATAACAAGTTTTTTTTTAAGATTTCAGATTTATTTAATCCACTGAACTTAAATTCCTCAGCTGCCATGGTGAAGTTTGTCTGTGGATCAATAATCTAGATGTCTGAAATACCAGATCAGTAACACAGCAATACCAATTAAACAACTTACTGGTATTCACACCTGATCATAGGTTATTTACATAAGGGATAACTTGTAGGCAGTGCTGGTAGAATCACACACCAAGAATTGGGGCTTTCTGTAAACAACAAAAATTGGAGGGATCTTTTAGACTTTAAAGTTACTGGCATATTCAGGTCTCAGCCTAATTTACTGCTCATCCGACTGCAGTTGTGACAGGAATACATATGAAGGTAATGGATTTTCGGCTCAGAGCCTGGCTATTTTTCCTGTTGCTGCAGAGCTCATTTCTGAAGACAAAAAAATGCTCACATCAGCTGATATTTGAAATTTCTGCTCCTTGAATTTCATACAAACTGGCAATTGTGTTTCCAGATTCTGTTCCTGAACTGGGAGAACCAGCAATTCTGGCTGGAATTATTTCCCTGTCCAGGATACAACAGCCTAAACTGACCTCAACATCCAAACAAAGCATTCCACCTCTAATCAGCAGGCTAAATTGGAACAGAGGCAGCAGGTAAGGTGGTAGTGGCAGAAACTCTCATAACATTTAAGTAGTACAGGTACACAACCCTTGATCCGAAATCCGAAAAGCTCCAAAGTCCAAAATTGTTTTCATGGAGTGTGGAGCATTGTTTTGGCGCGTGAACAGGTGACCCAACTCCACATCCACTCTAACCATGTCACTCAGTTTTGACATGGCAGCGTGGCCCAGCACTGATAGGCGTCCATTGTGTCTCAGCGCTCGTACTATTCACACGTGCATCTGCTGTTAGTAATTCTTTTTTATTTCACTGTGAAATGTCATTTATTCCAAAATCCAAAAAATTCCAAATTCCGAAAAACAACTGGCCCCAAAGATTTTGGATTAAGGATTGCATACCTGTATTTAGATGTGCACTTGCAATGTCAAAATAGCTATGGGCCAAGTGCTGGAAAACAGGATCAGAATAGTTAGGTGGTTAATTTTGACTGGTATGAACGTGAAGGCCACAGATCCTTTTCTGGCCTATAGATAACTGTTACTGTCTAAGATACATGAGAATACCATCACCTGCCTCCAAGCTATTCACCATCCTGACTTGAAAATGTATTTTCATTCCCTTACTGTTGCTGCGTCCAAGTCCTGGAATTCCCTCTGTAAGGGCACTGTAGGTCTACCTACAGCAAATGGATTGCAGTGGTTAAAGAAGGCAGCTTAAGGGAAAAGGGTGGGCAATAAATGCTGGATTTGCCATGGCATCCACATCCCAGGAAGGAATAAAGAAAACCTGATGCACTCTTAATATTGGAAATGGAGTAAATCTCACTGTCTCTTCGCTACAAAAATCTCTCTATTCAGACAGAGTCATAAGTCAGGACTTTGTTTGGAGCAGCTCCAGTCCCTTTTGCCAGCACAGCAATGGAATTCATATGTGTGCCTCACCCTGAGGCAGTTATGTAGTAGGGAAGGAGCAGATCCAAGAAAGTCCTCAGTCAAACTTTTTCTCCTGTGCATGAGCGGCATTCTACATGTAGAAAATGTGATTTCCTTGGGTTCTAATGTCGATCCACATTCTCAAAGTGTTCACGGTGCAGGGAACAGAAACAATGTTCTATTCCTTCAAACAAGGTTGACAGGGAATATGCATCCTGAAAAACCGTGTTCATAAACCCAGCTTCTGGAAGAGAAATTGAGTAAAGCCAAGTACTTGGTTATGTTAATGGTACTTGGAAGCTGTTAACTACATATTAGATTGCTTCCAATTGGGACTAAGCACATTGATTGTAGTAATTACACTTCTCTTGATTGTTTCGTTATTCTTTAAAAGGAATATTCTAGAGATAATAAGCAGCTTATCATACTCCAGCATGATTGTTTCTTCAGACATGACACTTCCAATCACTATCTTATTTGGCTGTCGTCTGAGACTGTTTTAAAGAAGTGTTTCTATAAGAATTGCTGCCAATTGCTGTTAGATTTGAGGGTAATATTGAGAGCACCCAGGTGAAACACACAGAAGGACATTCTATCCATTACTTTAACTGACAGACAATCAGACAGGCTTCCCTGCTCATGGGCATTCCTTCTACCTCCAGTTTATGTGAATTATCTGTTTCATTATCCAAAATGCCAAGGTGAAGGCACAGGAAAAGGCTGAGTGCACAGAAGAAGAATGCACTGGTGACTAAAACAGTGAATGAAGACAAATGCCCCCTCAGCATTGAACAGACTTAGTCAAGTCTCTCCCGGTCGTGTTTGTGTTTTAAAGAGAAAAGCCTCCTGTTCTCTTCCAACTAAGCTCCCCACATTTACCTATTCAAGCTAATCACTTTTCTTCCTAAATAAAGACATTCATAACATATTAAAAAAACTGAAGATAAACCCAAGACATCACATCAAAGTGAATGAGGAAATTAGGATTAGAGGAAACATTTAGTGCCATGAATAATCCAATTTAAACAGAATAAAGAATCTCTTGTGATGATTTTACAGTTAATCGACAACGACTTATTCCCTCAACGGTGTCTTTACCAGCTTTAAGTGCTTGTTCTGACATTTCTCTTATGCTTTTGGCTCCCTCTTATTCTTGTGTTTCTCTCTCAATGTCATTTGTTTCCCCTTTTTTTCTTTGTCTCTGTGTTTCTCTCTTTTTCTCTTTTCAGGTTGGGGAGAGTTTGGTGTGGTGTGGGGTGCTGGAACAATGTCATGAACAGCTGCAAATTATCTTGCACACTGGGGGGGTGAGGGTTGTGGTAAAAGTAACACTTTCCGTATTTCCCAATCATGCCTACTTTCCTCCACTCCCTTCATAGAATTGTTCCCATTACTTTCTTCCTGTTCCCGCCAAAGTCACACTTTGGAACAACCTCTGCAGATGGCGAGAGCTCTTGATAAGCCTCCGTTGGGGGTATGGCACTCATTTGTAATCACTGTTTTGGGAAGGATCAAACTGTTGGTGTGCCATGGTTCATCTTGGTGAAAGATTCATTAGGGAGGTTTTTGCCACTCTCCTCTTTCCCGGCCACCATCTACGGGACCCTGGGTCTCATGACGAAAATGACTTGGTGGTCTAACAAGAATAGCTCCTTGTCTTAAACAGGATGAGTTTACTACAAGGTTTGTGAAGGTTTGTAGCTCAGGTTGAGGTTTAGGGTGTAGGTTTGCTCACTGAGCTGTAGGTTTGATATCCAGACGTTTCATTACCTGGCTAGGTAACATCATCAGTGGCGACCTCCAAGTGAAGCGAAGCTGTTGTCTCCTGCTTTCTATTTATGTGTTTGTCCTGGATGGGGTTCCTGGGGTTTGTGGTGATGTGGAAATGACATCACCACAAATCCCATCCAGGACAAACATATAAATAGAAAGCAGGAGACAACAGCTTTGCTTCACTTGGAAGTTGCCACTGATGATGTTACATAGCCAGGTAATCCAATGTCTAGATATCAAACCTACACCCTAGGATGAGTTTACTGCATGATAGTAGTTCAGTACATGTTACTTTGCTGTGGTAGACATTGTTACTGGAACTATGAAGCAGGACCTCGATGCAAGTTCAAATCATCATATTGATTAGTGCTTAGTATACTGCTCAGTTTGAACCCTTTCAGAACTTTCATTCACTTTTATAACAATGACTTGGTGGGCAATTGACTGGAGAGTGCTGCTGCAAGGATTATAAGGGTCACAAAACCATAGGACAGCTCTCTCATACCAGAGTTGGTTTAACCTGAGGGTTACCATGCCTCAGGCAAGGGGAGAGGTTGAGAAGGAAAATCCTTCATACAGTCAGTTAGCTAGATGTCTGGTTTGCAATACAAAGTGATATCAACAGAATGGGTTCAATTTCTACACCGGCTAAAGAAATGGTGGTCCTTCGTTCTCAACCTCTCCCCTTGCTTGAGGCATACTGACCCTCAGGTTAAACCACCATCATTCTCTTTCTCTCCCTTTCTCGATCTAACAAGAGCAGCCTGAGGTTCTGGAAAAACCCCAGTGACTTTATTTTTATAAGGGTTACTTCATAGATCAGCTTGTGTATAATCAGGTGAATGAACATTAATAAGTTTTATTGAATAGAACTACAGATGAGAGATGGTGAAAGCCGATCTGTCCAAGACCCTGTACTCTGGTATAATTGAGATGTTCGTGATTTAAAGATTTTTACATGATATATAGGAAGAAACTGGAGTATTATCCTATGGTGGAGGAGAGGGAGAAACAACGTTTCTCTTTCCTCAATAATTATAATATTCTCTTTACATTTTCTAAAGTTAAAGCCAAAACAAACAGGTAGTTTGATCACTGGTTTGCTTTTTGCACACAGACTTGCACACACGCGAGCACATGTAAACTCTCACATACACACTCACACATGTACACACTTACCCACACACAATGAAGCTCACTCTCTGTGATCAGGCAGCACTCTGTAAATTCACACTTTGAAGGATCAACAACAGCTCATTTATATAGCACCTTCAACCCAGTCTTCAAAGCACTTCAGAGGATTTCGCAGCAAGCCACGTGGAAAATATTCAAACAGTCAATTAATGTTGGAAGAGGTAGATTTTAAGGAGTTTTAAAGAAATAAGCTATAAAGATGGAAAGTAAAGTAGTGCAATTGGAAGGTTTATAAAAGCTATTTCAGAGCTTAAGGCTTTTGGCAGCTGCTGGCCTGGTCTGGAGTGATTTAAACTGAGGATGCTCAAGAAGCTAGAATTGGAGGAGCAGCGGTATCAAGATGGGCTGCAGGGCTTGAGATTTCAGAGATAGGGCAGGTCATGGATTTGAAAGTGAGAATGAGAATTTTAAACTGCTAGATTTTGCTTAGCCAGTATAGTTCAGCAATTGAGCACAGGGAACAGGACACTGAATTTGAACAACCACAACAGAGCTTTGACTGACTTCATGTTTACACAGAGTAGAACATGGAGTCAAGCAAGGAATGCTTTAGAATACTCAAGTTCAGAGGCAACATAGTCATAGATAAAAATTTCCATTGAAGATGAGCTGAGCCAGGAGCAAAGTCAGGCAATATTAAGGAGATGGAAATCTGTGATCTGTGTTATGATTGGGCAATGGAGAGTCATGTCAATGGCACCACAGGGGCAAACAGCAGGTTCAGTCAACTGGCAAAGTGACAAGGTTGTGGCTAGGAACTACAGTTACTGCCAGGAACTGAAGTAATTGGCTTTGGTATCCCCAATATTTAGAAGAAATTTCTGCCCTGCCATTACTGAAAGCCAAACAATCTACATGAAAATGTCAAGAGAGAGAGAGAAGGTAATGTGAGCAGTTAAGGTTATATTTTCCATGGCCTGTGTCGTTAATATCTATATGAAAGGTAACAGTATGTATTTTAATGATGTCACTGCAGGGCAGCTTGTACTTTGAGAAATAGGAGAGACCATAGATGGATCTTCACTTGGGCAACAAAGGAGGTAACAGCACAGAGGCAGGGAGATAAACCACTCAAAAGTAATGTCTTGGTTAATTCTGAATAGATAAGAGTGGAACACGATAAGTGCAGATCCAGCCACAGAAGGACGGTTGGAGGAAGATGGTGTGATCAACCATGTCAAAGGGAATATGAGGAAGGACTAAAGACATTGTAAAGAGAAGGAATCAAAGGTTTTCAGGTGAAAATTTAAACTGTGCAGAATTTACAAGGAGGAAGCTGGCTCACCACTCCCAGAGGGAAAGGAAGTCAGCAACCGGCTGGCTAGGAGAATCCGGAGTCTGTCCTTCCGCAATCATTTACTGTGAGGCCTCCATTACTGGAAACAGGAGCTTTGCCCTTCTCCCATTGGACAGGAGCTGCCGGTCATTCTGACTAGCCAACAGCCTTGGGACCCTCCAACCACATGGAATTAATGTGGATTTCACAAGTTTCCTCATTTCCCCAAACCCCACCTTATCCCACATCCAACCATCCAACTCAGTACCGCCCTCTTGGACTGTTCTTCCTTCCTACTGATCCCCTCCACCCTCCTCTCTGACCTATCACCATCACCCCCCTACCTTCACCTACCTATCACATTCCCAGCTACCTCCCCCCAGCCCCACACCCCATCTCATTTAAATCTCAGTCCCCTAGGGCCACCCCCTCATTCCTGATGAAGATCTCGTGCACGAATCGTCGACTCTCCTGCTCCTCGGATGCTGCCTGACCGGCTGCGCTTTTCCAGCATTACACTTTTTGACTCTGATCTCCAACATCTGCACTCCTCACTTTCTCCCAACTGAATACAGTGCCAGGTAAATCAGGGCATTAGCCTGGGGACAGTATGGTCACCTTAGGGACGTCTGCAAAGGTGGGTTTTAAAATCCAGGTGGGCAGGAAGAAACAACAGTACAATCTTGCAGGGCTGCAGAGGGTGTGGAAGCAGGAACAAAAGATGGGGATCCTTAACTTCCTCACCATCCTTCTGAAAACTTGATGTTTTTAAAAAATATGCTGCCCACTTGAGCACATTACAGACTGGACTGGGTAACATTGAGGTCAACTGAGCTTAATAAGCTCCATTCATCCTTAATTAGCTATTTATTTTTAATCAGTGATTTATTTACCTGCAGTAGGCAGGCTGCCTAACTCGCTTGTCTGTATTGAGAGGGTGAGTTTGGAGGGGGGTTAGTGGGAAGGTGGCACACTGGGCATCTTTTGCCATTCTCTCCCCTTGTCCCATGAAAATGTACCCTGCAGCCCAACAATGTTCAGCTTTTGCAAATACAGGAAGAGTTTCATGCATTACATAAATATTAACACAGGAATTTATGATAGGAAGAATGGTGACACCGATATGTGACAAAAAGCATGTTAGCACAAGTTAGCCTTTTTAGGCAGGAAATGCATGCAGATGCAGGATATTTAAGAGTTAACTAGTCTATTTCCTGTGCATTAGACATTTGTGATGATAGGAGTAGAACCAAAGTAAAGAGAGGTGACATACATAAGTGTGGACCCGTTGGATGGAAGACCTATTTCTGTAAATCCTAGATACTGGTATTTTTATCTGTTATAGAATGGGAGTCAAAACCATGTCCGGTCTTCAGCTAAAAAGGGCAGCGTGCAACTGTACCAACACATACAGGAATACCTCAGTTACTAGTCTAACACCCTTTATTCTGTCTATGTTTTATTCCTATTTGACAGTGTAAGTAATCTGGATGAGTAATTCTGATGCCCAGGTTAATGTTCCTGGGGTCTCACCATAGCAGATGGTGGAATTTAAATTCAACGAATAAATGCGGAATCAAAATCTATTCTTCAGTGATCATTAGTTGTTGTAAAAACCTATCTGTTTCACTAATGTCCCTTTAGGGAATGAAATCTGATATTACTACCTGGTCTGGCTTTTTTGTGACTCACAGAGACATTTACCGCCTTCTGATGTTGTTTAGCAAGACACTCAGAGCTGAAAATGTGTTGCTGGAAAAGCGCAGCAGGTCAGGCAGCATCCAAGGAACAGGAAATTCGATGTTTCGGGCATAAGGCCGAATTTCCTGTTCCTTGGATGCTGCCTGACCTGCTGCGCTTTTCCAGCAACACATTTTCAGCTCTGATCTCCAGCATCTGCAGACCTCACTTTTTCCTAGCAAGACACTCAGTTCAAGAGCAAGTAGGGATGGGCCAAAAACGCTGGCCTTACCATGATACCACAATCCATGGAAAAATAACAAAAAAGAATAAAATGTACTGAAGATGGGAAATAAGAAAGTGACTGTTGGTTGGATTCTCTCTATGTTGCAGGCCAAAGCACTACAAAGGCAAGTAGATACGGCACCACAATTGCTAAGATGGTGAATTATCCAATGTTAAATATATCAGGACTATATATTATCATGGTGAACATAGGCATATACAATGAAACAAGTTAACAGGAAGTGTGTACAGCCCTAACCAATGTATTGCAGGTAATAACTTCAAGGAATTATTTTGCACAAAAGGTAATAAATATTTTGTGTAACTTGACTCTTTATCATTTCTCACACCAACACATCCATCCAAGCCAATTCAATATTGGCCCTTTTACTGCCTCACTTCACACCAAGGCCTGAAACACTCCCTCCAGATGTAACTATGATTGACTTGTGATTCTTTCAATCTATTTCACTGCTCACATGACAGTCCCTGTAGACAAGAGACATCAATGACAGGCTGAGCAATTGCTTTGCAGAACAGCTCCTTCAGTCTATAAGTGTGACCCTGAATTTCTGGTAGTCCGTCATTTTGATTCTATCTCCATTCCCACTCTGACCTTTCTGCATTAGCTTCCTGTTGTAGTGAAGCTCAATGCGGGGCAACTAAATCTGTTTCCTGCTATTCTTTTAAAATAGAAAGCTGCTGATAATGTTCCTCATTCTCATCCAATTGTATTTCCATTACTTCCATGGTACAGACACAAAGCTGGTGCCAACATGTGCCAGCCAAACTCGTCTGTCTTGATTTAGCCAGCAATGCCCTCTAGTGGTTTAAACTTAAAGTAACAAATGACAATGAAAACGATAAAGGATTGATTCACATCATGCCTTTCATAACCTCAATGCCTTACAAAGCACGAGAAAGCCCATTAATTATAGTTGTACAACGTAGGAGACAACCAATCTTCTCTCAGCAAGCCTACAAAACAACAGTGTGATAATGGACAGATAATCTTCTTTATGGAGTTGACTGAAGGACCTCATGGTGGTCTCTAAAGCTCAGCTCCCCTGCCCTAGATCTGTTACATCGCCCTGGCAGGGAAGGTGGACCCTTGGTTTAATATCTCAATGGAAAGTTGGCTGGAAGTAGATGCCCAATAGATAGTGCAGTACAAGAGAGTTGCTGCTTCAAAATTCAATCACTAATCCTAGTTAGTTTAGTTTTCACTTTCTTTCTACTGATGAAGTTTGATTCATATGGGAGACCATGAAAAAGATATTGAAGTTTGTTAAAAATTCTCAATGTTCAGGGTGTCCAAACTTCTTTTGCAGAAGTACCATATTTCAATACTTTTTCTCACTCACATAATCTGAGAACAAAGTTTGGAAACATAAGACATTAGAAATTCATTGCCCCTGGTCCATAGACTGTATGTTGGACAACTGTGTTAGAAACTACCGATTTTACCTTACAGTTCTGATTAAGGTTTCGGTTTGTAACATCACATGACTTGCTGAGGATATGGATTATTTTCCATTTCCCTTGTGTATCTTTGATATCTGTTCAAAATGCATGTGCTCAAGATGACCAGAGCTCTTGAACATATTTGATTATAGGTGTTTAATTAGTTAATGCACACTTAGTGACCATGAAGTCCCAGTGAGATCCATTACAGTTGCTGAGGGGATTACAGAATTAGAAAGAGGTACTGCAAGGCTCACACTCTGATTTTCAGAAATAACTAAAGGATGCCACCAGATCTGGACACAGCTAAACCAACTGAGATGTGGCCAAGAAAGACAAAATGCTGGAGAAACTCAGCAGGCCTGGCAGCATTTGTCAAGATAGAAATAGTTAACATTTTGTGTCCAATATAAAGAGTCAAAACATTAACTCTGTTTCTCTCTCTCGACAGATGCTGCCAGGTCTGCTGAGTTTCTCTAACATTTTCTGTGTTTATTCTAGATCTCCACTATTGGTTTTTCTTTGAGATGTCAGTGAACACACGGGGAATGCCAAGTTGTGCCAGCCAAGAGGACTGTGTGCTTGCCACCGGCTGGTAAGTAGGCCAGTTAAAAATGCTGGCACGTCAGCTTGTGATCTGCATGCTGTACATTGGACACCACTGCTTGAGACAGACATAGCTTAACATGTAATGTGTTGAACCAGTTTGTCAGTGAATGGATTTAAAACAAAACATGAGAATGACTCCAGCAACCCCAAACAGAACAGTGACCCCAAAATACCTACAGCAAAACAGTGGGCTCAGCAGGACACCGGCAAGCTTGTTTCATGGCTACGATAGCTGCTCCTTTAAGAGAGAGGGCAACTCACAAGGTATTACCTGCACCTTTGGAGACAGTGATGTACTACATTTATATAAGGCCTGTTCTACTGTTAACTGATCCTGTGGTGGAGTTAATTCAAAAGGTATTGCATTATCAAAATGACTCACGTCAGTCGCTTTCTTCTCTGCTATTTCCAATTTCCCATGAGTATCTCGCAAGGATTCAGAGCACTTGTCAAGCTCATCTTCAGTTGCTTTTTGCTTCTTTTGCAAGCTAATAATCTCTTCTTCCAGCTAATAAAATCAAAGATCACATTAATATGTTCAAGAACATGCAACAATACAACAGAAAATATACCTGATCAGTCACTTACCAGTGTGCATTTATTTTTTGGCTATTTTATTGTTAAATACTAACAATACGTGTGATTCAGTTGGTAACAGATTTGTCTCAGTCTCTGAATCCAAGTCCCACTTTGGGGCTTCTGTGCAAAGATCAGGGCCAACACTGGGCAGTGCTGAGACAGTGCTGCACCGTCTGAGGTGCTGTTTCTCAGTTGAGATGTTAAACTAAGGCTTCATCTGCCTATTTGTGTAGGTGCAAAGGATTCCTTGGCATTATTTTGAATGACAGCAGCAAAGTTATCCCTTGGCCAATTCTTATCCCGCAGTCAACATCACAAAACAAGTAAATTGTCCAACTATTATCAGAGTTGTGGGAGTTTGCTGAGCACAAATTAACTTCAATGTTTTTGACATAATAATAACACGTCAAAAATATTTATTTGATTTTAAGCACTTTTAAACACCAGAGATGTCTGGGGGCCATAAAAGTACAAAATAGATGCAAGTCTTTCTTCTATCTTTTTATAACGTGGAGGTGCCAGTGATGGACTGGGGTGGACAAAGTCAAAAATCACACAACGCCAGATTATAGTCCAAAAGGTTCCGAAAGCTTGCGGTTTCAAATAGACCTATTGGACTGTAACCTAGTGTCGTGGGATTTTTGACTTTATCATTTTATAACATTTACTCAATAAATTTGACATTTCCCCACTTTTAAAATATATCATCAGATCCTTTGTGGTTATTAGTTGCCACAGATGGGGGATGGATGGTAGTCTGTGCACTTTCTCTGTATGTCTCTCTCTCTCTCACACCTTCCCACCACGATAGTGGGTTTGCAGAGGGAGAAGACTATTTGATTATGATGGCAAATCTGGTCATGGCCTTTCCATTTCTGACTGAATTGAGTTACCACTACTTGAGGCCCTTAAGTGACCAAAATTCATGACCACTTTAGGGCATTTTTAAAAACAAAATGCATTCAAATTCACCATCTGCAATGTTGGGACTCAGACTATAACTTCACAGCATTAAACTTGGCCTCGTGGATTGCGTGAGTCCAGTGCTATTGTCACTTTACCACTACTTCTCCTCACTTCAGGTCTCAGGCCAGCACTGCTGGTTTGATCCAGCTGCAGCAGCTCTCACCCGGTGGTGTACACAGCAGCTAGAAACAACTGGCCACCTCCTGGGGTGACACGGGAGGGGGAGATGCACTTTTATCCAAACCCCTCATCAGTTGATTCCTGCTCCTATCACTCCCCCACCCCCCCACACCCCCCCCCCCACCCCCCAGGCCGGCTGGTGACCTCACCACCCTCTGTCCTGCTTGTGGCCTGGTGGACCTTCCCATATACAGGCACAGTGAGTCTCACATCAGCTCTCCAGATCACTGCGCCTTCTCAATCAAGGCTCCACCATGATCTCAGTATTGCTGAACTAAGAAAACTGATCTAGGGCTCTCTATCATTGGGTGCTCCATGAGGGTGGATGGTGACTGAGTTGCTTGGGTGCTCCATGAGGGTGGATGGTGACTGAGTTGCTTGTGATACCTCCTGTAGTTGGATAATCTGCTGCCATTTTGTCTAGATTCATACTTGAACTTCAGTGACCTGGCTGAGGCATCAGAAGGCTATACTGATGTGAGGTACAGCTTTCAACAGCAGTAGTGAGGGCTGGGGGATAGTTAGACCCAGTCTCGGACCTAGAACTGAAGGATTTTCTCCCTGTGACTGCTCATCAAGAACTGGCCTTCCTATCACATATACTCAACACATTAACAGAAGGGGAGAGGGAAATCCAGAGCCATCTACCAACTCCAGTCACCGTGACTGTTCTACTGGACCCCACAATGAGGTGTTGCTTCTGATCCGAGGCTGACAGCAGGTGCTGCAGCCTGCCAGGGAGCCTGACACATTGCCCCTTTAACACAGGCTCCTGGAACAACTATGGGGCGTTCCCTTGGCTTCCCCCTGAGGCGCGCCCAGCCACAGTGTGCAGTCTAGGCGCACAGTAAATTCAGAACGAATTGAAGTTCTGGTTTGGTTTCTACAAGGTTCCACAAAAGTGGGCGGTGATAGACTTTGTTACAGAATGAATTTTACTGACCCCCTCTCCCCCCCATTCCAATTACTTCAATCCTTGAAGGACCCTCTTATTCCATTATTAACAGTTTAAAGCTGCCTGCAGATATTGATAAAAACTAAAATACCATGGAGTTAATACCGAACAAAGCGGCCTTTCCCCGAGCTGAGAGCCGGACTGACTGACTGAGGGGGAATGGAGTCACTTGTACAAACTGCCTTTACAAACAGACATGGTGTACCATACATTCCCCACCTGCAGGCACCTGTCCTCCGCTGCCTTCCTGTCCACTTCTGCCTGGTCTGCCTTGTCCATTGCATTTTCTTTTTCCAGCTTCAACATTTGCATCTTCTTCTTAAGGGCATCCATGGTGCTCTGATTGCTTTACGCTTTAGTTTGAAGGGGTTTTTTTTCTTTTTTAAAAGAAGGAAAAAGCCAACCCTGCCTGTGTGGGAGTTGACTTTTGGAGCCGAGTCTGTGATGTGCTGCTGCCGAGTTTTACCCTGGAGTGAGCGGCGGCGCAGGCAGTGCGGGAGAAATAAGGAGTTGGGGAGAGGGGGGTGGAGGGAGGCTGGATTTCCGGGCAAAAGGAACCGAAATCCAATGACTTCTTTTGGAAAGGGCTGAGGGGATGGTGGCGAGTGTGAGAGGGGGCGGTGCTGTGCCACATCGCTGAGATGGGACGTGGCTTCTTTGTCAGCTCCAACTCTGCCCGTCTTTGGGAGTCTCTGACTCAGCCAGATGGAGAGAAAGGAATGTGTCTGCTTCTACTCTTTATACGAAACCCATGTCTATGGTTCAGTCTCTCCGTACAAACAGGCTGGGAGAACTCTCCAGCTCAGCTCTGTAACCCCAGGCAACCCCTGTACTTCCTCATGCATCGCCAAAAGCACCTATTACCGAATTGTCCTTAATAAATCACACATTTCTATTCCTTTCCTTTTTACTTCGTTCTTTCAATCCACTTAATAGTCTTCATCTTTTCAGCTTTGATTGGTCTGTGTCTCTGGTTGGGTAAGGATTAAGGGCACTCTAGCCCACAAGTTTTTGTCCCCAGTGTCAAATCCCTCCAGGCTCCAAGAGATGCAGAAATAAGGCAGGTCAGTGGAGTTGAGGTACTGTTAAAACAATGATCGAACTGAATGGTGGGAAGTTTTACTCTGCATTACTCCTGTTCCTATATTCTTCCCCCTATGTTGGGTAGGAGGATATTTTACAGTTGCCACAAATCACAGCGTCTTCCAACAATGGATTAATGATCAGCTCACAGCACCAACTCCATTCCTCCACTGTTGATTTGATTTCTGCCCCTGGCTGTTCTCAAAGGTTGATGGAACCTATTTACCATTTGTGTGTCCCAGTTGAGTCTGTGCTGAGATCTAAATCTTTCCCATTCAAAGAGAGCTTTGATCTCTGTAATCACTGGTTCCTCAGCCCATTGTACCACTAAGACACATAGCCATGCTTAATTGTCTCTAGAGATTATTCCAATACTCTCCAAAGCAATCTCCCATTCCCTGCACCTCACCCCACCCGCCAAATTTCTCCCAGCCCTGAAGGGATTTAAAATTGGAGGTGACCATCTTGCAATTGACCGGTGGGGTACAGAGTCCTCTGGGGATGCAGACATATTAGAGCTGGAAGGATGAGACCTTCCAACTGGATTAAAATAATTTAATAAAACTAGATAAAATAGAAATGTGAAGGATAATTCTCGTTCTCCATATTCTACCCTGTTCACACTCATTAGTCTTTCCTGGCCTTGCTGACCCAGTCTCAGACCTAGAACTGAAGGATTTTCTCCCTGTGACTGCTCATCAAGAACTGGCCTTCCTATTACAAATACTCAACACATTAACAGAAGGGGAGAGGGAAATTGTTTCCGATGCCTGTCCT
Source organism: Hemiscyllium ocellatum (assembly GCF_020745735.1). Classification (NCBI taxonomy): domain Eukaryota; kingdom Metazoa; phylum Chordata; class Chondrichthyes; order Orectolobiformes; family Hemiscylliidae; genus Hemiscyllium; species Hemiscyllium ocellatum. The sequence goes on along the minus strand of NC_083401.1, from coordinate 61,281,801 downwards.
TGCCTTCCCCAACCTGACAGTCACTAGCTCCAGTCACCGTGACTGTCCTACTGGACCCCACAATGAGGTGTTGCTTCTGATCCGAGGCTGACAGCGGGTACTGCTGACTTGTACTGACTCCTGCTCATTCAGTACCTTCAATTTAAAATTCTCATCTTCAGATATAAATCCTGGCCCTTCACTCCTCGAGTTCTCCAACCTTCCAAATGCACCACCCTCCTCCACCACTGGCACCTTGCCATCCCCGACTGAATTCATTGTGCTTTCAACTGTTGACGTTCTAAGCCCTTGAATTATTTTCTAAGTCTGTATAATGGCATTCATTCCAGACCATCCTTAAAATCAATTTATTTGACCAAGCTTTTAATAATCTCATTTCATATTTATTGGTTTGGCTTGGCATCAATTTTAGTCAGCTAATATTTATGTGAAGAGTTATAGGTGCTATAAAAATGTAAGTTATTGTTGTTCCCTGCTTTCTGCAGACCGCTAAGGGGTGTGATCTTAGTGAATACAACCACATCATTCAAATCTCTTTTTCAAAATCACCTCATTCCTGTTACCTCTCCTATCCCAGTCTCTAATTCTTACTGAAATATGTCTGCAGTTCTTCTTCTGACTGTCAGATTGTGGAAGGCAAGGACTAGGCATCGGAAACAATTTCATTTGTTTGGGAGAATTAAGTTTGAACAGAAAGTGTGAATAGTTAAAATATCTGATGCTTTTCAGTTCTATGGTATTGTTTAGATAAAACATTTTCATGCACATAATACTGCAGCAGTGTTCACCCTGAATATTATCAATTATTCATGATACATTCTTCAAAATAGGTGAATGCTATAGGCAAAGACTTTAAGCCTCTCTGACAGGATTCTAAATCCGGCATTTACTTGAAAAATCTGTAATGCTAAGTTCTTTGTCAATTATTGATCATTTTCACTTGAATAAGCAAATGAGGGATGAAATTATATTCTGTTTATTTGCAGTTAGTTGGAGTCATAGAGTGATAGAGATGTACAGCATGGAAACAGACCCTTCAGTCCAAATTGTCCATGCCCACCAGATAGCCTAAATTAATGTAATTCCATTTTCCAGCATCTGGCCCATATCCCCCTAAACCCTTCCTATTCACATACCCATCCAGATGCTTTTGAAATATTGTAATTGTACCAGCTTCCACCACTTCCTCTGGCAGCTCTTTCCGTACATGCACAACCCTCTCTGTAAAAAGTTAATCCTTAGATCCTTTTAAAATTCTCCCTTCTCACCTTAAGCCAATGCTTTCTAGTTTTGGACTCCCCTACCTGTGGAAAGGTCTTTGACTATTCACCCTATCCATGCTCCTCATGATTTTATAAACTTCTATAAGATCACCCCTCAGCCTCTGATGCTTCAGGAAAAAAGCCCTATCCTATTCAGCCTCTCCCTGTAGCTCAAACCCTCCAATCCTGGCAACATTCCTGTAAGTCTTTTCTGAACCCTTTTAAGTTTAACAACTTTTTTCCTATAACAGAGGGACTAGAATTGAATGCAGTATTCTGAAAGTGGTCTAGTCAACATCCTATATAGTAGCAATATGACCTCCCAATTTTTTTTATTTCAAAAATATACTTTATTCATAAAATAATTTGATGGTCTGTACAGTTGGTCATGCCATACAAATGTAAACATTTACATACAGAGATCGGAATTTATCATTGTTATATACAGGTCTGTGCATTTCTCACTCATATGTCTATATATTTACCTGAGGCGTCAGCAGAGCCCAAATGGCTGCGTGGGCCCTCTGTTCTTCATTGAGCAGGCAGATGTTACACGGTGGTCTTTCCCCACCGCGCCTTGGCAGCAGTTGCCCCAAGCTTCAGCGCATCCCTCAACATGTAGTCCTGGACCTTGGAATATGCCAGTCTGCAAAACTCAATCGGGATCAACTCCTTCAGCTGGAAGATCAACAGGTTTTAGGACCACCCAGAGAGCATCCTTCACCGAGTTGATGATCCTCCAGGCACAGTTGATATTCGTCTCGGTGTGCGTCCCGGGGAACAGGCCGTAGAGCACGGAGTCCCGCGTCACGGCGCTGCTCGGGACGAACCTCGACAAACACCACTGCATTCCTCTCCAGACTTCCTCTGCGTAGGCACATTCCAGAAGGAGATGTGTGACAGTCTCGTCCCCCCCGCAGCCGCTTCGAGGGCAGTGTGCAGTGCTGCTGAGAGTCCAGGCGTGCATAAAGAATCTCACAGGCAAAGCCCTTCTCACCACCAGCCAAGCCATGTCTTGGTGCTTGTTGGAAAGTTCTGGCGATGAGGCATTCTGCCAAATGGCTTTGACAGTCTGCTCAGGGAACCGCTCGATAGGATCCGCCCTCTCCTTTTCCCGAAGGGTCTCAAGGACACTACGTGCTGACCACTTACTGATGGACTTGTGGTCAAAGGTGTTTTTCTTCATAAACTTCTCCACAAAGGACAGGTGATACGGAACGGTCCAACTACTCGGAGCGTTCTGCGGCAGCGAGGCCAGGCGCATCCTTCGCAACACCGGGGACAAGTAGAACCTCAGTACGTAGTGACACTTGGTGTTTGCGTACCGGGGATCCACGCACAGCTTGATGCAGCCACACACAAAGGTGGCCATCAGGGTGAGGGTGGCATTGGGTGTATTTTTTTCCCCCGTTTCCCAGATCTTTGTACAGCGAGTCCCTTCGGACCCGTCCATCTTTAACCTCGATATAAACTGGAAGATGGCCCGGGTGACTGCAGCGGCACAGGTTCTGGGAATAATAGCAATGACAGTGCCTCACACCTGATGACCAGGTTTTTTCTGGCGATGGAGAGTGACCGTAGCTTCCATCTGCCCAGTTTCTGCCTCAATTTGCTGATATGCTCCTCCCAAGACTTGGCGCATGCCCTAGTCCCCCCGAACCAAATACCCAGCACCTTCAGGTGGTCGGTCCTGATGGTGAAGAGGATCGAGGATTGGTCGGCCCAGTTCCCGAAGAGCATGGCCTCGCTCTTGCCTCGGTTTACCTTGGCCCCCGAGGCCCGTTCGAACTGGTCACATATGCACATGAGTCTGCACACGGACAGCAGATCCGAGTAGAAAACGGCGACGTCATCCATGTACAGGGAGGCCTTAACCTGCAGGCCCCCAATTCCTGTACTCAATACACTGACCAATAAAGGCAAGCTTACCAAATTGGCTTCTTCACTATCCTGTCTACCTGTGACTCCACTTTCAAGGAACTATGAACCTACTCTCTAAGACCTCCATTTGACAACACTCCCCAGAACCTTATTATAAAGTGTTTTTTGTAAGGCAGAAAATCATACAATCCACCTCAAAAGTAACTTTGTGGACTTATAGTTCTATGGTTGTTTTTATGGCTGAAACTAATGTAAATTTATGTTCACACTTGTGGGAGTACTTCAAGGTAAAAGACTTTTACTCAAGGATACAATTATGTTTTAAAATGATTTGGTTTTGAAAGTGAATGTATGTAACAGGACTATGATATATTACTTTGGGATTAGGTGAGTTTTGTATAGTTGTAGTTATGTTGTACTTAGCTGTAGAGTTGGAACATTTGGGAAGATACTTAATCACTGGGAGGTGACACTGCATATTCTAAACAGATGCTTTTACTGTTTACTGACATTTTGTTATCTTGACAAAGATCTATGGAGTTGATAAGCTCAGAGAAATAAGCTGTCACAAAAGGGATGATCTTATATTCTAACAGCTAATAATTTATCAGGAGAAACGGGAGTGGTGTGATTAAGAAGGCCATTATTTTTAAAGAAACCAATTGAGCAGACGCTGCAATGCAGGATTGACCTTGCACTGTTCATGCACTAATAAACCCATGTAGAGTTCAGGAAAACTCCAATCCTATACAGAGGTAAGTGACTAGCAATGCTTATTAGGTGGTGATTGTTTGGTCTTCCTTTCTGTTGTGTTGAAATCAAAGACATAAAGAGAACTTTAGTCAACAGGAGATCTGTGCCCAGTCAGTAGTTTCACAAACAGGCATCCTAAAGTGCACCAAGTAAAAAATGCATTGCTTTTCTAATGCACTATGCTTTATTTCTTATGATAAACTTAATAAATTCTGTAAATCATGTGAAAATATATTTACACCTGGAATCAAGACTAGGTAAACTTTTAAATTTGTTCTCTCAAACTCAATCCATAATTGCAATAGATTTCGGACTCAATGTTAAAGTGCACACCAAAATCACTCACCTTCCAATCTTCCAACACATTTTTTTTATTTGGTTTTGCAAGGAGTTGCTTATTTTCCAATTTCCAGCTGACAGAGGATGCACAATTGATCTGTATTGTCTCTTCTACATGTTGCCAGACTTTGTGCCTATTTCCAGAATTCTTGGTTCAGAATTCTCTGTGTACAATGTATTTTAAATTGATAATTCTATCTTTTGCATCTTTGTAATTTTACATCATGAATCTTTATATCTGAAATTCTTGAATTATGACACTTGCACATTCATGAAGAACGAGAAATATCATGGCTGTGATACACGATACTAAAACAGTCCAGTAAGCCTAATATCAATGGTAGGTAAATTACTTTGGAAGGCTCTGAGAGGTAAGATACACATGCATTTGGAAGGACAGGGTTGATTAGGAGTAGTCAGCATGACTTTGCGCATGGGAGATCATGCCTCACAAATTTGTTAGAGTTCTTTGATGAAGTGACCAAGAAGGTTGACGAGGGCAGGGCAGTAGTGTATATGGATTTCAGTAAGGCTTCGATAAGGTTCCACGTGGTGGGCTAATCTGGAAGGTTAGATCGCATGGAATACAGGGACAGCTGGCAAATTGGGTACACAATTCGCTTGATGTTAGGAAGCAGAGAGTAATAATGGAAGGACACTTGTCAGATGGGTGCCCTGTGACTAGTGGAGTGCCTCAGAGGTTGGTGCTGGGCCCTTTACTATTTGCTATCTATATTACTGATTTGGATGAGAACGTACAAGGCATGATTGGTATGTTTGATGACACTAAAATAGGCAGTATTGTGGACAGTGAGGAAGGTTTTCATAAATTGCAAAAGGACCTTGATCAGCTGGGGAAGTGGGCCAAGAAATGGCAAATGGAGTTTAATATAGATAAGTGTGAGGTCTGCATTTTGGAAAATCAAATCAAGGTAGGAGTTTCATGGTGAATGGTAGGGCCTCAAGGAGTGTAGTGGAACAGAGCGACATTGGAGTTCAGGTGTACAGCTCTCTGAGAGTGAAGTCACAGATAGGCAAGGCAGGAAAGAAGGCTTTTGGCACATTGGCTTTCATCAGTTAGGGGATTGAGTATCGAAGTTGGGAAGTTATGTTGCAGTTGTACAGGCCACACTTGGAATATTGTGCTCAGTTTTGGTCACCTTGTTATAGGAAGGATGTTATTAAACTGGAAAGAATGCAGAAGAAATTTACACGGGTGTTGTCAGGATTGAAAGGTTTGAGTTATATGAAGAGATTGGACAAGCTAGGACCTTTTTCTTTAGAGTGTATGAGACTGAGGAGGGATTTTACAGAGGTGTATAAGATCAGGGGATTCATGGATAGGGTGAATGTACTCAAGCTTTTTCCCAGTGTCAGGGAATCAAGCACTAGAGGCCATCAGTTTAATATTAGATGGAAAAGGACAAAAGGGAAGCTGAGGGGCAACTTTTTACACAGAGGCTGGTATGTATATGGAATGAGCTGCCAGCGGAAGTGGCTGAGGTGGGCACATTAACAACATTTAAAAGGCATTTGGAAAAATACACGGTTAAGAAAGGATTTAGAAGGATATGGGCCAAGTGCAGGAAAATGGGTTTAGAATAGACGGATGCTTAGGTTGGCATGGACCAGTTTGGGCCAAAAGGCCTGTCTCTGTGCTGTGGGACTCTATGACCTCAGTTAACATCTAAATGACAGTACCTCCAACAGTGCAGTGCTCTGTCAGTACTGCACTGGAGTGGGAGCTTTGTTGAGCTCAAATTCTGGAGTAGGACCTGAACTTAGAACCTTTGATTCAGAGGCAACCAATGAACAACAGCTCACACAAATATTGAGACTTTGGTCACAAATTTTCACCTAAACTTCTATTTTGCATTGTGTGTGTTCTAGTGAACTCGAACATCAACATTTCCTGAATTTCAACTTTGATATTCAATGGGATATTAGTCACTGTGTTTTTCATCATCACATTTGCTTTCTAGGTTCTTAATATCTTAAGGAAAAAGGGGGCTAGTAACTATCCTTGGACCAAAGGATCTGAGAGAATATTTTGGGATTGCACTTGGAATATGAAATCTAATGCATCTGACTAAAATGCTAGAATTTTAAAGTCTGCAGTGATCAAAGTCCAGGGAAACTTAAACAAGAATTTCAAACCAAATCCTAATGCTAAACAGGCTAAGGTTTAAACGTTTTGTGGTGAATTAGAAATAACTAAATAAAACACTTTAACCCAGGATCTGCCTAGTAAACAGTGCAACTAATATTGAAACAAGTACTTGCACATTTTTTACTGAAGTAGCTTTCCTATATTTAAGAACACGCTGTGGAGAGTGAAATGAAGCTTTTGTGCATTTTGTTTTATTCTATCCATTTTCTGTCCAGCTGTAATCTCTGAAATCTTCTGACCTGTTAATTGATATGGATGGAAGGATGCTAGTTATCCTCCAATATATGTTCAAGTGCATAAACATCATTTGATAGCTCTGACTCTGAGTGCATCCAGGTTACTCGTAAGAACAGAAATAGAAGCTGGTGTAGGTCATTTGGACCTTTTGAGTTTGGTTTCCCATTCAGCAAGATCTTCTCCCTCAGTTCCACTTTCGCACATTACCTTAATGTTCATTGCTTGGATTCACAGCTCTGTGTGAGAAGTCATGACAATGAGCATAACAGCTCACAGGCTGATGTAAAGGAGATTTAGATTAGGTTCCCTACAGTGTGGAGACAGGCCCTTTGGCCCAACAAATTCATGCCGACCCTCCAAAGAGACAGGCCCTTCGGCCCAACAAATTCATGCCGACCCTCCAAAGAGTAACACCCCCACCCCCCTTCTAATGCTCCTAACAACTATGGACAATTTAACATAGCCAATTCACCTGACCTGAACATCTTTGGACTGTGGGAGGAAACCGGAGCACCCAGAGGAAACCCACGCAGACATAGGGAGAATGTGCAAACTCCACACAGTCACCTGAGGCTGGAATCAAACCTAGGACCCGAACGCTGTGAGGCAGCAGTGCTAACCACTGAGCGTAAGCAACCGCTATAAATTTATTGAGAAATTCAGAAGGCTGTATCAACAATGGCCAAGGTTAAGTCGAAAGCTGTCACAGTCTTTTTTTTCCCCATAAAATATTACAAATTATTACAATGAGGAGAAAGTGAGGACTGCAGATGCTGAAGATCAGAGCTGAAAATGTGTTGCTGGAAAAGCGCAGCAGGTCAGGCAGCATCCAAGGAGCAGGAGAATCGACGTTTCAGGCATGAGCCCTTCTTCAGGAATGAGGCAACACATTTTCAACAAATTATTACAATGTTAAAGTATTTACAATCCAATAACTGAGTATTCCACTTTATTGGTTTACGTGAGTGTTAATGAGCCATCTCCCACCTTTCTTCAGCATCAGTGAACAAATAGGGTAAACATTTTGAGTCTGATATGATTCTTCCTCACAACTCTCTTTATTTAGTTCTGAGGAAGAGTTGTATTGGACGTGAAATATTCACTTGGGTTTTCTGTCTCCCCAGATGGTACCATACCATTGGAATTTCTTCTGCATTTTCTGTTTTTATTTCAGATTTTCAGCACCTGCAGTACTGTGCTTTAATCCCAACTTCTTTCTGATCAACATATCCTTCTATAATTTCCCATGTGTTATCCAACTTCCTCTTAAACATATACATGTTAGTCATCCCAATTACTCTCTGTGAAGTAAGCTCTACATTATAACCACACCCTGGGCCAATATTTTTCTCCTGAGGTGCCTTTTAGATTTTTTTAATGACTACCTTTTAATTACTACCATGGAATTAATAATGGGGAAATAGGGAAACAATAGATAATTTAAACCAATAATTTACATTAGGCTTCCTGGTGAAGGATATTATAAACATCCTGAGGATAACAGGTAAGCAAGGTGCTGATAGGAGGAAACACCTTGTAACGGACTCTATCACAAGGGACAAACTTATAGGTCTAAAGGTAGACAAGTCACCAGGACCTGATTGCCCACACCATCAGAGGAAGTGGCTGCAAGGATTGTGGTCAAAATATTCCAGAGCTCGCAGGATTCCGGGAGGATTGGTTAACACAGAAAATAGATTCTGAATTAATGTGACTTTCTCAAGTTGGAAAGATGGTACTAATGGATTGCCCCAAGGATCAGTCATAGGGCTTTATTTATTTACTATATTAGTGACTCAGAGGTGGGAGTAGAGTGAGTATATCCAAACATTTCACTCAGCTGATTCCCAGCAGGAAGAGGATTACTTATCATGAATGGCTAAATGGCTTTTATTCATTGTAGGGCGATCTTAATGAAACTTACAAGATTGAAGGGTTCAGCAGGGTAGAGATGAAAAAGGTGTAGATTAGTTTAGATTCCCTTCAGTGTGGAAACAGGCCCTTTGGCCCAACATGTCCACACCGACCCTCCGAAGAGCAACCCACCCAGACCCATTCCCCTACATTTTACCCCTGACTAATCCACCTAACATTACGGACAATTTAGCATGGCCAATTCACCTAACCTGCACATCTTTGGACTGAGAAAGGAACCAGAGCACCTGGTGGAAACCCACGCAGACACAGGGAGAATGTGCAAACTCCACACAGACAGTTGCCCGAGGTGGAATTTTACCCGGGTCCCTGACGCTGTGAGGCAGCAGTGCTAACCACTTAGTCACCATGCCACCCATATTTCCACTTTGGGGAAATCTCCAAGTGAGGGACATAGTTAACAGAATAAGACCGTACATTTTAAAATTGAGACTTGAAGGAATTTCATCTTGGAGGGGAGTGAATTTGGAATACTCTGCCTGATGGAGTTGTGCAGACCAGTCACCTGAAGAAGAAGTGGATGGATTTGTGAAATTTCAGGGAGATGATGGCTGTGCTGTACTGCCAGAAAAAGACTTGGGGTCTGCAGCGGATCAGCCGTGATCTTATTAAATGGTGGGGCAGGCTTGAAGGGTCGAATGGCCTACCCCTGCACCAATTTCTTTTGTTCATATAACTTGTACTTAAAACCCCAATTCAAATCTCTGGCATCAGACCTACTTCGAAATTCTGACGCAATATTGCACAATTATGTGGTAAGCAGAACATGTTTCATTTCAGTGCCAGTGCAATACCAGATATGTAGCCAGTACATGCCAATGATAGACTGATAAACAACTGTACTGACTGTACCCAACCCTCTCATACTTACAAATTGGAAAGGAAGCACTAAATAATGTCATAGAGTCATAGAGATGTACAGCATGGAAGCAGACCCTTTGGACCAACTCGTTCATGCTGACCAGATATCCCAACCCAATCTAGTCCCATTTGTCAGCACCCGGCCCATATCCCTCTCAACCCTTCCTTGTATATATATATATATCCGTACAGATACCTTTCAAATGTTGTAATTATACCAACCTCCACCAATTCCTCTGGCAGTTCATTCCATACACACACCACACTCTGCGTGAAAAAGTTACCCCTTAGATCCCTTTTAAGTCTTTCCCCTCTCACCTTAAACCTATATCCCCTAGTTTTGGTCTCCCCACCTAGGGGAAAGACCTTGTCTATTTACCCTATCCATGCCCCTCAAGATTTTGTAAACGCCTATAAGGTCACCCCTCAGCCTCCGACACTCCAGAGAAAACAGTCCTAGCATATTCAGTCTCTACCCCTAGCTCAAACCCTCCAACCCTGGCAACATCCTCATAAATAATTTCTGAACCATTTCAAGTTTCACAATATCCTTCCTATAGGTGGGAAACCAGAATTGTATGCAATATTCCAAAAGCGGCTTAACCAATGTCCTGTACAGCCACAATACCTCCCAATTCCTATACTCATTGTTCTGACCAATAAAGGAAAACATGCCAAGCACCTTCTTCACTATCCTATTGAGACATGGATAGAGTCAATAGCCAGAGACTTTTCCCCAGGGCAGGATTGACTGCCATGAGGGGCCATAGTTTAAGATGTAAGGAGCAAGGTATAGAGGAGACATCAGAGGTAGGTTCTTTACACAGAGAGTTGTGAATGCATGGAATAAGTTGCCAGTTGTGGTGGTGGAAGCAGAGTCATTGGGGACATTTAAGCAACTGCTGGACATGCACATGGACAGCAATGAATTGAGGGAGCATAGGTCAGGTTATTTTATTTTAGGTTAGGATTAAGCCGCAGCACAACTTCATGGGCTGAAGGGTCTGTTCTGTGGTGTACTTTTCTATGTTCTTTATTCTATGTTCTACCTGTGACTCCACTTTCAAGGAACTATGAACCTGCACTCCAAGGTCTCTTTGTTCAGCAATACTCCCGAGTACCTTACCATTAAGTATGTAAGTCCTGCCCTGATTTGCCTTTCCAAAATGCAACGCCCGACATTTATCTAAATTAAACACCATCTGCCACTCCTCAGCCCATTGGCCCATCTGATCAAGATCCTGTTGTAATCTGAGATAATCTTCTTCGTTGTTGACTACGCCTCCAATTTTGGTGTCCTCAACAAACTTACTAACCACACTTCTTATATTCACATCTAAATTATTTACATAAATGATGAAAAGCAGTGGACCCAGCACTAATCCTTATAATACACCGTTGGTCACAGGCCTCCAGTCTGAAAAGCAACCCTCCACCACCACCCTCTGTCTTCTACCTACAAGCCAGTTCTGTATCCAAAAGGCTAGTTCTCCCTGTATTCTAACCTTGCTAATGAGTCTATCATGAGGAACCTTGTCGAACACCTTTCTGACGTCCATATAGATCACATTCACCATTCTGCCCTCATCAATCCTCTCTGTTACTTCTTCAAGAAACTCAATCAAGTTTGTGCCTCATGATTTCCCATGCACAAAGCCATGCTGACTATCCCTAATCAGTCCTTGCCTTTCCAAATATAGTAAATCCTGTCCCTCAGGATTACCTTCAACAACATTCTCACCACCATATAAAAACTAACTGTGTTAGTCTTATAATAGTGATTGGAAAGGATAAGCTGGATCTAAAAGTTAGTTTTTAAATTGGAGGAAGGCCAATTTTGATGGTATTGGGCAAGAACTTTCAAAAGTTGATCGGGGGTAAAGGTTCGTAGGTAAAAAGGTCAGCCGGAAAATGGAAACCCTTTGAAAATGAGATACTAAGAGCCCAGAGACAGTATGTTCCTGCTAGGGGAAACAGCAATGCTGTTGGAGGACGAGAGAAATTGAAGTTTTGGTCAAGAAAAAGAAGGAAACATATGTCAGGTATAGACAGCAGAGATCAAAAGGACCCCTAAGTGAGTATAAAGGCAGAAGGAGTATACTGAAGAGGGAAATCAGGAGGGCAAAAAGGGGACATGAGATAGCTTTGGCAAATAGGGCTAAGGAAATCCAAAGGGATTCTACAAATATATTAAGGACAAAAGGGTATCTAGGGAGAAAATAGGGCCCCTCAAAGATATGTAAGGCATTCTATGTGTGGAACCGCAGGAAATGGGGGAGACATTAAATCAGTATTTTGCATCAATGTTTACTGTGGAGAAGGATATGGAAGATAGAGAACATGGGGAAATAAATAGTGACATCTTGAAAATATCCGTATTACACAGGAGATGCTGGATGTCTTAAAATCCATAAAGGTAGATAAACCTCCCTGGGATTTGGTCAGGTGTACCCTAGAACCCTGTGGGAAGCTAGGGGAGTGATTGCTGGGCCCCTGGCTGAGATATTTGTATCATCAATAGTTATAGATGAGATGCCGGAAGACTGGAGGTTGGCAAACGTGGTGCCGCTGTTTAAGAAGGGTGGTAAGGAAAAACAAATTGGAAGAGATTTTGCAATTGGGCAGCCCTTGCTGAATACTTGTGAGCCTGAGAGTAGACAGCTAAATGAACACTGAATCAATGAAGTGAACCAGCCAAAAAATGTTGTTCCTTTTAAAAAAACACCCTGTGAATTAAATAAGTATTTGATGAGGTGAATGCTGCAAGACTATAGGAAAGAGCAGGGGAGTGTGACTGACTGAAAAATTGTGAAATGTTTCTGTGTTGTATGGCTCTATGAATATTGAGGGGAATGGTCTCCTCTATTGTGAAATTCCATGGTTGACCCCTCTCCCACCCATTCTAAAGCACTTAAAAATACCAAGTGCAAAATTGCTGTATAAATGTATGTCCTACAATGTTTCAATTTCAAAAGCTTAACATTAGACTTAAAGGATCAGCAACCTTCAGGATTGCAACTATTGCACTACTGTGCCCTATTATAGCTTCTTCAATTAAAGTTATGCAATAAATACTAAAGCAGAGCTCTCATCTCAAAGTTAGCCAACCATTGTAAGGTTTGAAATGAGTAATACATACCAGGAAGACCGCATGTTTGATTTCTGATCTGTCTTAATCCAGCTGGATAGCTGCTGATGTATAACCATTCCAGTATTTCTGGGGTTGTAATGGGAAGTTGATTTTCTGTTCTTAATTGCTACTGAGTGATTATTGTTGGAAAGTGAGACTGCAGCGAGTTGGGAGGGGGGTGGTGGGAGGGGTAATCTTTACTCCCCTCAAAGCAAACAACAGGGTTTTCAGCTGAGAACAGAAGAAAGCTGGAGCGAGGAAAAGATAATTGGTTTTAAAGGAGTTCATAGAACGGAAATATTTGCTGAAAATGAGACCAAGAGATTTGCATCATCTGTTTACATCAGCCTGATGTAAAGCCTTGAGTCAAAGCCCAGGTCAGATCGAATGCCAAACAGTGGGATGTTGGAATTCACATTGTTAGGCTGTGTATATAATACCATACTTGTACAGTTCTTTGACCATTTAAGGCAATTTACCTGCCCTTTGCCGTGGTTGAATTACAGAAGCTAGGATCATAGCCACATTTAGCTTCAAAACAGGCTCTTTTAAAACCATTAATCTAGGGTGGTACAGTGACTAGCACTGCTGCCTCACAGCATGAGCAACCTGGGTTCGATTCCAGCCTTGGGTCACTGTCTGTGTGGAGTTTGCATATTCTCCCTGTGTCTATGTGGGTTTCCTCTGTATGTTCTGATTTAATCCTACCATGTGCAGGGTAGATGAATTGGCCATGCTATTTTGCCCATAGTGTTCATAGAACTGGTCCTCCTGGGAGCAGATATGGTGGAGGCGGAGGAATTGGGAATAAGGGATGGTATTTTTGCAGGAGGTAGGTGGGAAGGGGTGTAATCCAGGTAGCTGTGGGAGTCGGTGGGCATGGGCACCCGTATGGGCCCCAGCTATGCCTATCTTTTTGTTGGCTACGTAGAACAGTCCATCTTCCGTAGTTACACCGGCACCACTCCCCACCTCTTCCTCCGCTACATTGATGACTGCATTGGCACCACCTCGTGCTCTTGCGAGGAGGTTGAGCAATTCATCGACTTCACCAACACATTCTACCCTGACCTTAAATTTAACTGGACCATCTCTGACACCTCCCTCCCCTTCCTGGACCTCTCCATCTCCATTAATGATGACCGACTTGACACCAACATTTTTTACAAACCCACCGACTCCCACAGCTACCTGGATTACACCTCTTCCCACCCAACCTCCTGCAAAAATGCCATCCCGTATTCCCAAATCCTCAGCCTCCGCTGAATCTGCTCCCAGGAGGACCAGTTCCACACAGAACACACCAGATGGCCTTCTTCGTTAGAGACCGCAATTTCCCTTCCCACGTGGTTAAAGATGCCCTCCAACGCATCTCATCCACATCCCACACCTCCGCTCTCAGACCCCACCCCTCCAACTGTAACAAGGACAGAACGCCCCTGGTGCTCACCTTCCACCCTACCAACCTTCGCATAAACCAAATCATCCGCCAATATTTCTGCCACCTCCAAACTGACCCCACCACCAGGGATATATTTCCCTCCCCACCTCTTTCTGTCTTCCGTAAAGACCGTTCCCTCCGTGACTACATGGTCAGGTTCACGCCCCCCGCCTACAACCCACCATCCCATCCTGGCACCTTCCCCTGCCACCACAGGAATTGCAAAACCTGTGCCCACACCTCCTCCCTCACCTCCATCCAAGGCCCTAAAGGAGCCTTCCATATCCATCAAAGTTTTACCTGCACATCCACCAATATCATTTATTGTATCCATTGGGGAGACTGGATGCCTCCTAGCGGAGCGTTTTAGGGAACATCTCTGGGACACCCGCACCAATCAACCACACACCCTGTGGCCCAACATTTCAACTCCCCCTCCCACTCTGCCGAGGACATGAAGGTCCTGGGCCTCCTTCACCGCCGTTCCCTCATCACCAGACGCCTGGAGGAAGAACGCCTCATCTTCCGCCTCAGAACACTTCAACCCCAGGGCATCAGTGTGGACTTCAACAGTTTCCTCATTTCCCCTTCCCCCACCTCACCCCAGTTTCAAACTTCCAGCTCAGCACTGTCCCCATGACTTTCCTACCTGCCTATCTTCTTTTCCACCTATCCACTCCACCCTCCCCCCGGCTCTGACCTATCACCTTCATCCCCTCCCCCACTCACCTATTGTACTCTATGCCACTTTCTCCCCACCCCCACTCCCACCCTCCTCTCATTTATCTCTCCACCCTTCAGGCTCTCTGCCTGTATTCCTGATGAAGGGCTTTTGCCCGAAACGTCGATTTCACTGCTCCCCGGATGCTGCCTGAACTGCTGTGCTATTCCAGCACCACTCCAATCTAGACACTGGTTTCCAGCATCTTCAGTCATTGTTTTTACCTAACCTTTATATTGGACCTGACGTAAGGCGACATCACTAAAATGGCATTTCAATTTGTACCTTTTACTCTCAGCTAAGTTAGCAATCAATGGAGATGAAATCAAAACTAAAACCATCTTCAAACCAGAGGACGATAAACCGTTTAACTCCAAGCACCAGATATTTGAGCAATATCTTCCCCAACCTCATTCTATCAAAACCCTAAAAGTGCAGGCAGGAATGGAAAATCTGGGATCTAATTTGAGATTTCTGGTTATGGAGCTGTCTCCATCTACATGTTATAAAAGCAAAATGCTGCAGATGCTGGAAAACTGACATAAACATGGAAAATGCTGAAGAAACTCAGCAGCTCTGGTAGCATCTGTGCAGAGAGAAACACAGTTAATGTTGACCCAGTTTGACTTCTTCAGATAAGAGTAAAGTGAACACAAGGATGGTGATGGTGGTGGAGGCATAGGGAGAGAAACCTGGGGGAGAGAACTTTAGAAAAATGGCTAACTGATGTAATATGATTTATTTCTGAAGTTGTTGAATTCAGTATCGTGATCTTGAGGCTGTGAAGTGCTTAAGCAGGTGTTGTTCCTCAAGTTTGCTTCATTAGAGCATTGTCGCAAGCTCAGGATAGAAATATTAGCTTGAAAGCAAAGTGGTTTATTAAAAAGGTAAGCAACGTGCAGGTCAGTGGCATTCCTATGGATGAAACACAGGTATTACACAAAGCAAATCCAGTCTGTTCAATGTAAAGAAGAATACATTGTGAGCAGTGAATGCTGGATCGAAACTACAATGAAATGCTATGTCACCTGGAAGGCATGTTTGGGGCCTCGGACAGCCAGGAGGGATGACCTGAATGGGTAAGAGCTACTACTGCATGGGAAGGCAAGCATGGAGGAGTCGATCAGGTGCCATGGAGGGAATGGTTGCTGCAGAATGCTGACAGTGGAGAATAGGGGTGGGTGTTAAGGAGTGGTGTCCTACAGGAAGTAGTAGAAATGGCAGAGGATGATGCTTTAAATGCAGAGGCAAGTGAGGTGGAAAGAGATGACAAGGGGAACCCGATGGTTGTTATGGGAAGGAGGGGAAGGGGCAAGGACAGAAATGCTGGAGATGGATTGGCTGTGGCTAGAGGCCAAAATGGGACAGAATGCTGGGTTGAGGAAAAAGGCAGTTATGCTCTGTGGAACAACTCAGTTGTATCCATAGAAATGACCCTGACTTATTGCCTTCCACTCCAATAAATCTCTTTGCTCTTCTACTAATATTCCTGTCCTATGCCTGTTGCAACGGTCCTGAGGAACAACACATTTTTCACTGAGGTCTCAATATTGAGTTCAATAACTTTAGAAACTGACTGCATTATGTCTGTTCTATATTTTTCCTTTATTCTCTCCCCACATCCTTATAACGATTGGAAAGTGGGAAGCCTTCAAAAATGAGATGATGAAAGTCCAGAGGTAGTATGCTCCTGTTCGGATGAAGATCTACGTGTAGGGAATGCTAGATGACTTAGAAAAATTGAGGAATCCAAAAGGGATTCTACAAACACATTATGAATAAAAGGATAACTAGGGATAGAGTAGGGCATCTTAAAGGCCCCTATGTGAAGAAATGCAGGAGACAAGGGAGAATACTAAACAAATATTTTGCATCAGTGTTTATTGCAAAGAAGGATATGGAAGCTAGAGGACTTGGGGAAATCAATAGTGATATCTTGGAAAATGTCCATATTACAGAGGTGGTGCTGCTGGACGTTTAAAACATATAAAGGTGGATGAAATCCTGTGACCTGATCAGATGTACCCTAGAACTTCATGGGAAGCTAGGGAAGTGATTGCTGGGCCTCTTGCTGAGATATTTGTATCATTGACAGTCACAGATGAGGTGCTGAAGGATGAAGGTTGGCTAGTATTATGCCACAACTTAAGAAACTTGGTAAGGAAAAACCAGGGAACTATACACAAGAGGCCTGACATTAATGATAGGCAAATTGTTGTAGGGAATCCTGAGGGACAGGATGTACATGTATTTAGAAAGGTAAGGACTGATTAGGAATTGTCAACATAGCTTTGAGCTTGGGAAATGGTGTCTCATTAACTTGGGTTTTTGACAAAGGATTGATGAAGGAAGAATGGTGGACGTGAACCATATGGATTTCAGTAAGGCATTCGACAAGGTTCCTCAAGGTAGACTGGTTAACAAGGTTAGATCACGTGGATACAGAACTGGCTTGAAGGAAGAAGACCTCCATGGTGGTGGAGGTTTGCTTTTCAGACGTGAAGCCAGTTACCAGCAATGTGTCACAAGGATCGGTGCTGGGTCCGCTACTTTTTGTCACTTACATAAATAATTTGGATGTGAACATAGTAAGGACAGTTAAGTTTACAGATGATATCAAAATTGGAGATGTGGACAACAAAGGTTACCTTAGAGTACAATGGAATCTTGATCAGATGGGCCAATGGGCTGAGGAACAGCAGATAGAGTTTATTTTAAATGTGAGGTATTGCATTTTGGAAAAACAAGTTAGGGTAGGACACATAGATTTAATGGTAAGGTCCTGGGGTGTGTTGCTGAACAAATAGACCTTGGAGTGCAGGTTCATAGTTCCCTGAATGTAAAGTTGCAGGTAGATAGGATAGTGAAGAATGCTTGCCTTTATTGATCAGCACATTGAGCCACAGAGTTGGGAGGTCATGTTGTGGCTGTACAGGATATTGGTTAGGCCAGTTTTGGGAGTATTGGGTGCAGTCTGGGCTTCCCTACTATAGGAAGAATGTTGTGAAACTTGAAAGGGTTCAGAAAAGATTTACAGGGATGGTGCGAGCTATAAGGAGATGGTGAATAGGTTGGGGTCATTTTCCCTGGAGCATCGGACACTGAGGGGTGACCTTATAGACGTTTATAAATTCAAGAGAAGCCTAGAAAGGATGGGCAGCCAAGGTCTTTTTTCCAAGGTAGAGGAATCCGAAACTAGAAGGCATAGGTTTAGGGTGAGTGAGGAAAGCTTTAAAAGGGACCTAAGGGACAACATTTTCACAGAGTGTGGTGTGCGTATGGAAGTGGAGGAGGCTGGGACAATTTTAAAGTGCATCTGGATGGATATAGGAATAGGAAGGGTTCAGAAGGATATGGGCCAGATACTGGCAAGTGGGACGAGATTAGATCAATTTACGATATCTGGTGGGCATGGACAAGTTGGACCGAAAGATCTGTTTCCGTGCTGTACAGCTCTATGACTGTCTTGTTTGTGTCTTGTTTAATTTACATCAATTTTACATCTTTTCTCCACCATTAACAGCTCCTTTGTCTTTTGTATGGGATCTCTGCCAAAAGTATACAAATATCCACTTTCCAACACCTTTCAATTCTGAAGTCAGCTTACCAGACATGAAACGTTAACTGTGTTTCTCTCTCCACAGTTGCTGCCAGGCCTGTTGAGTTTCTTCAGCACTTTCTGCTTGTTTGGTGTACATTGCCTTAGTTAGGAGGAGGTCAGTTAAACACAACTCTAATTTAATAAATGGTGTGGCATGATGGCACACTGGTTAGCATTGCTGTCTTAGTGCCAGGGACCTGGATTCAATTCCAGTCTTGAGCAACTGGCTGTGGAGTTTGCATGTTTTCCCCAGGTCTTCATGGGTGTCTGCTAAGTGCTCTAAGTTTTCTCCCATTGCCCAAAGACTAAGGGTGGCGGGGTGGGGGGGAAAGAGTTTCTGGGTGGAAAGCTCTTTGGAGGATCAGTGCAGACCTGATGGGCCCACAGAGTTATAACAGAGCAGCAAGTGGTTTGAGTTTGAAAAAGTATGTGAAAATCAACTGTGGTTAATTTTCTTGATCGGAGGAAATTTGAACAGGAGTGGGCAGTTTGGCCCTAGAGTCTGCTCTGTCATTCAATGGGATCATGGCTAGTCCATAACCCACGATTCCACTGATCATGTATCTATCTCTCTCATTTCAGCCTTAAATATATGCAACAACTCTGCCACCATTGCTCTCTGTCGCAGGGAGTTCCAAAGTCATTCAACCTTCAGAAGAAATTCCTCCTCATTGCAATCTTAAATTGGCACCCCTGTATTCCAAGGCTGTCCCATGAAAGGAAACATCCTCCCAGGAGGTAGCTGCCAAGCCCTTTAAGAATGCAATATGGTTCAATGAGATTAATATTTAACTGCCTGACACACTGCTGGCAAGACGCAGAGAGGGAATTATTTAGTCCAGGAGACAGTACTTTCTCCTGGATGCTGTCAATGTTCTGGTACGCTTGCAGTTGCACCCTCCCAAGGAAGCAAATTTCTTAACTCTCATGACTTACATTTTGTGTTGGGGGTTATCCATAAACAAACCATTCCATGACAGAATACACAGGATTTGAATTGCTGTCGTGCCCACAATTGAGAGCTTCTGGTCAGTGGTAATTCCTCAAAATAATGTCATTGAAGATCGAGAGGTGGTGATTAGGCTCCCTTACTCGAGATGGCTGCTGCCTGGTACAAATATTACTTGGGTTAACCAGGCCAACTGTACCGAACACAATCTCCAACTTCACACATGACAAAATATCTCTAAATACACAAATGTATAGGTGATATTTAGAAAATCAGAAGGCTGATATTTGAGAATGAAGGAAGAGTCATAGAGATGAACAGCATGGAAACAGATCCTTCAGTCCAAAACGTCCATGCCAACCAGATATCTCAACCCATTCTAGTCCCACCTGCCAGCACCCAGCTCATATCCCTCCAAACCCTTCCTATTCCTATACCCATCCAAATGCCTCTGAGATGTTGCAATTGCACCAGCCTCCACCACCACCTCTGGTAGCTCATTCCATACACATACCACCCTCTGTGTGAAACAGTTGCCCCTTAGGTCTCTTTTATATCTTTCCCCTCTCACCCTAAACCTATGCCCTCTAGTTCTGGATCCCCAACCCCAGGGAAAATACTTTGTCTATTTATCCTATCCATGCCCCTCATAATTTTGTAAACCTTTATAAGGTCACCCCTCAGCCTCCAACGCTCCAGGGAGAACAGCTCCAGCCTGTTCAGCCTCTCTCTATAGCTCAAATCCTCCAAACCTGGCAACATTCTTGTAAATCTTCTCTGAACCCTTTCAATTTTCACAACATCTTTCCGATAGGAAGGAGACCAGAACTGCACGCAATATTCCAACAGTGGCCTAACTGATGCCCTGTACAGTCACAACATGACCTCCCAACTCCTGTACTCAATACTCTGACCAGTAAAGGAAAGCATACCAAATGCATTCTTCACTGTTCTATCCATCTGTGACTCTACTTTCAAAGAGCTATGAACCTGCACTCCAAGGTCTCTTTATTCAGCAACCCTCCCTAGGACCTTACCATTAAGTGTATAAGTCCTGCTAAGATTTGCTTTCCCAAAATGCAGCACCTAGTATTTATCTGAATTAAACTCCATCTGCCACTTCTCAGCCCATTGGCCCATCTGGTCAAGATCCTATTGTAATCTGAAGTAACCTTCTTCGCTGTCCACTACACCTCCAATTTTGGTGTCATCTGCAAACTTCCTAACTGTACCTCTTATGCTCACATCCAAATCATTTATGTAAATGACAAAATGTAGTGGACCCAGCATTGATCCTTGTAGCACTCTACTGATCACAGGCCTCCAGTCTGAAAAACAACCCTCCACCACCACCATGTGTCTTCTACCTTTGAGCCAGTTCTGTATCCAAATGTCTAGTTCTTCCTGTATTCGGAGAGATCTAACCTTGCTAATCAGTCTCCAATGGGGAACCTTGTCAAATACTTTACTGAAGTCCATATAGATCACATCTACTACTCTGCCCTCATGAATCTTCTTTGTTACTTCCTCAAAAAAACTCAATCAAGTTTGAGAGACATGATTTCCCACAAACAAAGTCATGTTGACTACCCCTAATCAGTCCTTGCCTTTCCAAATACATGTACATCGTGTCCCTCAGAATTCCCTCCAACAACTTGCCCACCATGGAGGTCAGGCTCACCGGTCTATAGTTCCCTGGCTTGTCCTTACCACCCTTCTTATACAGTGGCACCACATTTGCCAACCTCCAGTCTTCTGGCACCTCACCAGTGACTATTGATGATACAAATATGTCAGCAAGAGACCCTGCAATCACTTCCCTAGCTTCCTACAGAGTTCTAGGGTACATCTCATCAGGTCCTGTGGTTTTATCCACCTTTACCCATTTCAACACATCCAGAACTTCCTCCTCTGTAATATGGGCATTTTGCAAGATGTCACCATCTATTTCCCCACAGTCTATATCTTCCAACTCCTTTTCCACAGTAAATACTGATGCAAAATACTTATTTAATATCTCTCCCATTTTCTGTGGCTCCACACAAAAGCTGCCTTGCTGATCTTTGAGGGGCCTTATCTCTCCCTAGTTACCCTTTTGTCCTTAATGCATTTGTAAAAACCCTTTGGATTTTCCTTAATTCTCTTTTCCAAAGCTCTCATGTCCCATTTTTGCACTCCTGATTTCCCTCTTAAGTATACTCCTACTTCCTTTATACTCTTCTAGGGATTCACTCGATCTATCCTGTCTATACCTAACATATGCTTCCTTCTTAACCAAACTCTCAATTTCTTTAGTCATCCAGCATTCCCTATACCTACCAGCCTTTCCTTTCACCCTGACAGGAATATACTTTCTCTGGATTCTTGTTATCTCATTTCTGAAGGCTTCCCATTTTCCATCCGTCCCTTTACCTGCGAACATCTGCCCCCAATCAGCTTTCGAAAGTTGTTGCCCAATACCATCAAAATTGGCCTTTCTCCAAATTAGAAATTCAACTTTAAATCTAAAGAATTATGGTCACTGGCCCCAAAGTGCACCCCCCCCCCCCCCCCCCCCCGCCCCCCCCATGACACCTCAGTCACCTGCCCTGCCTTATTTCAGAGACTGAAGGGTTAATAGTCTCCTTATTAGAGAACGGATGTTCTGGCTTTGCAGGGAGTTCAACAGATGGTTACCAGACTAATTCCTGGGATTGCACGTCTGACATATTAAACGTCAGTTCGGACTATATTCACTGGAATTTAGAAGAGTGATGGTGGTGATCACATAGAAAGCTATAAAATTCTAACTGAATTAGACAAGGTATGCAGGAACTATGTTCCTGATGACTGGGGAGTCCTGAACCATGGGCACAGTTTAAGGATACAGTGTAGGCCATTTAGGACTGAGAAAATAGTGGTGAACCTATGGAATTCTCTGACACAGGAAGTGGTTGTGCCCAAAATATTGAATGTTTTCAATAAAGAGTTAGATACAGTTCTTAGTGCTAAAGGGATCGAAAGGTGAGAAAGCAGGAACAGATACTGAATTGGATGATCAGCAATAATCATACTGAATGGTGGAGTACGCTCAAAGGACTGAATGGCCTACTCCTGTTCCTATTTTCTATGTTAATGGAAATAAATAATATAATACTACCTATGTGGTGGTGGTGAAGCCCGATGTTTGTCTATTGACCAGACGTGGCACCAAACTAGGTGGATACCAGAGGCAGCGGTATGAGGCCCTTAAGTGGGCATTCATTGCTTGAGGTTTGATACAAAGACACTGTTTATTCCTGATGAAGGGCTTATGCCCGAAACGTCGATTTCGCTGCTCCTTGGATGCTGCCTGAACTGCTGTGCTCTTCCAGCACCACTAATCCAGAATCTGGTTTCCAGCATCTGCAGTCATTGTTTTTACCTACAAAGACACTGTGTACAGTACAGAGTACCAAGATGGATAGACAAGACAAAATTATTGAAACGTGCATTATTGATAAGGGGTTGATTTTTACTGGCCATTGAAAACAGAAGCTATTAATGAACTCAATTCTATTAGCATTCATACGTTCCAGTTTTAGTCTAGAAGAGGATTCTACATTAGTACATTTTAAACAGATCACATTAAAAGCATAGTTAAATGAAAGGAAATAAATTTTAAAACAATAGTAGGAACAGTCTGAATAAACAGGCCCTAATGTTAAGTATCTCAGGGACCTTCTTAACCAAAGTAGTAAAATAAAGTTGAAAAATGCACAAAGTCCAAACCATAGTGGAAACCGACTTTATTAACCAAATAAATTGTAAAATAAAAACAAGTAGCCATCAAAAGTATTGGAAAGTTGGTACTCATCACCTGTTATTAGAAGCAAGTTGTATCAAAATAAAGTGATATTTAAAGGCAATGGAGCATAAGTAACAAGTTATATTTGCAGGAATAACATGAATGAGGCAAATTCTGCAAACTAGATATAGAAATAGACTTGGTATTTGAAGAATCCTAGAGAGGCCTAAAATGCGTGTTTCCAGGAACCATAGAAAAATGATGCATAATTGCCTAAAAATTCCCATTAATGCAGAATGTAAACTTGATCACCAGAACACAGATCTGAGTCGAAAGATGCACACCATTAAGTGCGTATATTAATTTATGTTATTGCAATTAAGAAGTCCACTTACTTAACAAACAAATACAAGCACTTGTATGTAATATGCTAAAACAAGAGAATGTGAAGGCTTATGCAAGGGACCACATAGAACACAAAGCTAGTTGAATGACAGCAATTAAAAATTGAAGGAGCATCTTCATTGTTTTTGTTAAACTGCTAAATATGTCCCACTGAGCTTGCAGTTCAAATGGTTTAAGTTGTTAAATGTTATTGTCTGGTATTATATTAATTATAGGCAACACCTATTATGTTTTAAAAAACAGAAATTTTTGGAGCACAACAAATTTTGAACTTGCACTCTTTTAATGGAAAAAAAAATCCAATCTTTCCTGGAAACACAGCAGTTTTAAAGGCCTGAAGTAGATTAAACAAGCACTGTCTGACTGTAAGGCACCCTGCTGAAATACTGTCTAATTCATGTACATCTGGTTAAAAAATAGAAAGATAGAAAGTAACATTAATTTCCCCCAAAACACAGTATTTCCGACCCAATTTAAGGCAATATTACTATTATAGGGAGTATTTTTCCATTATGGAATTTTAATGATATGTATCATCTAGTCACCGTGGAGTTTAGCATTCATGAATGTGACGTACTGTTTCAGTTGTCCCGTTTATTAACTCCCTGTTTGAACTGGCTTTAAACCATTCACTACTGGGACACACAGCTCTTCTGCAACATCTTTGGAATAATCAAATATACCTTCTGACTCCATGTACTTAAAAAAAGATATCATACACAGGCTTTACAGCAAATTTGCATCAATACTGCAACCATACATTGCATTTCTCATACCAGTGCTGATGCACATGCAGATACTAATCGTTCTGTTCTGTGCTCAAGAGCAAATATAACATGTTTAACATGATTGAACATGTGCAGAACAAATTTTTATAGGATAAAGAAAAACATAGCAAGTGAATCGCCTATTGCACCGTTAGCATACAAATTGCAAAATTACAAAAGAACTTATTGTATGACATTTTAAAAAGAATCTGGCCGCACTTTGATTTATTTAGCTCAAATCTTAAGCTGTAGATGCCTGGCCGAGATTAGCTGTTAGCTGTTTTAGTAGATTGCAATTAATTTTCCTCTTTGTCACAAAGTTCTGAAGGAAGGAATTTATATTGCTGCTGCCGAATTTGCGCTAGTTTCTTACGGGCATCTTCAAGTTCTCTCTCCTTTCGCAGCATTTCTTCCTGGGCTGCAATAATCTGTTCAAGAAAGAGACAAACAAAATTCCTATTAATACATCGTAGTAACGTCACAGAAAGATGCAATTTTAAATTACTCAGTTCTCAGGAGGTGGATATTTGCTGGCAAGGATGCATTGACTGGCCATTCCTCCTTGACAACGTGATGACAACATGCTCATTGCAATGTTGTTATCGAGGAACATTAAGAGACTGTCAATCATGCTGGTGTGACAATGGAATCAGTCATAGGCCCCACTGGAAAAGCACAGCAGATTTCTTTTCCAAAAGGACACTGGTGACCATTGGATATTTAATATAGTCTGGCTGCTTCCTTTGTATTTGTAACTTTATTGAACTGAATTCAAATTCTAGAAACTTCATGAAGGAGTCTGAATGAATGGACTTTGATTTGCTGGTCCAGTAGCACCTTCCCAGCTTAATTTATTCACTCACCTGCGCAATACCACCGACCATCTTACTCTTCACCACAACATTCTCCTCCTCTTGCTCATTGAATGCTGCAGCCTTCTGCGCAGCCTTCACCAGGTTGTCAGATGCTCTCTTCACAGCATTACCTGCAGTCTACAAAAAAAGGTGCAGACTAAGAGTCAAAATGAAAATACTTGCACAACACTATCTACAGGTTGGGGCAACATTGGGAGAACTTCTGCCTATGGACTTCCACAGTAAAATCTCTACTCCTGAACAATAATTATAATTAGCGGAAATAAACTGGCATTAAAACTACTGGTAATGCAAAATGTTATCCTGCAAAATCATATTCTAAAACCAAATGTCAAAACATAAGCATTCAATGAACATACTTTAGAAGCAGCAGATCATTCAGCCCCTCAAGCCTGCTCTGTCATTTATGATTATGGCTGTTTTGATGAACTTTAAATCAACAGTTCCACCTAACCCACAGAAAGTTAAGCAAGGGCTTGAAAGAGTAATTTTTTCAAGGCTGAGATAGACAGATTTTTTAATCAGTAAGGGAACTGAGGATTGAATTTTAGGGGAAAAGGCAGGAAAGTGGAGTTGAGGATTATCAGATCAGCTATGATCTCATTGAATGGTGGAGCAGACTAAATGGGCCAAGTAGCCTACTTCTGCCCTTTTTTCATAGGGGCTTTAACTATCATCAGAATAGTTAAATTAATTCATTGGTTTCCAAGGTAACTGGGATTTCACATGAAGAACTCAAAATTTCCAAGTGCTTGGTAGCATTGAGAGATTTTGGCTAATGATAGAATTTGAAAAAGAATTGCATGTTGGGACACCCTGAACTTCTTGGCTTTCCTCTCCTGAGAGGGACTAAATAGTAGAACACACTCTTACACCTTGCTGTAGCACCATTCTCTTGAATGCCCTTATTCAAGTGACAACGTATCAAATGGTAATCTAAACACTGATTGCCAACAAACCACTCTAAAAAGAGCTCAGTCCTTGCACTAATAACAGTCACTGATCAGAAACAGGAAACTCAAACTAATTAGTTCCTAGCTTGAGGACATTGAGGTTAATTTCAGCACTCCATTCCACTTTGATGTTGCCAGTCCATAACAGAGCATAGACTCAATGTCAAACTGGACCTTTCTATACAATATACTGTACAATACCATGCTGACTATCTCTATTCAAATGATGGTTCTCCAAGTAATAATAAATCCGGTCTCTCAGAATCCTCTCCAATGATTTGACTACCACAGACGTAAGACTGTCTGGATACAGAACTGGCTGGCCCACAGGAGACAGAGTAGATGGAAAATATTCAGCCTGGAGCTTGGTTCCACAGGGATCTGTTCTGGGATCTCTGCTCTGCGATTTTTATAAATGACTTGGATGAGGAAGCAGAAGGGTGGGTTAGTGAATTTGCCGATGACACAAAGGTTGGAGGATTGGTGGATAGTGTGGAGGGCTGTTGTAAGTTGCTATAGGACATTTGCAGGATGCAGAACTGGGCAGGTAAGTGGCAGATGGAGTTCAACCTGGACAAGTGTGAAGTCATTTATTTTGGAAGGTTGAATTTGAATGCAGAAAACAGGGCTAAAGGCAGGATTCTTGGCAATGTGAAGGAACAGAAGGATCTTGGGGTCCATTTCCATAGATTCCTCAAAGTTGCCACCCACGTTGATAGGGTTGTTAGGCGGCGTATTGCGTGTTGGCTTTCATTAGCAAGAGGATTGAATTTAAGAGCCGTGAGATGATGCTACAGCTGTATATAGCCCTGGTTAGACCATACTTGGCATCTTGTGTTCAGTTCTAGTCGCCTCAATATAGGAATGATGTGGAAACTTTAGAGGGGGTGTAAAGGAGATATACCAGGATGCTGCCTGGATTGAAGGACTAAGGATTTTCTCAATGGAGCGAAGAGGAGTGAGAGGCGACTTGATAGAAGCATACAAGCTGATCAGATGCATAGATAGAGTGAATAGTCAGAGACCTCCCACCCCAGAAATGGCTATCACGGGTGTGGGGGGGGGGGGGGGGGGTTTAACTTTTAAGGTAATTGGAGGAAGAGTTAGGAGAGATGTCAAAGGTTGGTTCTTTACGCAGAGTGGTGGGTGCACTGCCAGTGGTGGTAGTAGAGTTAAATACATTTGGGAATTTAAGTGACTCTTGGATAGGCACATGGAAGATGGTAAAATGAAGGGTATGCAGGTTAACTTGATCTTAGAGTGGGATAAAAGGTTGGCACAACATCAAGGGCCAAAGGGCCTGTACTGCGCTGTTCTATGATCTACGAAAAACGATGGGGTCCTGAAAAGTGAATATAGGGAGTTAAGTTGAAACTAAAAGGCAGATGAACAGAGTAGTAATCTCAGGATTGTGGCACAGTGGATCAGCACTGCTGCCTCACAGCACCAGGGACCTAGGTTCAATTCCAC
Source organism: Hemiscyllium ocellatum (assembly GCF_020745735.1). Taxonomy (NCBI): domain Eukaryota; kingdom Metazoa; phylum Chordata; class Chondrichthyes; order Orectolobiformes; family Hemiscylliidae; genus Hemiscyllium; species Hemiscyllium ocellatum. Next base: position 61,254,285 of record NC_083401.1, on the reverse strand, counting down.
CCCCAGTCTGTGTGGAGTTTGCACATTCTCTCCATGCCTGTGTGTGTTTTTCACTGGGTGCTCTGGTTTCCTCCAACAATCCAAGGATATGCAGGTTAGGTGTTCAGAGATGTGCAGGTTGGATGGATTCGTCATGGACAATGCAGGGGAATGGGTCCGGGTGGGATGCTTTTTGGGGTGGGCCTGTTGAACCAAATGGCCTGTGTCCACACTTTAGGGATTCTATGAATACAATATTTCTGTCACTAAAGGACAATATGCTAACATTAAGTAGAAGTGCTGTGTATTGTTTTACAATATCCAAAAGTAAAAAGTAGGACATTTCATAAACACAGGCCAAACTTTAATGGAAATGTTTCTCACTTGACTAATTCATTGAACAGATTGATTAAATATTTTAGAACAAAAACATAGAAAATAAAAAAGCATGAAAAAGGACAAAATTAAATAATGATATGGAATCATGGATTATTCAAGTACTGAAAAATAATTTGATTAAAACGAAAGCCAAAAGTTTAAAGGAAATCTCGAGTATATTCAGAGAAAAATCAAGTCACAGGCTTCCCTTTTATAAAAGGCAAATAAACAAATTAGTGTGGCCACCATCAGTAGTTAAGTGAACAATAATTGATGTACTTTTCCTACATATTTAAGATATCTATTTATTTCTATTCTACTTGAATGGAGCTGCACTAAAATGTTTTTGCTACTAAGTGTTGAAGCTTATCCACAATTTCAGTAAACATTTGTTATCATGTTTTGTTGAAATCCTGCATAATTTATTTCTCATTTGGAAGATATTATTTCTCACTTCCTTCTATCTATAATTTCCAAGCTTGGTGTCATACCTATTAGAACGACATAGAACAGTAAAGCACAGGAACACGCTCTTCAGCCCACCATGTCTGTGTCAGCCACGATGCCATTCTAAACTAATCCCATTTGCTCGTACACCGTCCATATCCTTCTATTCCTCACCTGTTAACGTGTCTGGCTATTCTTGCACTTTCCCTTTCTATCTACAAGGAAGAACTGACTGAACTTCGCCAAAGTTATTACGTAGTTCCTCATCTGATATTCTTAATACAAAATATTCTCTTGCTTTGATTTTTGAAAGTGGGTCACAAATTTAGTAAACAAATATTCAAAATGATGTTACAACAAAATGGATTCTCACACACAACACAATAATTGTGGCCACATCCAAATGGCTGTGACTCATTTACAAAAATGAACAAGCTTTTGTTTTTGCACCTCCATTATTGTATCCGCAATGATCCTGCACTGTTTAACCATGTCTGCTCTGTTAGAAATACAATAGAATATTAGTCTCTGCTCATCCTTTATGATGAGAGAGAAGTAGGGAGCAGAAAATGTGTGTGTCAATTGTATTTGCAGATGTGATTTCTTTTTAAACTTTTTCTTGCATAAATTTGTTCACATGATAGATACACATTAGATACCTGGAGTCTCCTCATGGCCTCGGAATCTTGATCAGCTTTCACTTTGCAGGCCACTAAAAGTTGAGCTGTGGATGCTGCCACCTGTTTGGCTGAAGAGATCAGCTTCTCCTCACTGGCGTGACCCTGAACTGCTGCATTAGCCGCCTCACACAAACTACTTGTAGCAGCAGCAACCATTCGAGCCTACAGGAAGAGGAGTTTTATTTAGGTTGAAAAAGAAATTCAAATTTGCATAATCTGTTCAAAATCAAAAACTTATTTTAATTTAAAAATTACAACAAAATGCAATATTGTCTCATTGTTTTGTAAAAATTATAGCGAGTCAGGAGACCTAATAATTAATGCTTAAGTTGATTACATTGGAAGTGGAGAAGACGGTATCTTATTGTACTCACTGCTGAAATGAGGCCTTGGGACCACTGGCCATCATCCACTGCATTTGCTGGTACAGCTCCAACCTATGGTGGAAAAGAAATACTTCTTGAAGTTTTTAAAATCAACCTGGTCAGACATATCGTGACATATCCCTGTGGAAGGTTCGACTTGAATCAAGATCTCTGGCAGGACACTAGCATCGTCATTAGAGCCCTCACACTCCAACATGTGCCATGCTTTTATTTAGATTCATCACCTTACAATGAAACAACTTACTCAGGTGAGCACATTTAAGTAAAGTTGATGAAAAATAATACCCTTTCTGAATAAAGGGGGAGGAATAGAAAGCACATTAACTATTGTAACAAGACTAGTTGTTAAAGTAGTTTACTGATCCCAAAACAAATCTGGGATGGATTGATCCTAATACCAGCTGTTGAAATGAAACTATTTTACACATTACTAAATTGATACAAAGTTACACTGTGGTTTTATATGAAGAATATTTTACATGCTTTCTTGAAAATATTACTTGGCGTTTAAAACAATTTCCTCCCATTTTTATCATTTCAATCTTGTGCTGACACTTGTGTTTTTTTCCACAGGCATTATCAAATTGACTTGAAAGCAGGCACTGATGCATTGAGGAAAACTCATTAAATACAGGTTGTTCTGCTATAACGCGACAGCTATATTCCTCAATGCCATTGCGCTATAAAAAAATCATACTATGGAAAACCACTATAGAAAATCGTGTTGTAGAAGATTGCTATAGAAAATCGCTATACCCATTCAGCAGAAAGTTTGTGTTATCCAAACAACGCCCACAATTGGTTAATCATGCCATAGCCAATTCACACTGACAAAACGCACGTTAATGCAGAACTAACTTAATGTGGCACAGAGTTACTTCTTACCTTGCCTTGTGCCACGAGCTCTCTTTGAGCAGCAGATGCAGCTTTCACGAGGGCACTGGTTGCTGCTGCGATTGACTTGGCTGCTTCTAGGATCTGTTCTTCAAAGTTAAGACTTTCATCTGCTTGCTGTTGGACAAAGAAAATTACAAAAGATTAGATGCGAATGGAAATATATTGTAAAGACACAATATTAATTGGCAATACACTGTCACATCAAGAATTCAACTCATTTTGTTTGAGTTAAGAGTAGCTGAGGAATTTGGTGAACTTGTGCCAAAATGTAAACTAGTCATGTAAACGAAACTTCAGTAGATTGCATTCTACAGTATACTATAAACGTGTTAGATAAAAAGTTGAGTAGAAAACATGAAAAATAAATTCTAGGTTTTCTAATACACAAATAAAAAACAAAATGTTGTAAAGTCAAGAAACTGTACAAATATGTTTGATATATAGTTGAGTTTTAGTTAACAACCTAATATAGCAAACATATCAGACAGTCTCTTGTAACATTATTTGTATAGTGAAAGGTTTTGGTCACAAAATATTGATTATTCTATATACATATTTGTTGCTGAAATAATCCACTATGTAGAAATTGTATCTGGAGTTACGCTTAAGTCAGAACATTTACATCAGACTTCATACAAAGGCTAAAAAGCTTCTGTAATATCCAGGTCATAAGAATTACAGGCTTGAATAGTTTGAATGAGATCAATTTCAATTACTGAGCAGTCGGTCTCCTGCACTGTCAGTACATTCCAATCTCTTCAGTTTTTGAATTCTTGGTTATAAAGATCCTCAGGTTCACTGCAAATGTGCAAGTCTCAACAGCAAATGTAAGAGGTTATCAGATTATAGGGAATGGTAGGGTTAGATCCAGTCCAGTAGTTTCCTAACTTCCATGTATTTACTTGGAGTTCTCTCACTAGATAAAGATCACAATATCAAGGTCAACTCTAGCATCCTTGATACAATCCCAGCTGAAGTCCACTAGCTCAAAAGATTGTGAATCAAACTCTATTTACGCAGCCCAACTTCGCATTGAATACATTCATTATATCAGCAGTAGATCAACATAATGACTTCAAAACAAAATTACCAGGAAAATCTCATTTACTCGAATAATGTACTATTCCACGTAGCAGTAAATCACTGACTAGATCAATAAACTCAGGAAAAAAAACATAATGCGGTTTTTGTTTCATTATATGGATATTTTTTCACCTTGGGTTTAGCTCTTGGTTTCAGCTGTTCAAGTTTCTTGGCAGCTGCCTCAATAGCTGCAGCAGCTCTCAGCAACTCATTCTCAGCAATAACTGTTGGATCTTCAGGATTCACCCATTCTGTGCCTAACAAATGTGAGGGAAAAAGCAAAAATTGATCAACCAAGAGCAATTTCTTAAATAATTTTCTTGTAATGTTTGCCACGTTCAATAACCTCCTCTATATTTGCGTGCATATTGCGACTGGCCTGATTAATAATTCTCCAAGAAAATACAATGGTCATCCAAAACGGTCCGCGCTGTATTTAGTACTACAACCTGGCATTGACCAGCTTTGGCAGCAGCATTCTAAATAGCATGGAACTAGAGTCCCAGAGACATGGGTAATCTGCATTACGAGACATCAGTGAAGGGCTGGTAGACAAAACTGAAATTCAAGATCATAACTCAATTTCTATCCAGTATTGTGCACAGATCACATGATAAAAAAATGCAGAAAGTGTTCAAGTTAATCCATATATACAAGGCTCAAGGCTATTACTTTTACCATTTGCAAAAATCTGGAGCATAAAATAGAAACTATCCTTGCCAGTTTTTGTCTGAGAAAGTTCATCCTATTTATTGGAATACAATAAACAATTGAAGGCAATAATTTAATAATCAATCCAAATAATTATAGAATCAATGAAAAGGCTGCTTTTTCAATGCCTATAAAAGATTAAAAAAACTAAATAGAACATAATTGCTAGACTGTGGCTGGTTAATATGAATCATAGAAAACTCAGTACAGATTTGCCAGAACCCACAACTAAGGCAAACTCTCCAGCACATTATTATCTACTTCAGCACATATTTTCCTCCAGAATTTTGTGGCTTCAATAGGTTCACTGAAAAAATCCATATAAAGTCAGTTAGACATGTAGATCTCTAAAATGACGACATCATTACAAATTGTTCACCAACATATCTTGGAAAGCTATCCATAAACTATCAAATTATCAGTCTTAAAATTTATCACATTAATTCAGTGCAAAGGAATTTCTGGTGTATAAATTTCCTTCCTCTGTGTTTTGAACTACTGCACAACAGTGAGATGTTAATTTTGTTACTTTGGAGTGTACCCAACCCAATTCCTTCACTTTGCCAAAATGAATGCCTGATGTAGAAGTACATTTAGTTCACAAAAAGTTGAGTTAAAATTAAAGATGTCAGATTGTTTTATTTAATGTGCTTGTTCAAATATAAAAATGAAACTGCAACAATGAAGGATTTCCTGAACAGAGGATCAACTAACCAACTCAAACAAAAAATATAATGTTATTGTAGAATTTGAGTCCAAGATAGCTCTTCTTTGGAACCTGAAGATGATTGCCAGCATCTGAAGAACTTAACCGAAATGATCAGTAATAAAATTAAAGATTAATTTAGATCATTAGATCAATTATCTAATCACTCCCTTTTGCTTTTTTTTGGTTGGGGGAGGGTGGGTGAAGAGGGAAAGAACATTGGTCAGGGCAGGAGCATCAGCACCAACACCTTGGCTAGGATTCGCTATGTCTTACTTCAAATTAAGTTTCAATATGGGATATTTTGGTCTTCAGTGAGTAGTACTTCACAATGTAACACAAGAATTAGGAACTAAAGTTGGCCATTTGGTCCTTCAAGCCTGCTTTATCATTCAATACAATCATGGCTGATCAGATTACAGCCTCAATTCCACTTATCTGTTTATCTCCCCATAAGCCTTAAAATTAGTAACATACCAACTATGAAGGCAGTTAGAAAACTAACAGTAACATTAGTTTTAAAACAGCTATAAAGTTGGGCAGCTGCTCGTGAAAATTATCTTCTGTATTATATTTTAAAGAGAACAAGTTACACCACCAGTACATTAGAACCCAACACTACCCAATACTAGGCTTGATCCCTGCTTTCACTTGAGACTATTTTGTTTTTTCCTGAACAAGGTGCTTTTCTTTATACGTGTCAATAATGGTATCTGAAGCTCCAAGATTTAACTTCAATGCAAAACACTTCCTTACCTTTCATAGCCTCTGCAGCCTGGATGAGCTCTGTGACAGAACCAGCCACACGTTTTGAATATGTTGCCAGCTGCTGTTTGAGATCTGTCGATGGCTTTTGAAGAATCTAGAAAGGAGACCAAAAATACTGAATGGAAGGGGAAGAAAAGGTAATTCACAAATAATCATCATATAATTAGCTAAACAATATATATCTCACACTTTGGTACTCATGTTTACTCTACAATAAAGTTACAAAGTGAAAAGGATTAGCTTTTAATTTAATCATCATACATCTCCATTCCCTTTCAAAAGGTTTGAGAGGCTTTTACCAATTTAGCAACTTTACTATTTTAAGTATTTCTAAATGCATCAAGTGGAGCTGAAGAAAGTCTACACAAGTTTGTGAGGAAGGATCATGATGGCCATACAATCATCTAGAAATTGCTTTGCAGAGCACCCATCTGGTCTTTAAGGGTCTGTGCAAATACCTGAGGAATTAAGGTAGAATATTGGTATTGCACAGACTTCCAGACAGAATTACACCATCTGCCTCATTATAAAAGAACAAACATGTCATTCTTTAACCATACTTGAAGATATCTATGGACCTAATGGTTTGCCAAGGCAGTCAGTGCCTCCTGGGACTGAACTCAGAAGTCAGGCCTAAGGATCATCTACAAAGAGTGGTAAATATCTTTCTAAATGCTCCTCTCAATTTCACAACTACCTGATGAAGGAGCGGCACTCCGAAAGCTAGTGCTTCCAAATAAACCTGGTGGACTATAACCTGGTGTTGTGCGATATTTAACTTTTTACACCCCAGTCCAATACCAGCACCTCCAAATCATGTCTTCCTGCAGTACTTTTCTGAGGTAGCCAGTTGAAGTAAAGAACCCACTGAATGATGAAGGTCTTCCAATAATTGTATGTATTTTAATATTTTACAATTTCATAAGATTATGATCCACTATTTCCTAATTATTATCTTTGTTAAATAGAAGCCCCAAGAGTATACATTTATGGAGTAGGGTTGCAAAACAGCCAGAACGTCATTCAATGGAAGAACAAGGCTCGAGGGTTAAATGGTCTATTCTTAGAAAATAGCAATAAGTCCCTCAAAGTATCGATATGATAGAAACTGCAACATGTTACACATACAGTACATGCAATTGGCTAGAGCAGAGAACACATACATGCTGTAAAATGTCTCAGCCCCATCCATAAATCAATGCAGCTTAAGTCAGTCTGAAGGAAGGATAAACGGATGTGCTTATAAGTACAAGCAAACTTGTAGAGAAAACAAAAGGGGGAGAATCATTTCACTACGGAAACAAAGAGCTACTTCAGAGGAGTTAAATTATATACCCATGTCATATTGGCCTCTTGACTTCTTCAAAAGAAGTTCTCATTCCAGAATCAAAATCTTAAATTGGCTAATGACAGCATCATTTCACGTCTACATAACTCAGTCATGGCTTTAGAATGTACCTTATGCACCTGTCACACATCTGAAGAAACTCAAAACAAGTTTAGTAGGAGGATTATACGAATCAAAAATGTTAAAATTTTATTGCAAATGAATTAATTGGCAATTAACATTCATTCTTTTCTGTTCAAATATTTTGACATTGAATTCACTGTCATTAGTATCTGCCAATATTATGTGGCCTGCCTCATCAAGGCATCATGCTGTGTGAGATCATTAATATTCCTGAGTGCTAAGTGGAGTCCAGGTTAGAACTTCTACAGCACCAATAGAGGGTGGTATGGCAACCACGGATCTGCACATATTTGGCAATATGAGAAGTCTGCTGTTTCACATTTCATCACAGCAACTGCAGCACCGTCTGTAGGAAGGATCCATTCCATGTTATGTTTAAATTCTCTATATTTGGACAAACTCATGCATAACATTCAAACACAGCCAGGCTATTTAATGCTGCTGTGACGGAGGATACTCACCGGCTTTGAAATATAGTGAAGGAATGAGAATGAAATGCAGGAGGAAAAGAGACAGAGGTAATTCAGCAAAAACATAACAGGACAAAGCAATAAAAAGTCAGAGAAAAACTCTTCTAAAGAGACTAATTGGAAGATTCAGGTTCCACTTCCAAAACGTGTTCATGATTGCCATGACCAATGTCAGGGGAATAACAGTTAGCTTCAACTCCACTGGGTTGGGCATAGTCGAAGTTAGCCAGGGTCTCACACCTGGCCACTTCACAGAAAAATGTTACAATTAGCTAAAGTCCAAATTGAGCTCAGCTGTAATTCACATAAGTCAAACAGCCAGTCAGTAACCACTGTCTACACTTGGGGATGGGCAACTGAATCTAGCAGAGTGACCAATAACCACTGACCCAAATGATCAATACCTTCAATGGTGGTGGAATGGACAAGTTGAGGAAGGGAGAAGAAAACAATTAAATACACATTAAAGTCAAGGCTGTAGAGAAGCTGCAACAATTTTGCAGAATTGCACCAGGGATGACAGACTTCAGTTATAAAAAGAATTTAGAGAAATGGTGTTGATTCTCCTTGGAGATAGTTAAGGGGAGGTTTAATAGAGGCGCTGAAAATCATAGAGGGGTTTCTATACAGCAAGCAGGGACAAACCATTCTAGTGATAAGAGCATCTATAACCAGAGGATGCAGATTTAAGGTAATCAGCAAAAGAACCAGAAGGAAAGGGAGAATTTCTTGTACACAGGGACTTCTCAATCTGAAATGCATTGCCTGAAAGATTACTGCTGGAATGGATTCAGTAGTAATTTTAAGAAATGAATAAAATATTTGTAAAAGAAATAACGTCTGTATTCCAGAAATGCAGAATGAAACCAACTGGATAGCTCTTTCCAAGAGCTGACACCAGACATTTAATAGCATCCTTTAATGTTGTACAATTCTATGAAAATGCTTTAAAATGAGAAATTTTAATACTTTAACAAATAGAATAGAACTACCTGATGAATAAAAAAGTTTGCACATTCATTTAATTCCAATTTAGGCATTTATAAGACAGTACCAGTTTAATGATTACTTACAACAAGAACATGTTCCAGTAGAGCCAGGTATCCCTCAGAACATTCTTTGCCAAAGCGAAGAGCCCTGGTCTGAACGTCGCTGGAGACCTCTGGGTGATAAGCTGCTTGCTGTAAAAATGCAATAATAAAGTCTGTTAATTATCTGGCTTTGTTCTCACAAGAGCCTTCCATGGGCTCTTTTTCAGTTTTCACAAGCAGCACCGCCCAAAAATTTATTTTACTTCTGACATGAAATAAATGTCACTGTTATGGCAAATGGGACTAGTTTATCTTGGGAAACTTGGTCAGCATGGACAAGTTGGACCAAGGGGTCTGTTTCTGTGCTGTATAATTCTACGTATGTTAGAAACATCTGCACTGATCTGATTTACTGGTTTGGTTTAAATTGATTCCCAATTATTCGAGATAATAGGGGAGATAATGCCATTGGCTCTTGCTACAGTACCTGCAAAACCTCTGCCACCTGGAAGGACAAGAACAGTATAGATACATGGGAACACCATCACTGCAAGTTGCCTCCAAGCCAGTCACCATCTTGATTCGGAACTGTATCACTGTCCCTTCAGGGTCACTGGGTCAAAATCTTGGAATTCCTTCCCTAACGGCATTGTGGATGGACCTAAACTCCACAGACTGCAATGGTTCAAGGTGGTAGCTCACCATCTTCTCAAAGACAGTTTGGGACAGATAGCAAAAGCTCATGCTCACTTCAGGAATAAATAAAAGTATAGCGACACAAAATTGCATTTACAATATAGATGAGAATCTAAACTTCCAAGTTCAGCGGTTTCAGGTAAAAGAACAGGACAAAATACAATCAGACTATAAAACAGTTGGTTTTATACACTTTACAAGTTGGGAGAAAAAATCAATAAAAGACAAATTGCTTAGAAATGAATTCTAAACTGAGGAGAAATCGAGTATTGAAAATAAAGAATCTCATGCATTTATCAAAGAGCAATTACTTTTACCTCCACCTGGAATATTCACTTATTTAATTCTCGGTAAGTGATGGGTGTCATTTGTCATCTCAAACTTTCCCCCAACTGATCAAATTGGAGATCTTAAATTTTCTCATCACCAATTTCAATGTTACTCAACAAATAACCAACACAAACCCACCTGTACTGGGAAAACCAACCAAGGGGACATACTCTTTTGTCTCCTGATACAATTCTCAGGTAAAGACTTAATGTAGAATTAAAGACTTATGTGACCTGTTCTGAAGAATACCTGACAGCAAAGTTGAATGGTTTAACTGTTAGTGATTAAAGCAGTGCAGATTGTTTTTCTGGGAAGGATGTGGCAACATGTACATTTGGAGACATTTGTGTTTTAACAATGGCTGGACTGCAGTCTCCAAAGTCACAAGAAAAGCATCGAGAATTTTGGATGTTGGTTTGCTCGCTGAACTTGAAGGTTCATGTCCAGACATTTCATCACCCTACTAGGTAACATCTTCAGTGGGCCTCAGGCAAAGCACTGCTGAAACTTCCTGCTTTCTACTTATATGTTTGGGTTTCTTTGGTTGGTGATGTCATTTCCTGTGGTGATGTTATTTCCGGTGGTGAAATAACTTCCTGTTCTTTTTCTCAAGGGGTGGTAGTTGGGGTCTAAGGAAATAACATCACCAATCCAAAGAAACCCAAACATATAATTAGAAAGCAGGTATTTTCAGCATTGCTTTGCCTGAGGTCCAAGAAGATGTTACCTAGTAGGGTAGTGAAAAGTCTGGAAATGAACCTCAGCAAGAAAACCTACATCCAAAACATCAACCTGAGCTACAAATCTTCTTAAAATTCGCTACGCATTGAGAATGTTGAATTGTAAGCAGTATGCTTTAAACTGTCTATTTAGTTTGAAGATAAAAGAGAGTTAGGTTCTACTTGGGTATAATGTTCATGTGATGCACTTTGCCATAGAGATGAGCTCTAAGGTTTTCCCCTTATAGGATGTCTCATGGTCTCAGAAAGACAGTGTCAGCCAGGAGCACCTAAGGAAGGTCTAAACATTCCAAGACTCACCGCAAAAGAATAATGGCAGCCCTTCGATTGAGAAGACCAAATTGTGAGGAATTGAAACGAGGCTAACAGGTTTGTCTAGCTAATGCTGGAGGGAGAATCACCAGGAAATCTCCCCACTATGAATTACAAATCTGAAATTAGAAGTTACCAGGCTGAGAAAGGAAAGGAACAGAATAAAACCTGTGGGAGTTGAGTCACTTTGGATCTTGTTGATGAAAATTGAATAACTACTTAAGGGACAGGGTTAAATATACCCATGATATGGGTTTGCTGGTTGTAAGTGAAAGAGGTAATTTCCATTCTGTAGTTTAAAGTACAAGTTACCTATAAAGGGTATGTTTGGTCAGTAGCACTTAGAATCTTTTGTTATAGTAAAATCAAGCATAATGTGCAAAACCTCAAGTATTGTCCCAACCTCTTGCTCCAGTGATAATCCGGAGGATAAACTTTGTAGCTTCATCACAAATAGCCAAAAATCTTCATTTCAGACTAACCAAAAAACAGCTAATTCCAGAAAACTCTGGGTGAAGGGTCAAGAGTGGAGTGCTGGAAAAGCACTCAGGCAGCATCCAAGGAGCAGGAGAATAGACGTTTCAGGCATAAGCCCTTCATCAGGAATCCAGACTCTGATCTCCAACGTCTACAGTCCTCAATTTCTCCTAACTCTGGGTGAAGGTCAAGGAATCTGCATTCAAATTTACAAAATATTTTTATGGGAATTGGACAGTTCCCAGGAGCTAGGTGAAAGCAAGTGCTGCAGATGCTGGAGATTAGAGTCAAAAGTGCGATGCTGGAAAAGCACAGGTTAAGCAGCATCCGAGGAGGAGAATCAACATTTCAGGCAAAAGCCCTTCATCAGGAAGTTCCCAGGAGCTCTCAGGTCATCTTGACCTGATATCTTCTCCCATTGTTTGCAAAGAACCTACTTAAAAGAAACTAAGATATATTTAGTACCAACCTTTCCGTTAGAAATAGCAAGAACACTTTAAATAAAAAGCAACACTCAGATGCTCCTTTAAGAATTAAAGCTTCAACTTTTATCCAGTTCTTTGTCAAGTAAGATGAATGACTATTTCGCAGCTGAAGCTTGGCTTATTAGATACCTTACAAGAATGAAGCATCTCTGCAATAGCTTTGCGGCTAAGGTTGGCAGTGGCAATAACATCCTCTTGACGGCAGGAGTTTCCTGCTGCTACAGCTTTAGCAGTTGCAATGGTAATGCCTTTGGTCATCCGGATAAATTCTTCAGGTGTAGAAGTTTTAGGTGGTGGATCTGCTGAGGAAAATACCTAAGGAATAAAAGGATGTAAGTGAACAAGTTAAAAAGATTGTAATGCTTTAATTTCATCCATTTTTCATTCAGATGCATGAAATAACACTTTTCTTTTAAAATCGCTCTTATAAAAACCTGGAACCTCCGACATATGCAAAGAATGTAGAGAAGTTAGATCTCTTTACAACCTTTAAGATATTTCTTTTGAGACGTGAACTTTTCTGAAGTAGCAAACGATCCAAAGTTTTTAGCATTTCTGTGCAAGTATTGATTAACTGTTTGGGAGGCTCAGAAAATACAGTAATATAAATACAAAGTGGCATTTCCACTTTATTTTGTAGTTGCTAAAAACTATTGCTAAAAAAGAGAAACATCTTTCAGCTAACCGAGGAGACTCTGATTTCAAATAAGCCATTCAGCCCGTCAAGCAGACACTACCATTCAGTTAAATCATAGCCAATCATGTTTACACCAAAACTGCTTTCCTTTCTTCTGCCATATCCACATCTTTCCATGTCATTAGACTCCACAAACTTATTGATGTCAGTTTTGAACATGCCCGATAATTGATCTTCCATTGCTCTCTGGGATAGAGAATTCCACTAAGATTCGCAGTGAAAAATATCTCCCTCATCTCAGTCTTAAATGGCCAATCCCCTAACTTTGAGAATATATCCCTGGTTCTAAACTTGCCAGTGAGGGGACAACGTTTTTTCTACAATTTATCCTGTAAGAATTTTGAATGCTTCAACGTAATCACCTCTCATTTTTAGAAATTTGATAAAATATAGTCCTAGCTTCCTCAATCTCTGCTCGTAAGACAATCCCACCAGCTCACATTGGAGATAGGCCAAGAAAATATAATGTAGCCAAAAACTAGCTCAGTAAACAAACAACATTGGGTGTATGCATTATTCTGTTATCTGTAGCTATTAACTAACACATTTGACAATATGCAGAAGTACCCACTGAGAACAAAACCAACAAGATGATTTAACAAGATATGACGAAGTGGAAACATTTGACTGCCATTATAAAAGCTGAAAATGTGTTGCTGGTTAAAGCACAGCAGGTCAGGCAGCATCCAAGGAACAGGAAATTCTACGTTTCGGGCCAGAGCCCTGATTCATTCCTGATGAAGGGCTCTGGCCCGAAACGTCGAATTTCCTGTTCCTTGGATGCTGCCTGACCTGCTGTGCTTTAACCAGCAACACATTTTCAGCTCTGATCTCCATCATCTGCAGACCTCACTTTTTACTCTGCCATTATAATAGCAAATGAAGTACATACTGCAAGCTCTTGACGGATGTGCTCAATGGTGGCTTCCAGAGCTCGTGTTCCTCTAGTAGCTTCATCTTCGACTGCCTTTACAGTCTTCAGCAGTGAAGTCACATTGGTCACCATAACCTAACAGGATACAAGTACTAGATATCAGTCCAAGAACTAAAAGAAAAGTTAAGCTTAGTCACTTTGTTAAACAACCTGCAATAAATTTGCCATGTTTAACTAAAGACTACCTTCGATATCTTTTCATTCTGAAATGGACAAGGGTGGTGGTGGGGTGGGGGGGGTTGGATTTAACTGAAACTTACAGAATACCGAATGGCTGGATAGAGTCGATGTTGGGAAGATGTTTCCATCGGTAGGAGACTAGGACCTGAGGGCATAGCCTTAGAATAAAGGATAGACCTTTTAGAATGGAGATAAGGAGAGATGTCTTCAGTCAGAGAGTGGTGAATCTATGGAATTCATTGCCACAGAAGGCTGAGGAAGCCAGGTCATTCAGTATATTTAAGACTTTGGTAGATAGGTTCTTGAATATCAAGGGGATCAAGGGTCACGGGGAGAAAGCAAGAGAATGTGGTTGAGTAGCTGATCAGTCATGATGGAATGGCAGAACAGACTCAATGGGCTAAATGGCCTAAATTCTGCTCGTGTCTTATGGTCTAAAATCTTAAACTGTTACTCATGGAAAGATTTTTGTGGAAGTTTTGGCTTCTAGATAAGCAACTTAGGAATTGATAACTGAAAGATAATCTTCTATAACTCGCTAAGATAATTTACTCTTTATAAAATGCAGTTGGCAAAACAAAACATTAATGTCATAAAGATCATCTTAAATGTAACAATTAATGTTCATCTCCCTTTGCATATTGTTTTGAAACCTGTCCATAATGTAAATATGCACCATTGGCTCACATGAGACTTCACTGTTAGCCCACAAAAAACATGGTTCGGGTACAGAGGAAGTGTAAACAATAGCTACTGTCACAGAAGATTGTGGTTTTTGAAGATTACTAAATAGCTTTTATCTGGTTTGCAATTTTTCATAATGGAGTATACTTGTAAAGTACATCACTATCAGCGGAGATTAAGTATTTCGCAGCTATTTTGCCATTCAATACCAAAGCTTTGGATTATTCAGTGATCACAGTGGCAGAGTTGTGCACTGTGCACTTGATCACAGTGGCAGAGTTTAATGCTAGCTGTAGATTTTCCTTCTCAATTAAGCAAAAAAAAAATTTTTACAAAGGAACTTTTTATTTGGCACTCAGTCATTTTCAAGAAATACTAAGGATCTTGCAGTGGCAGTGGGTTCAAGTCCCACCTGTTACTGCATTGTGTAACAACATCTCTGAACAGGTTAATCAAGAAATATTAAAGGGAAAACTATGTTTGTACTGTATAAGAAAAAGTGCTGATTGTTTGGCAAGTGGAATCTGATTAAAGGCGCAGCCGTGGATAATGCATCATTTAATGGTGACTGACAATTCACTACCAAGCTTTGTTTAAATTTTAAAATTGGACAGTTTGGCACAGATTGCTTAAGGTGTTATCCTGAGAAATGAATGAGAAAATGGCTGCCACCTATTTTGTGAAAAAGGCAGAGTGCTTCTTTTCTCTGTGAAGGACAGGATCTTGTGTATTTTATATACATGATATTACAGCAAGGTTTGTAGCTCAGGCTGAAGTTTAGGGTGTAGGTTTGCTCGCTGAGCTGTAGGTTTGATTTTACAGCTTGTATAATATTCTATGTGTGTATTTGAAAACAATGTTTATGACCTGCTGCACTTTCCCAACAACACATTTTCAGCTGATTTCCAGCATCTGCAGTCCTCACTTTCTCCTCGAACATTTGCTGAGGGTCATGGGAAACAGGGGATTTGCCCATCAGAAATCAAAAGTTTTTGGATAATTCCACTGTAGGTCAGCACACTTGGACATCCACTGGGGTTCCAATGCGCATCCTGTTACATCTGGTCACAGATAATCTGGAAACTGAATATCTGGGCCACTGCATGTAAAAACCTGCCACCCTGCTGCTTCAAAATGTAACTCTTTCTGTCCTTGTGACCCGTGTCCTCCACTTTCTACCAGTGGAACATTGTGTCCTGTCTTCAGTTTCTATATTGCTATTTCTGGCATAGGTTTCAGTTATCGCGGCCCTATTACACTTTTGTAAACTCATTCACACTGCTTTCTCTCTCGGTGCCTGTACCCGCCTTCTCAAAACTTACCAACATCTACGGGTACATACTGCAACCACATCACTTATATCCACTATCATTCAAAGAACTGTGGTATAGTTTTCAGGGCTAAACATGCTGTACACCTGCAAAGTTTGCTTTAATAACTGATGCTACTCACTGGATCAGTCAGTGGAGGAACTCTAACCAGGGGTAATTGGCTAGACAGGAGGAAGAATTACCAATATGTACAATTCACAGGGGGAGGATAGCACAGAACTTACCAATTGATCAAACTTAAGGTCAAAGAGTGTGGTGCTGGAAAAGCACAGTTGGTCAGGCTGCCTGACTGGCTGAGCTTTACCAGCACCACACTCTGTGTCTCTGATCTCCAGCATCTGCAATGCTCACTTTCTCCCAAATGACCAAACTCATCCTGTTCATATATAGGCTCACATTTGAGGAATAACTGTGTAATAATTGTGTATAGTACCCAGTGCTGACAGCTGTTACTATCAGAAATGTGCTGGGTCCAAGGTTGCTGTTAGACTTTGAATAAACAGACCCTTGCTATTTATTCTGTAAGTACCTTGGCAGCATTCTTGAGATTATACATGGATGGATCATCTGAAGCTTTCCCTGATGCTCCTTTTGTCGCACTAATAAGATCTGCCAGGGCCTTTGCTACATCTTTCACTGCATTAATCAGCACAACCTGAGAGAAACAAACATACGGTTGCTTAATTGCAAATAAAATAACCTTTTGACACAGCAGACAGCTCAAATTTAATTTAAAAAAAAATCAGTTCCCAAAACATTTACAAGATTCATTGGACTGCCATATAAAACAGGATTATAAAACAATGTATGAAAATCCTACAGTATGCAATTCATATATTTAGAAATGCTGCAATGTTTGACTTATTTCAAATTTAAGTATAAGCAGACCCTTAACATACGAATGGAATGGAAAGTGGACAATTAATGTGGCTTCTGTTTTAAAGCAATTGTATTAACGGATATATATATATATATATATATATATATATGGAAACAATCTTCAACAAGCCAACGTAATCAGAATTATTCTGAAGCAAATGCAATCAAACCCCTCTAAAATAGATTCAAAACAGGAGACTAGACTAATACAAAACATCAAATAAACATATATTGTATATTATTAGTTGCATCAGTTAGATGTGCCTTAAAATGGAGGTGGGGATGGTTAAAACATTGCCTCAGTTAATAATTAACTAGGATGATTTCAGCTCAGCTTGTAGAAATGACACTAAATCGTCAAAATGGTGGAACATTCTACACCCCATCATTATGGAAGAACCCTCACCAGAGGGTAATTAGGGATGAGCCATGAATGCTGACCTTGCTAGTGACAAGTCTCATAAATCGATAAAAAAAACTTTCAGAAAAAATGTAAATTACTGATTGTAGGTCAAGTTCAACAGATCAAGCTATAGAAATGACAAAATATACTGAAAGCTTTTAACCTGTGTTTCAGGATCATCTGAACCCAAGCTCGCAGCTCCTAATTTCACCACCTCTGCCAGTCGGGTAATTGTGACAACGGAGGACTGTGCAGCATGTGCTAACTTCTCTTGACTTGCAGCAGCTCCAGATACAAGCAACTTCGTGTCTTCCACCAGAGCTTTAGCAGTTTTTAGAATATTCTCCCTAAAATAATTGCAATTGATTCAAGGTAAAGATGAGAAATGTTCCAGCCTCTTAAATACTTAGCAACAAATTTATGGATGTTGTAGTTTGAAATGAAATCCGTAACCATGTAATTACACGAACAAACATATTCTCCAAAACACATCAAAAGACCTATCTGAGGAGTTAGACTTCAGATTAGAGGATCAGGCCATTGTTTTGTTTGATAAGCAAACAATTAGTTGAAGGACAAAGTTCTAGATGTTACTGTTGATAATTTAAAAAAATATTTTTACAAATGTTACAAGAAAGGGGCTACCTGAATTTATGTTGCATATTTAATTGAACTCAGCATATCCATTATATTTTATGGCCAATGATTACTTTTGAAGTCTAGTCACTGTTGTTTTGTAAGCAGATGTGGCAGTCAATTTGCTGCAAGATCCCACAAACAGTAACAATGAATCGTCAATCTTGTGTGTTTTTGACAGAGCTAGCAGGGTGGCTCAGTAAACCTGCCTATTCTTTTTCAAGCAGCTCCACTGCCTCTCATACAGGTCATATTTATGGCTTAACCAAAGAGTCATACGTACAGCACAGAAACAGACCCTTATGGATCCAACCTGTCAGCCCTGACATCTGAGTCTTATCTAGTTCCATTTGACAGCATTTGGCCCCTATTCACAATCCAGATGCCTTTTAAATGTTGTATTTGTACCACCTCCATCACTTTGTCTGACAGCTTATTCCACACACACACCACCCTCTGAAAATTTTAACCTCCAAGTCCTTCTTAAAATCATTCCCCTCTCACGTTAGACTCGTGTCCTCTAGTTTTGGATGCCCCATCCTGGGGAAAAAGTCAAAGTGTGGTGCTGGAAAATCACAGCTGGTCAGGCAGCATCAAAAAGTTGATGTTTTGAGCATAAACTCATCACGAATGGATGCTCGAAATGTCGACTCTCCTGCTTCTCAGGTGCTGCCTGACCTGTGCTTTTCCAGCACCACACTTTTCAACTCTGATTCCCCAGCATCCCCAGTCCTCACTTTCTCCTGGGGTAAAAAAAAAGACCTTGGCTATTCACCCTATCAATGCTGCTCATAATTTTATAAACATCTGTAGGGTCATCCCTCAGCCTACTCAAGGAACTTGAGCTTTCAACCTTCAAGATTCAAAACTGCTACACACTGAGCCAAAAGTGACATAAATATTCTTTCACAAATGACTGAAGATACAGTAAAAACAAGAATCAGCTTATACCTATATCTAAGTATTGTTATAATAGTACAAGATAGTCTCAATGAAAGGAAAATTATTCTGAGCTGAAGTGTCAAAACTGACTGATTCAATGAGACAATAATTCCTTAGATCCAGTGGTTAGGTGTTGCATACAAAATCTCAGACATCATTGTAGAACTTGACAGAATTACAACAGAAAAGACATTTTTGGTCACCATCCCAAATTCTACTCAGGGGTTGATAAAATGGAGCCTGTATGATAATTTAGAGTGCACTGAGTTTTGTAAGTTATACACACTGTAACAGCTCCAGTGGAAATGCTGAGTTCCCTTCTTTGATTTGTCTGTTATTCTAAGATCCAGAGGGAGAGAACATGTTCAAATCCATGATTACTGGGCCTATAACTGGATCAGCATTTCTTTGCCAAGCAACCCAACCACTACTACCCTGCCTCAACTACTCAGACGCCCCAACCCATTGCGATTGGAAGTTGTATTAGGAAGACGGTATACAATGAATGGGTTTTCAATAAATAAGAGCCAATAATCCTGGAAACACTCAGGGCAACCATCACCTGTGGTGAGAGAAACAGTTAATGTTTCTGTTCAGAAGTGGAAAATAAATTATAGATGTTTATCACAGGGACTAGAGCAAATACAGAGACAGAGAAAAGGGAGTTGGGAGTGGGGACTGGGAAGAGTAGAAATAACCAACAATTTATCTGTAAAATTGGAGGGAGAGGTTATGATCAGAAATTGTTGCAGATTTCAGGACTCAATATTGAGTTCATTGTGTCTCATTAAAAGATGTCATTGCGTTTCACTGGAACAGGACAGAAAGCTGAAGATAGACGGACAAAATATTGGAGTTGAGAACTAAATGACAGGAAATCTAGACTCTGATTTGAGAGTTGAATAAAGATATTCCACAAAATTGAAAATCTAAGTAAACTACTACCTCATCTGCAAGGATTTCTGGAGAAATAGCTCTCTCACTGAGCAATAATAAAATATTAGTAAATTGTTCTAACCCTTGGAATACACTACAATGAATATATAAGATGGGGTGCAAAACTATTATTGATGAGTTTACCTGTGGTCAGCAAAGGTCTCTTCATTTTCTCTGTTTAGTGTACCTGCTGTAGCAAACATAATTGTTGTATCCAAATCAGCTATGATACCAGACACAGTACTGGCAGCAGTGATGCAAGCCTGAGTTCCACGGTTGCCGGCCTGCAAGGATGCTAACACATGAGAAATCTGCAAGGTAGAAATTACAGTTCCTGGATCAGAATCCAAATGTGTGAAAGACAGACTTTTAATTCAGATATGACAGTATCACTTTCCTGCCTCAGCCACTGGATTTTCTGTGTTAGCAAAAGATTCAATGACAGCCTTTTTACAGTTCAAATGACCGTAGGAGCGAGTTCCAATGCAAGTCAAGGTTGCAGTTTAGGATGCTTAGTTAATCGCCCTCAGAAAAGATTTGAACATGAGAACATGGTGCAGGAGTAGACAATTCAGCCTCTCGAGCCTACTCTGCTTCTTGATATAATCATGGCTGATCTCATCTCAGCCTCAAATCCACTTTCCTGCCTGATCCCCATAATTCTTCAACCCTTTACTAATTAATCATCTGTCTGCCTATCTCCTCCTCAAATGTACTCAATATCCTGGCATCCACCTTACTCTGATATAGTAAATTCCACAGATCCATGACCTCTTGAGAGAGAAATTTCTCCTTCTAAGTTTTAAATCTGCTACCCCTTATTCCAAAACTCTGACCTCTCGTTATAAATTGCCCCACGAAGAAACATCCTCTCCATGTCTACTTTGTCAATCCCCTTTACCTCAATTAAATTTTCTTTTTTTCTTCTAAACTCAGAGTACAAGTCCAAACTGCTCATCTCTAAGGAGGCAAGCTCCTCGTCTGTGGAATCAGTCTAGGAGCCTCCTCTGAACTGCCTCCAATGCAATTAAATCCCTCAACTAAGAATCCTCAAGAAAGTTGGATCCAAAACAATTATAAAATATATCTTCTGATCTAAAGTTGCATTCTGTTATCTTTGAAGAACAACCCATTTTTGACAAATGTAATCACATGCAGATATAAAAGGTAGTTAAAATGACTGATGGTTTCTTTTAAAACAGAAAATCCAAATAACAGCCAAATCATGAGCAATGTATGACACTATTCATACGAAAGTGTAATTTGACATGGAACAAATTTCTTTGAGTCTTTGAAAAATAATTTTAAAATTCAGGGCACCAAACAGTGGTGCAGCATAGGAGGAGAAAATGAGGACTGCAGATGCTAGAGATCAGAGTCAAAAGGTGTTGTGCTGGGAAAGCATAGCCAGTCAGGCAGCATCAAGGAGCAGGACAGATGCTGTTTCAAGCATAAGCTCTTCATCAGGAATGCTCTTCGGATGCTACCTGATTGGGTATACGTTTCCAGCACCATAATTTTTGACTTTGAGCGGTTCAACATCAGCAGGGTTAAAGTAGGTTAAATTGTAAAAAAAAATTACAATTCTTCAAAGCATTTCACCACACTGAGCTACATGCAATAATGTAGTCTTGGAATCAAAATCAACTGAATGTCATCTTGCCTATTGCCAACCTAGTCAACCTTTGAAGACAATGGAGGTTGGGTTTAAATTTAAGGGAGGAACTATGAATATTTTAATTCACTAGATGCACTTTGATCTGAACGAACATGCAAGCTAGTCAAAGATTTAACGATTACGTTGGTCAAAAATACCCTACTAAATTACGATACTTGAATGCATAAGGAGTTCAATATCTAAATGTTGTTTCTGAAAAATCATTACCTTCTCAGAGACTTTGCGAGCACATTCAATGAGTTCTTTCTTAGTAAAGGCATCACTGGGACTGCACTGGAGAGAACCAGCTTTGAGAACCAAAGAAGCACAATTGTGACCCAGTTCCTGAACACGATTCTTGATATGGTTTCCAATCTAGAAATGGGTTCAAGAAAAGATTGTAAGGGTGTAGTGCACAACTAAATTGATGGATCTTTCTCATTAATCAGAATGCAACAACTTTAATCTACACAAACTGTGAGAAAATAAATTTTCAAACTGTGTCCTGCTCCCAACTGCAGAATCTGTCAAATTTTATGTTTGGCACAGCACTTTAAATGTGGGTCATCATCACATCTCCTTACCCAACATGATGAAAAGTGTCGGAACTCTAAGGCAACAGAGCAACTTGGTTGAAAATTCACAGACAAGACTTAGTGCACTTACTTCCAGTATCCCATGCACATATCAGAAAACCCCATTCCCCACTTTTGAACAAGCATCCATTGCTTTGCCAACTTTCAATCCAGTCCAATATTATCAAAGTGGCCAAACCATCTCAAAGTTGACAGTATGGCACAGGGTCCTGTTCTTCTCAGCTAACACATTATCTGGAAGGAGACAATGTGACAACTGCACCATAAACTTTTTCAAAGTATGAATTTCAAGTCATATCTCAAAATGCAATCATTTTCTAGGAGGATACGAAATAAATAGGTCTCTCGGCATTCGCACCAATACAAACAGGTTCCATTTTGGAGTTTATTCACAAATTGAATGTATGCAAGTTGGAACACAATGCAAGGCAATATAAAACAGTTAGAAGTACTAGAGACGTTCATATATCAGTTCATTAAAATTTTAACCCTGCATGGGATCACATAGGTAAGGTGTGCATTCATAAATCAGGGATCCCCTGTACCTGGTGAATGGGGCTATATAAAAGTTACTCTCCAAGCTATATCATGCACATTATTCAAAGAACAAACTATGCTCATAAAAAGATACAAAAAATGTTAACAACACAGGGTATTTGCATCTTAAATCTGAAAGATGTACAGCATTACATTACTGGTAAAGAGCTAAGAACTAATTGATAGGTGCCACTGCAGTGAAGTTGTTAAACACCAATGAAGCAGTACATCAGCCTTTCGAAAAAAAAGATTGTACTTGATGAAATTCAAGCATGTTGAATATAAAAATTATTATTTTGAACTTACGGGAACCAGAAAACAGAAAAGAGAGTTGTTAGCCCAGTTAACCAAGCAGCTGATTTGTTCAGTGAGTGAGAATCTGATCAAAACATCCAAAAGGGTCTACAGCCTGGTTAACAAAACTACATTTTGAAAGCAAGTAGACTTTTATAGTAGTAAGGGGATGTAGTCTGCTAGAACTAGTTGATTGTCTTTGAGATGTTGTCAAGACATTTCTTGGAACTCTGTATCCTAAATTGATGATGGACCAGTTTGAGCCAAAGGGCCTGTCTCCCTGCTGTAGGACTCTATAACTCTAATTATCGTCTTTTGCCTCTCCCATGCGATTGCACTCTGCAATCTTGACACATCCAGTGGTGGTGGACAATTAACTTACCAAAGGAGGTTGCCCCACAAACATCCTGATCCTCAATAATAAGGAAGTCCAGCACATCAGTGAAGGCTGAAGCATTTGCAATGATTTTCAGTCAGAAGTGCCAACTGGATGATCCATCTTGGTCTCCTCCAGAGGTCCCCAGCATCATAGATACCAGTTTTCAGCCAATATAATTCACTCAATGTGATGTCAAGAAACAGTTGGAAGCACTGGATATTGCCAAAGCCATGGGCCCTGACAACATTTAGCCAATAGTACTGAAAATTTGTGCTCCAGAATTTGCTGTGCCTGTAACCAAGCTGTTTCAGTACAGCTACAACACTGACATTTACCGAACCATAAGGAAAATTTTCCACAAAAAACAGTGTCAATCCAACCTGGCTAATTAATTCCCCATCAGTTTACTCTCAATCATCAGTGAAGTGATGGAACAAGACATCAAGCAGCATGTCCTCAACAATAACCTGCTCAGTCACACCCAGTTTGGGTTGGACTAGGGCCACTCAGCTCCTGACCTCATTACAGCCTGGATTCAAACATGAACAAAGAGCTGAATTCCAGAGGTGAGGGGAGGAGAGAGGAGAGTGACAGCACTTGACATGGAGGTTGTATTTGACAGTATGTAGTGTTAAAGAACTCCAGCTGGTACTGAAGAAAAGAGCTAAAAGTGTTGGGAATAAGTCAGCTCCAGGACACATTTGCAAGCATTCCTCTGGCCCAATCATCTTCAACTGCTTCAGTGAACCTTCCCTCCATCATAAGATTAGAAGTGGAATGTTTTGCTGATAATTGCACATTGTTCAGCACTATTCATGATTCATCAAATACTGAAGTAGACCATGTTTAAATCCAACAAGACCTGGCAAACTATGAGACCACATCTGGACTACTGAGAACAGTTTTGGTCCTCTTAAGGAAATATACCATTTCGTTGAGTTGGGAGGGGAGGGGTGGTGGTGGCGACGACATTCAGAGAAGGTTAACTAGTTTGGTCATTGGTACAGAGGAACTGTCTTACGAACAAAAGCCAAACAGGTTGGGACTCTACACGTTGGAGTTTAGAAGAATGAGAGGTGATCTCCTTGAAGGGGCTTGTCAGGGTAAATGCTGAGAAGATATTTCCCCTCATAGGAAAGTCTAGGACCAGAGGGCATAGACTCAGAATAAAGGGAGGCCAATTAATGACTGAGATAAGAAGGAATTTCTTCTGTCAGAGGGCTGAACATCATTGGAACTCCTTGCACCAGAGAGCTGGGACAGAGTTCTTCGATATTTAAGGAGGAGACAGATTCTCCATGAGACAGGGAATGAGGGGTTACAGGGAAGGGCAGGAAAGTGTACTTGAGGCATGATGGATCAGTTATGATCCTATTGAATAATACAGCAGGCCTGAAGGACCAAATGACCTACTCCTGCTCCCATGTTTTATGGTCTTATGGCTGAAAAGTGGCAAGTCTTGCCACTTTTTTTTTGAGTGGGAGCAGCAGCTGAATAAAAGTGAACCCGGGAGACTACAGCTAAGGTAAGACAGTTTGTTTTAAAATTACTTACCTGTAGCGGGCAGCGGTGTTTTTTTTTCTCTCTCTCTTCACAGAAAGAGCGGGAGCAGCAGAGGAAGTGACGGCGAGCAGAGGGGCAGCCGGGAAGGAAAGCAGTGAGTATACAACTCAGGAAGGCAGCTAAACCCGAGATTCTACACCTGTAGTATCTCCCACCCACCCTCCTCTTCTAACCTTCTTAACTACTCTGGGTTTTTTTTAAAAGGTAAGGATTTTTTATATCTTTCCTAGTGACTAGTTAAAAAATTTACTTTTTTTTGTGTGTGTATATATATTATTCGTTTTTTAGGGAAAAACTATAGCAGAGAGGTATCAGAAAGTATTCTAACTCAAACTTGTACAAAGTAACTAAGTAATTAACTAACTAAGCAGAGATGGCTGGGCAGGTGATGTGCTGTAGCTGTATGATGTGGGAGCTGGCTGATCCCATTGTGAACGGCAGTGACCACATCTGCAGCAAGTGTTGGTTGCTGGAAGAACTCCAGATCAGAGTTGATGATCTGGAATCTGAGCTTCAAACACTGCGGCACATCCGGGAGGGGGAGCGTTACCTGGACGCTTTGTTTCAGGAGGCAGTCACACCTGGGAGATTAAGTAATTCACATTCAGCTAGTGATCAGGCACAACAGAGTGTGACTGTAAGTGAGGCAGGTAGGGGGAACCTGAGTTCAGGAGTGGAGGAGCCTCAGCCCTTGACCTTGTCCAACAGGTACGAGATTCTTGCTCCCTGTTCGGATGAGGAAAAGGGCTCTGGACAGGATGCGCCAACTGACCAAGGCACCATGGTGCAGAAGGCCATTCAAGAGGGGGGAGTTAATAGACAAGTAGTTGTTATAGGGGATTCTATAATTAGGGGGACAGATAGTATCCTTTGCAAGCCAGATCGGGAGTCTTGCATAATGTGTTGCCTGCCCGGTGCCAGTGTGCAGGACATCTCCGACCGGCTTGAAAGGATATTGGAGCGGGAGGGGGAGGATCCAGTTGTTGTGGTCCACGTTGGTACTAACAACATAGGCAAGACTAGGGTGGAGGACCTGTTTGGGGATTACAAAGCACTAGGCAGGAAATTGAAGCACAGGTCCTCAAGGGTCATAATCTCCGGATTACTGCCCGAGCCACGTGCCAATTGGCATAGGGACAAGAAAATTAGGCAAGTAAACACGTGGCTAAGGGATTGGTGTGGGAAAGAGGGATTCCACTTCATGGGGCATTGGCATCAGTTTTGGAACAGGGAGGGATCTGTACCGTTGGGACGGTCTCCACCTGAACCGATCAGGTACCAATGTTCTAGCGAAGAGGATAAATAGGGTGGTCAGTAGGACTTTAAACTTCTGAGTTGGGGGGGAAGGGGAAGTGAAAGCGACAGGGAGTATGGCGTTAAATGGAAAGATAAGCAGCAGGATAGCATGTGTCCAGGCGGATTTAAAATTGAGGCAGACTGAGAATGCAGAAAAAACCAAGGATAACTTAGGACATCATATGACTTCCAACATCTCTAATGATAAGGAAGTTAGCATTAAGGCACTTTACCTGAATGCTCGTAGCATTCATAACAAAGCTGATGAACTAATGGCACAGATAATAGTGAATGATTATGATGTGGTAGGCATCACAGAGACTTGGTTACATTACAGGGGGGTCAGGACTGGCAGTTAAACCTCCATGGTTTTTCAACTTATCGAAAAGACAGAGAGGTGGGCAGAGGGGGTGGGGTTGCCTTGTTAGTTAAGAACAAAATTAAATCAATGGTATTGAATGACATAGCATCGGATGATGTGGAGTCTGTGTGGGTGGAATTGAGGAACCACAAGGGCAAAAAAACCATAATTGGAGTTGTGTATAGACCACCTAACAGCAGTCAGGACCAGGGACGCAACATGTACCGGGAAATAGAGAAGGCATGTCAGAAAGGCAAAGTCACATTGATCATGGGAGACTTCAATATGCAGGTGGACTGGGTAAATAATGTTGCTAGTGGATCCAAAGAAAGGGAATTCATGGAATGCTTACAGGATGGCTTTTTGGAACAGCTTGTCATGGAGCCCACAAGGGAGCAGGCTATTCTGGACCTAGTGCTTTGCAATGAACCAGACTCTAGAAAAGATCTTAAAGTAAGGGAACCCTTAGGAAGTAGCGATCATAATATGGTAGAGTTCAGTCTGGAGTTTGAAAGAGAGAAGGCAAAATCGGATGTAATGGTGTTACAGTTAAATAAAGGTAATTCTGAGGGCATGAGAGAGGAACTGACAAAAATAGACTGGAAGCAGAGGCTAACCGGGAAGACAGTAGAGCAAAAATGGCAGGAGTTTGTTGGTATAATTGAGGACACTGTACAGAGGTTCATCCCCAAGAAAAGAAAGATTATCCGGGGAGGGATTAGACAACCATGGCTGACAAAGGAAGTCAGGAAATGTATTAAAGAAAAAGAGAGATCCTATAAAGTGGCCAAGGACAGTGGGAAATCAGAAGATTGGGAAGGATACAAAAACAAACAGAGGATAACAAAGAGTGTAATAAGAAATGAGAAGATCAAATATGAAGGTAGGCTAGCCAGTAATATTAGAAATGATAGTAAAAGTTTCTTTCAGTACATAAGAAACAAACGACAGGCAAAAGTAGACATTGGGCCACTTCAAACTGATGCAGGAAGCCTAGTGATGGGAGATAAGGAAATAGCAGGAGAACTTAACATGTACTTTGCGTTAGTTTTCACAGTGGAAGACATGAGTAATATCCCAAAAATTAAAGGGAGTCACGGGGCTGAGTTGAGTATGGTTGCCGTTACGAAAGAGATAGTGCTAGAAAAGTTAAAAAGTCTTAAAATTGTTAAAACTCCTGGCCCCGATGGGATACATCCTAGAGTTCTGAGAGAGGTGGCTAAGGAAAGAGCAGAGGCATTGGTTGAGATCTTTCAAGAGTCACTGGAGTCAGGAAAGGTCCCGGATGATTGGAAGATGGCTGTTGTAACCCCCTTGTTCAAGAAAGGATCAAGACAAAAGATGGAAAATTACAGGCCAATCAGCTTAACCTTGGTTGTTGGTAAAATTCTAGAATCGATCATTAAGGATGAGGTTTCTAAATTCTTGGAAGAGCAGAGTCTGATTAGAACAAATCAACATGGTTTTAGTAAGGGGAGGTCATGCCTGACAAACCTGTTGGAATTTTTTGAAGAGGTAACAAGTAGATTAGACCAGGGAAACCCAGTGGATATGGTCTATCTAGACTTTCAAAAGACCTTTGATAAGGTGCCACATGGGAGGCTGCTGAGCAAGGTGAGGGCCCATGGTGTTCGAGGTGAGCTGCTGGGATGGGTTGAGGATTGGCTGTTTAACAGAAGGCAGAGAGTTGGGATAAAAGGTTCTTTTTCAGAATGGCAGCCGGTGACGAGCGGTGTCCTGCAGGGTTCAGTGTTGGGGCCACAGCTATTCGCATTATATATTAATGATTTGGATGAGGGGACTGGGGGAATTCTAGCGAAGTTTGCCGATGGTACGAGGTTAGGTGGACAGGCAGGTAGTACTGAGGAAGTGGGGAGGCTACAGAAGGATCTAGACAGGTTGGGAGAGTGGTCCAGGAAATGGCTGATAGAATTTAACGTGAGCAAGTGCGAGGTCTTGCACTTTGGCAAAAAGAATAAAAGCATAGACTACTTTCTAAATGGTGAGAAAATTAGTAAAGCCAAAGTACAAAGGGATCTGGGAGTGCTAGTCGAGGATTCTCTAAAGGTAAACATGCAGGTTGAGTCCATGATTAAGAAAGCGAATGCAATGTTGTCACTTATCTCAAGAGGGTTAGAATATAAAAACAGAGATGTGCTATTGAGACTTTACAACGCTCTGGTTAGGCCCCATTTGGAGTACTGTGTCCAGTTTTGGTCCCCACACCTCAGGAAGGACATACTGGCACTGGAACGTGTCCAGCGGAGATTCACACGGATGATCCCTAGAATGGCAGGTCTAACATATGAGGAACGGCTGAGGATCCTGGGATTGTACTCATTGGAGTTTAGAAGATTGAGGGGAGACTTAATAGAGACGTACAAGATAATACATGGCTTGGAAAGGGTGGACGCTAGGAAATTGTTTCCGTTAGGCGAGGAGACTAGGACCCGTGGACACAGCCTTAGAATTAGAGGGAGTCAATTCAGAACAGAAATGCGGAGACATTTCTTCAGCCAGAGAGTGGTGGGCCTGTGGAATTCATTGCCACAGAGTGCAGTGGAGGCCGGGACACTAAATGTCTTCAAGGCCGAGATTGATAGATTCTTGTTATCTCGAGGAATTAAGGGCTACGGGGAGAACGCTGGTAAGTGGAGTTGAAATGCCCATCAGCCATGATTGAATGGCGGAGTGGACTCGATGGGCCGAATGGCCTTACTTCCACTCCTATGTCTTATAAGTAATGACAATTTCCAACAACGTACTCTAACCATCAGGCCTTGATATTTAATAGTATTACTAATCACTGAATCGCCCACTACCAACATGCTGGGGCTTCATTGACAAGAAACTTAACTGGACTAGCCATATAAATACTGTGGCGATGAGAGCAGGTTAGAGGATGAGATTCCTGCAATGAGAAACTCACTTTCCGATTCCTTGTCCAACAGCCACAAGACAAGTCAGGAGGGTGATGGAATGCTCAACACTTGCCTGGATGGGTACAGCGCCAACAAAAAAAGTATGACATCATCCAGGACAAAACAGCCTGCTTGATTGGTATATCTACTCCCTCCCTAATGCTCAGTAGCAGCAGTATTTACTACCTACAGGAAACTCACTAAGGTTCCTTTCAAACCCACAATCATTACTAAGGACAAGGACAGCAGCACGTGGGAACAAGGGAAATTTCCCTAAGTCACTCACCATCGTGATTTGGAAATATACTGCCATTCCTTCCTACTTACAGAAAATCCATTGTAACAGTTCAGAAAGTTAGCCCACCTTCTTAAGTGAATTAGAGATGGACAATAAATGTTGGTCCAGCCAGTCAAACTTTCATCCCATGAATTGGATAAAAACAATGGCGCTGTTGGTTGGCCAGCAAATTGGAGAGGTATGTGTGTCGATGTGTAGGGTGATGAAGGGAATGAGATTGTGTTGTGTACAAATCGCACTGTTGACAATACTGAACAAACTTGCTGGATGAGTTTAAACATTTCCCCAATTATCACACTCAATCTTGTATGCCATGATATACAATTGTATGCAGAAATAAGATACTCCATATTTTGACAGGCAGCACAGCACTGAGTTACCTCCTCATTTTCAGCAGTTATAGCTGCAGGTTTGGCTTCTTGTGCCAGATGCCCATAGTCATTGGTAAGTTGGTTGGCCAAAGACCCCAGTTCATCTGGATTGGTGGTGGATTTAGTAACCTATGAACAGAATTTAAAATGAGAAACAGCAATACAAGTTCAAACAAAGCACAATGAAGTCAAATCTAAATGATTGACACCCACCATTTCTTGAACGGTTACAGCAATAGCTTTGGCAGTCTTCACCATGGTGGTCTGGTAGTCAACAAATGAACCATCTGGCTCATCCGGAGCACTTTCATCGATCTAGGTTTAAAGCAAAAATATGCAAATTCCTGTTGGTACCAATGCAAATAAAGCAGCTATTGACGGACAATCTGAAATGCTCAACACTATCCATATTACATTGAAAACTGCAGAGTTACAAACATGCGTTTCCAATAGTACGACTGATAACTATGATTAACAACTAAAAGGTTTTCAGTTTTCATGCTATGGATGAACCAAACAACATCGCATATGAGTTTTTAACACAGTTGTTAAGATTTTATAACACGATAACGATCTCACCTTGTTTATGGCCTGGTTGATGGCATCCACCATTCCACTCACAACACCCGCAGCACTGGCTGCATCGCTAAGTGTTCCTGACAGGTCCTCCACAGCTTCCTTCATCATCTGCACAGACTCATCCAAAGCATCCTGTGTTTGAGCTGCTTGCTAGAGGAAAAAAGGGATAAATGTTTGATGCCACTTCAGCACACAAAATACACAAACTAAACCCCATTATGGTAGTTATAACATTGTGATTTTAAAATGCTCTATCTAATTTTGCTCCTTGTGACTGACCTCTGGACCTCCCAATACAGAAAAGTCATAACAGGTTTTACAGCTTCGGGTCATTATATCCACGTCAGTCATCAAATATCTATCCACCCTAATCCCATTTCTCAGCACTTGGTTGGCAACTTTCTATGTTTCAAGTTCTCATCGAAATAGTTCTTAAATGTCTTGAGGGTTCCTTCCTCTACCATTCTTTTAGGCAGTGAAAAACAACATTTTTCAAACCCCTCCAAATTTCCTACTCCTTACTTTAAAACTGTGCTTCTGAGTTACAGATCCAACAAAGGGGAACGTTTCTCCCTGTCAACCTTGTCTATGCTCCTCCCCCATCCGAAAAGTTTTTTTTTTATCCCTCTAACCTGGTCCTCTCCTCAGCCTTCTAATGCTGTGAAAGAAAAACCTCAGCCTATCCAGTCTCCCTTCACAGCTGAATCACAGCTATTCAGTCAATATTACTTCTTCACTTTCTCAAGTACAATCATATCCTTCCTATTGTGTGACAGCCAGAACTTCAGCTGTGGCCTATTATATGCAGCTCCATTATAACCATCTTGCTCTTGCATTCAACACTTAAATTATTTGGAGATGCTGGTGTTGGACTGGGGTGTACAAAGTTAAAAATCACACAACACCAGGATATAGTCCAACTGATTTAGTTGGAAGCACTAGCTTTCAGAGCGCTGCTCCTTCATCAGATGGTTGACCACACAACCACCTGATGAAGGAGCGTCGCTCCGAAAACTAGTGCTTCCAATTAAACCTATTAGACTATAACCTGGTGTTGTGTGATTTTTAACGTTATACTTAACGAACAAAGGTAATTATCTCATATGCCACCTTAACCACCTTATCTACCTGTCTTGTTGCCTTTAAGAAACAAAATAGTTTCTTTTCAACCATGCCTTTTAAATTTTAGGTTAGATTAGATTGCCCAGTCATCTGCAAAACCCAAAACAAGAATGAATCAAGTGTGTGCAATTTGCATTCATAACGGAGCCCCCTTTGGCATAATTCTGGAGAATGCATTTTTTTGCCTTACCTAAACTAATATAGCTTTCTTGAGGTTCAGTGCTCAAAATCAAAAGCAGTTCTTTAGTAGCTGACAAATGTTCAATACAACCCACTTGAGATAAAGATCATCAATTCAGTAAGCTTTAACTACTTTTTGTTAAAGTGTACAAAAGGCTTTTAATCATCTATCAGTCATATTAGATGGAAGCAGTGTGTTACGTTCTGAATAGATTTTATGCTTCCTGAATATACACATTTTTACATTTTCCCAAATTTTATTTTATTTGCCCAATATGTGTTCATATAATATACATGCATCTGTTTGTGGCCTACTTATGTCCCCACCATAACTTACATTCCTACCTATCTTTGGAGATATATGGAATTCTTGTCTTTATCAGTAAGGACAGAGAATACATGGAATCAGTTGTTTGGAAAACATGGTTGGCATGGATGAGATGGACCAAAGGATCTGTTTTTGTGCTGTGAAACTATCTGGCAGGTGGTGCTGGAATTGTATAAATTTAGTTTGGCCATAGCTGATGTAACACATGCAGTTCTGGTCACTGCCGTATAGGTAAAAAATTATTACACGAGAGGTTACTGAAAAGATTTATAAGGATCCTGCCCAATAGATTTTCTTGTACTTCAGAGGTTAATATTGTCATTAGTGTGTCATCAGTCCTTCTGTTGAGAGATGTAAAGTAAGGGACAGTTTTGAGGTAAAGTTTATTTCAGCTAAGAGTGGTAGAGATAAACGAACTCACTATTTAAAAGGGTAACAGAGGAAGAAAGTGCCAGTATTTATGAAGTACTTGGATATGTTCGTGAAGTACTATATCCTAAAAAGCTGGAAAATGAGATTAGGTTGGACAGCTACATGCCAACTGATGCAGGAACAATGCACTGAATGGCCTCCTCATGTGCTGAAAAATTTCTATGAAGCAACAACTATAGAGATGCATAACTACCCTCCTCTGTGTCTAGGCTGTAACGGTCTGCATGTGCTTAAAACAAACAATTAGGCATTTGCAAACATAACCCAAATATGGCCATAAGCCTTAAATTCCTGAGCACATATGTTTACCTTTGGATTGCCGCCTGCTTCTTTAGCTGTGTATAACATCTGAAGTGCAGATTCTGCCAGCGTCTTGGTCTGGTCCAACAAATTCATCTGCTGCTGATGATTGACAGCCTTTGATGCTGCACCAATTGAGGCCATGGTAAGTGGCTCAAAGTAACTCACCATTTGAGATACCTGTAAAGTTTGTGACATACCCAACCATGAATCAGAAAAGATACTAATTCACTACTGAAGTGTACATTTTGGCAGAAGCACTCAACTGTTTAAGGTAGGATACTAAAATCAAGTACCGAACACTGGAAAACATTTTAAACTTATTCTCTAAAACCTTTGAATTCAAATGCAAACAATGCATTATTTTTGAATATGGAATAGAGGAATTATTAAAAAATCTCAGATTACCAGTATACATTCGAAGAACATGAAGAGAACTGCAAGCACCTTACTTAAGCCTTATTTGACAATAGTAATATTGCTACAGAAAATCATTTAAATCACTTGAGGCCAATGAAGTCAGAACCATATGGAAATGTTACTGTGAGAATAATGTTCGCCAATACATTGGCTTTCAATTCATAATGAAGATAAGGTATTTCTAAAGTGTTAAAATATATTTCAGTTTGCAGTGTTCTTAATCTGGTTTCCGGGAGCTCACATCCCAGAGTCAATTCCTTACATTTGCAATGCTCAATATAACTTGCTTATCCTGGTGACAAATTTGTAAATACCCAAAACTGTTAGGTTTAGGGGAACTGTATTTAGCCAAGAAAGTAAAAACCGGCTCACACATATTAGTCATCGGGAATCTAAACATTAAAGAAAATACTAATACAAAAGTTAGCAGCAACTGAAGGATTTCACGTGTTCTCCTTTAATTTCAGTCTTCAACCTTTTCAATTTTGCCCTTCTCTCTCCTTTGAGCTCAGCACAGGAAGAACACAAGAGGGGTGCTCACTTTCTGAAATGTTTTCAAATCAAAGCATCTGGGCTCTACTTTGTACTGTTCAAAAATCTCTGACTGAGATGAGGGTCTCATGGGTAATTGGCAAGTTGAGTCATAATGTTTTGAAAATTAATAAATGACTCCAGTAATGGATTGAAGTGCCTATTTCTTCGATTTTGAGTAAACTGTCTCAATGTATTGCCCTCCCACAGCTGACTACACATGGTTTTGTACTCAATAGCTATAAGCTTTAATTTTCTACATTTTATTTATAGTTTTAGAAAGTCCACACTTTCTCTGTTACAGAGGAGATGCCAGGAATTTATTGTCCTTTTACCTTGTGTCCTAATTGTGAAGCCTCAGCCCGAGCTGCAGTTGCAACAGGATCAATGAGATTGCTGATTTCTTGAACTGCTCCAGCCATTTGGTCATGTAATGCCTAGTGAAAAATTGGAATAAAAAGTTCAACTTCAGAAGCGACAAAGCAAGGTGACAATGGCCAGATTTTTAAAAAATATAATTTACTGATGTCACTTAAGGAAAATTGATTGACCAAAGCATCAAGAAAAATTCACCAGCTCTTCCACAAACTAGTGGCACAGTATCTTCTAAAAGCAACTAAGGTGGCAAACAGGACCCTGGATTGAACTTGTCATTTGAAATTCTGCATTCTCTAACTCTATGGGACACCTTCACCACTGGGAGTGCCTATCTGCTCTCCCTACTCCTGTCCAGTCTAGGACTTGAACCTTCAACTTAGTGAGGCAATGAAGACCTCTAAGACATTGTTCGTAGCAATTGCTGTTTGAGAAACCACGTGCTCATTTTCACATTTATTTTCTGCTAAGTTCCTTACCTTCGGATTTAGATTTACACTTTACCCTGGTCACCAGATCAGGTCAAACTTAAACTCATGGAAATACTGCCACAATAAGTGTTTAAGAGGTTGGCTAACATAATAGTGCATCTCATCCATGTATCCACAAAACTGGCAAGTGCCAGTTTTTACGTGTGTGGGGTGTGCACGCGGGGTAGGGACGTGTGCGCGTGCGGGAGAGGGGGTAGATATGCATGCGCGGGGTGGGAGTGTGAGAGTGTGCGCGTGTCCGAGAGTGAGAGAGACTGCGTGCGCGCGCGTGTGTGTGTGTGTGCGTGGAGTGAGTGAGTCTACGCATGTGCGTGGACTGAGTGAGTGTGACAGAGAGAGAGAGAGAGAGAGAAGTGCGTGCATTTGGTGGCAGGGGGAGATGTGCGTGCATGTGAGATGGAGGGGGAGGGGAGTGTGCGCATGTGTGTATGGGTGGAGATGTGCATGCGTGTGGGGTGGGTTGGGGGGAGATGTGTGCGCACATGGGCACGAGAAGACATGCCTCTGTGGGGGAGTGGGGATGTGTGCACACGCGGGGGGGGGTATGTGCACGCGCGTCGGGGGGCATGGGTGCATGCACTGGGGTGTGGGGAGATGGGTGCTTGCGATGGGGGGGGAAAGAGAAGATGGGTGCGCGCGCTGGAGGGGGGCAAGATGGATTCATGCGCTGGGGGGGAAGATGGGTGCGTGCGCTGGGGGGGGGAGAAGATGGGTGCGTGCGCTGGGGGGGGGAAGATGGGTACGGGTGCTGGGGGGGGTTGGGAAGATGGGTGCACGTGCTGGAGGGGGTAGGGGAAGATGGGTGCGTATACGGAGGGGGTGAGAGAGGATACATTGTGTCTTGGGGGGGCGATGTGGCTGTATGGGGGAGGGGAGAGATGTGTGTTTGGGGGTGTTGCGTGGATCAATGGTATTACACATTGCTGTATTATGCCTTTGAATTTTGCCACACATTTTGCAGTAAACAACGATTTCTGCTGTTTTCACACATCTTTATATTGAAACAATGAGACACAGAAACATAACTAAGTTGCAGAAGATCATCAAGTGAGGAAAGCAGATGCTGCTCACCTCTTGAGAGATGCCTTCCCGTGGTGCCAACTGCTGACTAATTGCTGCCAAAGATGCCTGGTCAACATCCTTGATGCATTGGTTAAGAACATCAATAGCTTCATCACATTCTCTCTGTCCAGGGGCTTTATCTCTGAAACCAGAAATAAAACATGCAGCATTAATATCATGTTGATGTTTATTATTACACAAAGACCTCCCAAAGCTTTGGAGTAATAAATTTTGAATCATTATTTATCCTAGATCATTTCAATATCGTCAACACTTATTGAAGAAAACGCTACCGATAATTTTAGATTAGATTGGATTATCTACAGTGTGGAAACAGGCCCTTCGGACCAAGTCCACACCGACCCTCTGAAGAGCAACCCACCCTGATCTATTTCCCTCTGACTAATGCACCTAACACTATGGACAATTTAGCATGGCCAATTCACCTGACCTGCACATATTTAGACTTTGGGAGGAAACCCATGCAGACACAGGGAGAATGTGCAAACTCCACACAGTCGCCTGGGGCTGGAATCGAACCAGGGACCCTGGAGCTGTGAGGCAGCAGTGCTGATCACTGAGCCACCGTGCCGCCCTAGGTTTTAGGGGGGAGATATGCGTGAGAGAGGTGGGTGAGAGGAGCCAGTGTAAGTCAGCAAACATCAGGAAATGAGTGATTAGAGTTTGGTGCAAGTTAGTACGTGAGAGGCAGAGTTTATATTTAGAGTTTATGGAGGATGGAAGCTGTATTTTGACATCTTTGCTAGGAACAAGGTCCATTTCAATAAAGCAAGTCAGATTGGAAGAACATATATTTAAAGGCAGCTGCAGCAAAAATAGCTGCAAATGAGACAAGTCAGCTGTTCATTAAAATTCATCTAAACACATCACTATTGTCATATTCAGGATTCAAATTTAAATTTGATTCAAATTCAAAATGTAAAAATATTTCACCTAACAAAATTTAATAGAAGCATTTACAAAAATAGTGTGAACATCAAGGCTGGAGAGTACAACTGTATCAGAAATTACAAAGACAAAGCCCAAAGCACAGAACAGATCACTGTGCTTGGTTGTGTTTTAACATGTTTTTGACATAGGATGACATGCCAGGTCTGAGAAATTTAAATCTGGGATCGTTTTTAATATTGATGGCCCTATTTTTCATGCAAGTTTTGTGGCTATGGAGTTATATTAAATGACATTATGGACATCCACTACTGCAACTCACGGCAGTCTAAGTAAAACTGGGAAGAGTTTGGTTAATAAAATCATCAGAAAAACTAATACAAGATCGTGCTTTTTATAGAAACAGACTTTCCACCATCCTTTGATTTATCCTAAAAGGCCTAGCAAGACACATTGTCCTTTATAGTCCGTGAATACAAAATAACTAACATGAGCACATACAGCTCCTTTAAAGGAGGACATATCATTGGAGTATATACTTTATTTGGAATGGATTGTCAATAGATGGAACAAGCCAAATAATTTAAAAAAAACACTGGGAATGTATTACCGCATCTTACAATAATCTACAGGAGCAAGGCTGAGGAAATTTAAATTTATTCAAAATCTCAGATCAATATTCTAAATACTTAATGCAGCACCAGATAATTTTTAAAACTGAAGTTGTTAGGGCCAACTTTAAATAAAGAAGGAAACAAACTGTTACACAAGCAAGCTTTAGTTTTAAATACAAAGCCTCAAAACAACTGTTAAATGGAGGGAGGTACCTGATGGAAGTTATAAGTTTCTTGATAGAGTCAGAGACCGTTCGAGAATGTCCAGCCAAGACAGACCATTTTGGTGGGTCTTTTGGGTTCACAGCAAGGGAGCGAGCAGTTTGAATGAGACCTGTTGAACTATCCAGCATGGTCTTTGCAGCCACAACAATGGGCTCCATAGCTTTAAGTCCCTGCCACAAAAATGCAAAGATATGCATACATTGTTAGGAAATGTAAAGGACTATTCACATTATTTTATGGACGTTTGCTGAAATAGTCAAAAGTAGAAAGAGCTAGATATTTGGTGCCCTCATATGGACAAGTACTGGAAATTACTGAAAAGCTAAAAAGCTGAAACTGACACAGAAAATATCACCACTTCTGGCAGCATCTGAAGTGTCTTGTTGGACTCAAACCATTAACTTAGTGTCTCTGTATAGATGTTGTCAGAACTGGTGAGTTTCTTCCAGCATTGCATGTGCGCATGTATGCATTATTGGAAATTATTCAGTGATTATCTGCTTGACTGCGCCATTTAATATTTTATGCAAAAGGTGTGAACAACTCATGCAACTACCTGAGCTAGCCTTTGCCTTTAAACCAATTGTATAAGACTGTTGAGGGTAGTTTGCTTCTCTCAGTTCAGTGTGGTCTGATCTCAGTGTGTAAAACCAGAGACTGGAGTCCAACACCATTCATTAGAAAGAAGGAAAAAAAAGAGTAGAAGACTTGATGCTGACTCCACCATTCAGAGGAATCAAACAGGATCTTCAACCTCCACTTTACTTTTCTTACCATTCTCCATACCTCATGATCCCTTAACACACAAAAACCAAAAGTTCTCTGATGAAGGATTTTTTCCTCAAAAATCTATTTACCTGCTCCTCGGATGCTGCCTGACCTGCTGTGCTTTTCCAGCACCACTCTAATCTTGACTCTGATCTCCACCATCTGCAGTACCCACTTTCGCCTACACCAAAACCCTGTCTACCTCACTCAGAAATCTATACAACTGTGGAGGATCCATAATCCTCTGGAATAGGGAATTTCAAATATTTACGACTTAAGTGCAGAAAGTTATTTTCATCCCAATACTCAATGATTGGCTTGGTATCCTTAAACCGTGCCACTATGATCCAGATTTCACAACCAGGGAAACCACCTTTCAGGGTCTACCTTGTTAAGACTGCTCAGCATCTTAAAACTGAGACACTTCAATAGTATATTAGAGATAAATACCTCTAAAACTAGACAAGGTATTCACACTTCCATTCTTCATCACTATCAGCTCTGAATTTATTACTGTTGCCAGCACCAATTAGGTAGATTCTCAGGAGATCTCAAAGTATGATTTTTCTGTCATCACTAGCTTTTTTTGGCCAGCGTTTACAGAATTGACGTGAAGATTTACACATTCTTTTAAATAACAAATGAAGACACTTGATATTCATGTGAGTCAAAGTACTTTTTCTACAACATGGAAGTAGTTTTGTCTATAATATACCTCAGGACTAATCTGAGCTGGAACACTGACAAACTCTGGGTTGGAAGCAAAAGCTGTCAGATTCTCCACTGCTTCAATTAGAGGAACAGTTGCAGCGCGGCAGTTCTCACGGTTCTCATCTGTAAATGTACCATCCAGTGCCTATGGTAACACAAAATGAATAAAGGGTTAAATTGTTCCAGGTTTGGCAGTTTGTCCAAAATAACATATAAATTACGCCCATATTGAAAATAAGGAATTACCTTCATTTTACAGATTGGATTATGTTTTTTTTAAGCATTAAAATGTACCAATTACATTGATCTCTAATGGATCAAACTCTGAAAATCCGAGAGCAGATGGCACTCTAATAAATCCACCACATTCTAACTGAGCAGTAACTTTGTCTAAGAAATAAGACTGACTTTTCCATGGTCAATTCATGACTAGCCAACTAAACCATAAACAATTTGTTACCAAACATCTTTCAGCAAACATTTTTTGGGTGATACCTTGATTGCTTTCACAAGGTTGGCTGTACTATTCGCCACCTCCTTGGCTGATTGAACAAACTGTCTCTTAGCAACAGGATTGGAAGTCTTGGATGAAGCTAGTCGGCAGGCGTTGCACAAGGCAGAAGTATGTTTTGCAACGATAGTGGCAGCAGACAAGACCTAAGTTGAGAAAAATAAAATGAGCCCAAGACTTCTCTCAATGATCTGTGGTGCTTCAAAAGCAAGTTTACAGATAAAAACGTCAATAAGATAAGAATTGACATTACCTGTGACTGTATGCAAGCTGGATCCACTAGGTTCTGACAAGCCATTTGGATCGCTTGATTAGCTCGTGCAAACTGTGCTGGGTCTACTAATCCTTGCTGACCGGCGTGGCTGTTGGGATCAGAGATTCCTACAAGGTATGCTGCCTGGGGGTTAAATTTTTAAAAGATATGAAATCATATTTAAGCAAATATAATTGTCAAATTTCTGTCCCCTCATAAGTTTCTTGCTACCTTCAATCTTGCGGTTATAAAAACAAAACAATCAAATTTCACACCCCTTTTATCAGTCTGGCCAAATGTGAAATTAAACATTTATATTTTCTTTCTTCACATCCATCAGAAATGTCACATGGCAAAACAACATAGTAATGCCTGAGCTAAACAAAATCGGCAAAGTAAAAGGAAAGATACAGGGACCTTTAGCTTAATTCATCAGCTAAATGATTTGAAATTTTTAAAAATCTATTTATACTTCTTTTAATTGCAAGAATTTATATTCCAGTAACTATGAATCATTACTCAGTAGATATGATAATGGTCAAGAATAGAGTGGTGCTCGAACAGCCCAGTCGGCCAGGCAGCATTCAAGGAACAGAAAAATCGACGTTTTGGGCAAAAACACTTCATCAGGACTGTGTCAAGTCAGCAAACACATAGCTGATGCCCAGATGACAACAGTTACTAGTCAAGAGGTTAAATATTTTTAAAAGTCAATCCTGCTTTAAACATATGACATGCCTTAACACACAACATGGAAGTGACTTAAAGGCTCTGCTCATTTTCACTTGGGAACATTTCAGTTTGAAGTAATTTGAATGTTCAGAGTACTGTCATTATTCTACTCTTGAAATGACAATCCTTAATGTAAAGCTCCTGTCAATGCATTTTTGATTTGACATTATTATTTGTCATTCCACTAGATCAGTAGTTTATTCAGATGAAGATTAAGGTTGTCACAATTAGGTCAAAATAAAAATGCAGGGTTATGTGGAGAAAGCTGGGAAGTTTCTCTTGCAGAGACCCATGGGTGTAATAGGCAGAGTGACCTCAGCCTGTGCTGTAGCTGTTCTCGGAATACAAAATTCAAAAAAATGTAATATTCCTTCAGACATGCATTTAGTTAAGAACAGTCAAAAATTATTTGTTGATAGCAAGCTGTATTTGATCAAGTTGCTAATTTATCAAATTGATGCATCCTGATGATTTAGACTTGGGTATAGGGAGCATAATTCTAAAACTTATTAATACTACAAATTTAGATATATTCCTAAACAATGGAAAATAATTTAAAAGACTTGAGATGACAGACAGATTATTGGAATAGGTAAAGATGTGCTTGGAATAATTCAGTTAAATAATTAAGTGTTAATAGATTTTTAAAAGCCATAAAGAACACTTGCAGGAAATCTATTGAAGGGTCTTGATAATCAGAACTACGCACAGGCCAATAAAAAGGCCAATAGAATTTTGAATTTACATAAGGTAAATGCATTAAAAATGCAATTTATAAAGTACATTAATTGAAACCAAAGTGGAGCAGTGTACATAGCAGGCAGGACATTAATGCTATGTAGCAGATAATTTAAACTCATTAGGAGAGAAAACTGAGGTGGTACAGGATATCGGGGTTCTGCCCCCTAAAGAATAGGGAATTGAGATTTATTAAAAGATTTTCATAATTATGAAGAGTTTTACTAGACTATTCTACTTGGTTGAGAAGTCAGAGATGGGGAATCATCAATTAATAAGATCAAGCTCATCAGAAGAGTGAGGGGTAAGGTGAACAAACATTTCTGTAAAGTAGTTGGAACAGGAATACTTCACAAAGTAATAGCAGAAATGAATATACTGCATAGTTGAATTTGAAAAGGTATGCTTATGAGAAACAGTGCATTACTGATGTGAGTGTGCACAGGACAGCAATAGTTGTACATTGCTTGACAAACAGTTGTCACAGATATAATACACTAATCAATGGTTGTAAAGTTAAGAACTTCATATAGATACAACTTTTACATTTGAAAGACCATACTGAACACAGCCCCATTGAGAATCT
The DNA here is from genome assembly GCF_020745735.1 of Hemiscyllium ocellatum. Classification (NCBI taxonomy): domain Eukaryota; kingdom Metazoa; phylum Chordata; class Chondrichthyes; order Orectolobiformes; family Hemiscylliidae; genus Hemiscyllium; species Hemiscyllium ocellatum. The sequence goes on along the minus strand of NC_083401.1, from coordinate 61,212,476 downwards.
TCAAGCAGTGCTTTACATGTACTCATACATCTTTTCCACATATATTTACCTGAGCAGCTGCTTCTGTAAGTCCACACAAAGCCTTGGAGCCAGAGCTTACTGAATCACCAAATGCTGGTAGATCACTGTTCTTGGCATTGTGAGAGATTCCAGTCATTGCCTCTCCAAGAACCTAGAAAATTTAAAAATACTTGCACTTATGTAGTGCTTTTCATGACCACCAGATGTCTCAAAACACTCTTCAGCCAATGAAGAATTAATGATCAGAAGTCACTGTTATAATGTAAGAAATGTAGCTGCTAATTTGCATAGAGCAAACACCCTAAATTTTACAATGATCACATAATCCTTTTTGTTGTTATGTTGCTTGAGGCAGTCAACATTGACCAGAGTACAGGAGATAACTCCCTTACCCTTCTTCAAAGAAAGATTATGGGATGTGTCACATTCAACTGTGTGGATAAATGGAGCCTTAGTTTAACATCTCTCTCAAAAGTTAGCACCAATGATAGTGCATTGATCTCTCCATATATATTATTAACTTTTATTTCTGCGCTCAAGTCCTGATATAGAGCTTAAATCCAGAACATTGTGATTCAGAGGCGACTATGCAAAGTTAATCTTTCTTAAATTCAGGCAATGATGGGAAGAACAAGGAAGCTATACCTTGCAGACACAAAGTTCAGTCAGATTTCTTTTGGAGTAGCCTTTCATTTTGAGAGAGGGTTAGTCTGAATATAAGAGGAATATGTTAGTTATTCACAAGAAAGATAACTTCAGCAAGAAAATTTGATTAGTTCTTGAAGTGTGGAAAGTTTGAAATCCCTTCATTGAAATGATGTGGAGGTGCCAGTATGGCAGCTCTATTTTCTTGTTTAGCTGGACAAGATCTTATGGTACAGACCGAAGAGGTACCAAGTATTATTGGGTGTCCTGGCCAACATTCTGTATCATTGTCACTAGTCGTTTACCTAATTTCTTGTCTGAGAATCTTGCTGCATTGGCTGGCAATTAACAGTGACTGCACTTTCAAAAGATTCTAAAGTCTTTTGACTCACTTTGAGGACATGAAATGTCTTTGATAAGGAAAGTGTGTTTTTCAGAGAGCAAGGTGTTGTCAATTAGACATTAGTAACAATCAGACATTCAGGCAAAATTGACAAAGGCAGCAGGAGAATACAGGACAGAAGATTTTCTTCTTGAAGTTGGAATAAGCCTTTTAAATAAGTTGATGAAAAATCACTTAGCACAGAGCATTGCAAAAGTATGAAATGCACTATTTTGCAGGCCACAGATGTGGTGAAACTATGCATGTTTAAAAGACCTCATGAATTACATATGCCTTCAAGAATGGAAGGTAAACTGGGATTAATGTGGTCTCCCAATGGCTAAGAAAATGACAGAGCAAGCCCAAATGTAGCTCACCTGGTCCCATGCAATTCCCCACACAGTTACTTTTTGTATATGCTTGTTTACATAAATAAATACACTAAGGAAAACGAGGGGACTTTAAGTTCCCTGCAATAATAGAATGTGTGTAATGAGAACATTCACAAAATTTGGGCAGGATATGCTTACGCTTTGCTGAAAAAAGACATTTTGCCTTGGCTTTTCACTTTGCACTCATTACGATAGTTTGCAAGAATTACTGAGAGGTTTGAGCTACAGTAGTTTTATGCTGCTACAATGCAGTAGTGACATGACTGGTGCTCGCCATTAACATGATGCAGCCTTCAAGCCAAAAAGATACTATGCCGATCAAACATTTGATGGTACAGACTTGATTGACCAAAAGGCGGCTTCTGTATTGTATGATTCTATGAGCCATATAGTACATGACTTTCAATGCTGGTGGATTGTATCAAACAGCATTTCCATTCAGTTGTTTGCAACAAACAGCACACTTGTAAAACTAAATAGTGTCTACATTGATAGCACTTGCGAAATAATCCCAAATGGCTGACAACCATTTAGGATCACCAGTCAGGCTCTTCACGCAGATGCACTCTGTGATGGTGCATCTGCGTGATCTGGAAGCTACATATATTAGTACTGAGAGCCCTGTTGTAGATTAGATTCTCTACAGCGTGGAAACAGGCCCTTCGTCCCAACTAGTCCACACCGACCCTCCGAAGAGCAACCCACCCAGACACATTCCCTTACCCCATATTTACCCCTGACTAATGCACCTAACACCAAGGGCAATTTATTATGGCCAATTCACCTAATCTGCATAGATTTAGACTGTGGAGGAAGTCTAAGACTGTGGAGGAAACCCACGCAGACACGGGGAGAATGTGCAAACTCCACACAGACAGTCACCTGAGGCGGGAATTGAACCCGGGTCCCTGGTGCTGTGAGGCAGCAGTACTAACCACTGACCCACCATGCCGCCCGTAGCATACAGGAAAAACATGTACACACATTAGATTTGTTTCAACCAAACAAAATAATTGACAGCTATTCTCTGGTTTATTTCACAGGGAACGGTCATAACCAATCTGAGTTAACCTGCCTGGTTTAAAACGAACAAAATTGGTGGTTAACGGTCAGTCATTGTCTACCTGACACATTCCCAATTAGCAATACCTCTCCTAATCACAGTCCACTTGCTAACCAATGAGAACTCCCTTCTCAGAGTATAGGCTTCATTTTCCCTTCATACTGGTATTTCTTGCAAATTGGCCTGTTAAGTGCAAGGTGAAAGGTTTCAACAAAAGTGTATTTATGTTCAACAGTACCAAATTACTAAAAAGATACTTCATTAATCATGCACTAGAGAAATTGAATTGCGCAGTAAAAGTTAACATAAAAAGTGCCAGTAATATAAAGAAACTAAACTTTTTTGTCAGTAATATACCCATAAGTATGTATTCCAAAGTTAACTAAAATCAATTGTCTGTCAAACAAAATAGTAAAACATGCAGGTTGATCTAGTCAATATGTACTAAAGTCAATTGATCTTTGATGAGCAAAGTATCCAGTGCATACCTTGGAATTTTCCATCACACTGTCAATGCAATCAAAGTAAGATAAGTCATTAATGGCCTCAGTAGGATGATCCAGCATTCCTCGGACAGTCTATAAGAAAAGAAAAGCTTTTCAGGTTTCCGTGATATTTCAGTGAAAAGAGTACCCAAGAAAATACATCATAGCAACATAGCAACACATTGTCTGGTACTACTGCTATTTTGCACTATTAAATCTAAGCACAGTATAACTGCTGCTCATTGTTCATTTTAATTAATTTTAGTTATGTAAATCAACCTCCTCAAAGGATTGGTGGGAATTAAATTTGCTTAACCCTTAGATTGATCTTACATTTACAAAATACACAAATGGCCTATTAAATGTGATAAAATAATTGAGACAGTGGACAGAGGAAGAGAAAATGGAGACTACTGGATGTTCCCAGCATGCTTTTCTTGAAAAAAAACAAATATTCAATCGCTAATTTGACATCCTCATAAGATGAATCTGTAATAAAAATCAGGAGAAAAAGCCAAAACTCACCTTTTGATAATCTAAAGCAATTTGAGACCAACCAGAGGTTTCCAACATCACAAATGCCAGTCTCTAACTTAAATTCACTCCACATGGCACCAAGAAAGGATAAGAGGCAGTGCATACTATAAGATATATTAACTCTGGCAACATTTCAGCAATAGTGCTGAAATAGTGTGCCCTAGCACTTGCCACATCCTTAGACAAGCTGTTCTAGTACAGTAAAGACACTGACTTCTACCTGAATGTGGAAAATTGCTCACTGAGGATTGAACAATGTTCAGGACTACTCATGACTCCTCAGATACTGAAACAGTCCATATCTAAATGCAGCAAAATCTGGACAATAGCTTGGTTTGGGCTGACAAATGTTATTTGCCCACTTATACCACACGGTGCCAGAAACTTTGAATGACATTCTGGTTACTAAGTTGACCAATACCAACATTCTGGGGGGTTACCACTGACCAGGAAGTGAGGACTAGCTATACAAATATGGTGGCTTTGACAGCAGTTCAATCCTGTGAGTAACTCACCTCCCAGTTTCTCAAAGCCTGTCTGCTATCTACAAGGCACAAGTCAGGATTGTGATGCATCTCTCCTCACTTGCCTGGATGAATGTAGCTCCAACAATACTCAAGGAGTTTGACACCATCCAGGAGAAAACAACCTGCTGAACTGACATCACATCCACAGACATTCTATCGTTCCATTGCACAGGAGTGACTTTGCACACCTTCTACAAGATGCACTGCAAAAATTCACCTATGCTCCTTAATTGGCACCTGCCAAACCCATCCTCTATCTCCATCAAATGAACTGTAGCAGTTCGAGGTGGAAGCTCACCACATCCTTCGCGTAGGCAACTAGGATTTGGGCAATAAATGCTAGCCCATCCCTAGACCCCCACATCTCAAATAATTTAAAACAATACATGCAGCACATTGAACAACCCACATTGAACATGCCCTAAGAACATAAGCAACTGACAAAATACATATAATACAAACAATTACAGATGACTAACCACTGGCTCTGCCAAGTGAGAATGAAAATCCACAACACATGCTTCCTGCAGTCAGCTGAAATCCAGAAGTTAAAGTCTTTCTAGAGTTCTCCAGACAACAGCTCCAAGAATTATTTTATTTTTAACCCCGAGTTTTCTTCAAAATTGATTTGTGAGAAATCAATTCTGATCCGAACAGTCTCAATATAAAAATAGCTGTAATTTTTCACGGTTACAGCCCACACACACCAGATGCACAACACATTTCTTCCTCTCTCCAACTAAGTGTTAGAGAACTTGATTAATCAACAAGAAAGTTGGCCAGTCTCAAATCGCCTTATATTGTCAAAAGGGGAGTTTTAGCTATTTCCACTGATTGCTATTACTGATTACTAGGAGGAGGATACCAAATTGGCAGCAATTGAACATTTGTTTTTTTTTAAATTGATGTGCAATGAAGAGAAAATGTAAATTTATTTGGTCAGCTTAAATTGCAGAACAAAAGTTTCTGCTCCACTTTCAAAAGTTACAAGTTTAAAAAGGGATAGCACAAGGTTATTAATTTGTTTAAGTGACAAAAAATGGAATCATGAAACTTTTCTCCCCCAGACTGCAAGCATGCAAACAGACAGAAGTGTTTCCCAAGGATATGTATTCTTATTGATATATATTAATGACCAGCAGCTCAGTATTAAAGGACAAAATTTTAAAGTTTTACTTATAAAAGACCACATGACCAGAAGAATAGGAACAGGAGTAGATAATTTGGCTGTTTCACCATTCAATAGGATCATGACTGATGTGACATTCTTTACGACTACTTTTTCTGCATTTTCCCAGTCACCCTAGACTCTTCTAGTGATCAATATACCACAACCTTAAATATACATAAAGGCTGTGCCCACACAGCTCTTTATAACAAGGAGTTTCAAGGACTCTCGACTCTCGGAGATCATCTTAGTGAATCTTCTCTAAACTGCCTCCAGTGAAATAAACAGCTCTCAGTCCTCCATGCTGTCTCACCAACATCTTAAACAGCTGCAAAAGGACTTTGCTACTCATAACCATTCTGCTTGAGATAAGGGTCAATACTCCACTAACCTTCTTGATTATCTGCTGCACCTGTGTTTCATGCTCAAGTACACCCATGTCCCTTTATATAGCTTTCAACAGTTTTTCTCCATTTAAATGTTATTCTCTTGTTCAATTTGGAAGGGAGACCAAAACAACTTCACATTTTCCACATTCTACTTTATTTGTTAAGTTATTAAGCAGGCAAAAGTTATGTCTCTGTAAATTGTCTGCATCCCTCTTGCCTTTCCACTTGCAAATTTGGTTACACGACATTCATTTCCTTCCTCTAAGTTGTTAATGTACGTTGTAAATACCAGAGGTCCCACAGATCACAGGTCATCAAGCTGGTTCCTAAGATGGTTGGGAACCTTAGGAAGTGTTTTAGAAATGTAAAACAGAGAACATCCATGGACTAGGTGTTAACTATTTTCGATAAAGTCAATCTGAAATATTAATTTTCTTTAGTGTCTCTATAGATGCTGCCTGGACCAGATCACTTCTAGCACTTTTCATTTTTGTTTCATGTTTCTAGCAGTTGTTTATTTGAATATCTAAACTGCTCCAGATCAGGCTTCATTGTAATTAAGATCTTACAATATTAAAATATTACATCCACATTTATTTCCAGTCAATATTTGCCATCATAAATGACCAAGTTTACATTTACAATAGGAACCAACCTGTTAAATCTCTCATGCTGCAATGTCACCCTCCAGCCAATAATATAGTTTTGCTTCTTAACTCCTCAGTCTTTACTGTATCAAATCTCTTCATTATTACAAGTACTTTCAGAATTTTTTTCAGCTATCTAAACTTAAACAATATAAACCAAATTTAGAGAACCTGTCCTCAGAATTAAATAATTTAGAAACTGGGCATCATTCTGGTGAATCTACTCTGTCTGCTCCTTTGTGGAGTCAAAACTAAAGACACTGTTTCGCATAGTGCGTGTTTTGCGATCAAGGCTCTGAACAACCAAAGCATCACTCCCTCATTTTCCCCAGTTTTCTTACCAGGCAGACAAAAATCTGAATTTACAACCTTTTACAAATAAAATGTGCTTTTGAAAAACCCTTTAAAGCTATTTTGTTTAGATACATCGAAGTGCATTGGAAGTATTATTTTCTAAATCTGATCACAGCAACCAAGCACCACCTACTCTTTGTACTTAAGCAATCACTGCAGTCATGCTCTAAGCTCCTGACTAAGTAAGACCACAGAGCCCAAATAGCCATAAGAAAGTAAAAGGCTACAGCAGGTCTTATTTGATGAGATAGTCTACAGAGGGCTACTTAAGAGCCCATGGTGTTGGGAGTAGTATATTAGCACGTACAGATGATTGGCTAACTAATAAGAGTTAGATTTGAGATGAAATGGATATTTTAAATGGTATATAAAATGGATGGCAACCTGCAATCAGTGCTGGGGCCACAATTATTTGCAATATTTATGGAATAAGACTTGGGTAACAAACCTGAAGGTAATAGGTGGAAGGCAAGTAGTGAGGACGACACAAGGAGCCAAAAGAAGGATATAAACTAGTTAAATCAATGGGCAGGAACTTGACAGATGGAAAACGTGATCAAAATGAGGGGATATGCATTCTGGCAGAAATAATAGAAGAGCTGAATATTAGTTAAGACTGCAAAAAAACCTGCATTACAGAAGGATTTGGGAGGCCTTGAGCATGAATCATAAAAAAAATAGCATCTAAGTTCAGCTGATAATAGTGAAGGCAAATGGAGTGTTGGTCCGTATTTCAAAGAAAATGAACATAAATTATGGCACCTTGATAAAACTAGATAAGGCACAAGTCAGACCGCATCTGGAAAACTTAACAGTACCGGTCCCTTATTGAAGGAAGAATATCTGGCATTTGAGATTCACTAGGTTAATCTCAGGTATGGAGGTAAAGGTTGAGTAGGTAGGACTTTGCTCCTCTCTTATGGTCTTGTGAATATGTACTAGCACTTAAACATCTTTGCATGGACTGTAAATTATGAAATTATGCATAAATTGTTGATTTAAACTGAAAAAATAAATTCTCCAAAGACCTGCTGAAGTACACACTGAAAACACAAGGAATAGCAGCAGTTCGTTACTTACCTCAAGCTCACGGAGAGCATTATCACATTCCTTCTGTCCTGGAGCTTGCTGTGTGCACATTGTAATCAGCTGATTGATGCTCTCAGTCACAGCTCTATATTGTAAAAAACATACAAAACAAATAGTTTACAACCGTGTATAAAATTCACATTGCAGATGAATTAAATTGCAAACTCCAATTTCCATATTCAATGGGTTAGACTTTTTGCAGAAAGAAACAAGTCTGAAATGCATGGCCTAGATTTTAAATTTAGGCTTGCCTATTTTTCAGAATGATTGAATTTTAAATCAGAAAAATCATATCAATCTCTGCCATTGCTTGTTTAGGCTTTCAAAGTTTACATATTTTCCAAACATCCAGTTAATTTTATTAAAAAAGCAAATGAACATCATTTATTTGTGTGCATAGAGTCAGAATCATACAGCAGATCCTTCGGTCCAACTCATTTGCGTCAACCAGACATCCCAATCCGACCTAGTCCCATTTGCCAGCATTTGGCCCATATCCCCTCCAGATCATATGTTCAACCAGATACTTTTAAAATGTTGTAATTGAACCTGTGCCCACCACATCCTCTGGGAGCTCATTCCGTACACCACCACCGCCCATGTGAAAAAGGTGTTTTTAAATCTTTCCCCTCTTACTGTAAACCTATGCCCTCGAGTTTTGGGCTCCCTAATCACTGGAAAAAAGCCTTGACTATTCACCCTATCCATGCCCCTCAAGATTTTATAAACCTCTACTGGGTCATCCCATAGCTTCCTACACAGCAGCAAGAAAAAGAAACTGGATGTTTGAATTCAGTTGAGCTCTGTGCATTTCCTTTATGTATTGACAGAATAGCAGATTGTGCTAAGGCTTTCACAATGGTTTTGCATTGTTTTGCATTAAAATGCAAAGGTTTTGCCTCTTTAACCTCAGCTACTGTAGAGGCATTGGTAGCAATAATTTGTTTTGTGGCATCTTAAAAAGTTGCTGAATTTGACAGCTGTTCTATTTCATTTTCATGTGAAATGACAAAATTCTCTTCCTGAAACCAGTTTTTCTAAAATCAAATGAAAGTTTTGTTCAAACGATATTGCATTTTCAACACCGTTTCTTTTTATTCCAACATCTACAGTTTTAGCATGATCCCTTTGGCAGTACTACAGTTGTTCACACAAGACTGTTACTGTGCAGGATGAGTTACAAATAACATGCCAAGTTAGGGCACTGGGTTGCAGAAGACTGGCCATTTAAGGAAGCAAAACACAAAATATCAAACACAATTACTCATTTCAGGCTTACCGTGCAGCTGCAGCAAGTTGATTTTTGATGTTGGGAGCTGTCGGATCAGCAGAGAGCGCTTTGGCTGCTAGAAGCAACTTGCTCGATGCCATTGAAATACTCTTCAGATTTCCAATTACCTGAGCCTGGTCTTCTTTGTCCTGTGGAAACACAAAGGTCAAGTGGGAACCAAAATTAAAATTTTGATCAAATCCACGTGTTGAGTTTTAAAACAGGCTGAAAAAGAGAGGACAGATTCTTGAAATATTTTCATGAGCTCTCTCACCAGTATTATGTTCACCCCTCCTGAAACCTTGGTTAGGGTATTTATTTTATTGATATTTGCCACCATCCACTAGGTTGGCAAGTTGTTGCTATTCATGCTAATTCTAGACTTTCAATGGGCATCTCACCCAGTTATCATATACAGACAGGACAGTCATGTTGAGACTTGCTCTCATCTGGTGTACATCTGAGCTCATTTATGTATAGGCCTTAAGACAGAAGCAATGGAAACTTAGATAATTTGCCCTGTAAAAGCTCTATGGCCATCAGCTAACGCCTCAATTTTGCTGCTGTGTAGTAAACATCCATGCTAGTCAAATGTCAGCTTGGCTCAATCTCTGAACATGGAGGCGAAATGCAGGGACAACTGAGTTTGATATCATTGATAACCCAAAAAGCATACCAAATCCTAAAAATAATTATGCACAAAGAAAAAATTAATTTTAATAGTTTGTTAATAGCTGACAGAAATAAGTAGTTTAAAGCAAAGTCATTAAAATAATGAGTGATGGGAAATGAGAAGAAATGTTTTAACACTGGGAATCATTAGAATATATTTTGCACAAATGATTATGAAATCAACATCTATTACAAATAAATTTATACCAATACATGAAAAGGAAATACTTTTTCAGCAAGGTACATGAAAACAAATTGAAAAGTGAGCACCAGGAAAAGCTTCAAGTGGTCCCCTTCTGAGCTGACACATCCAAACAGCCGAAAGCTATCATAATGGTATTAGGTGAAATCTTCCCTACCAGCAAGTTCATGTTTGACCATCTAATGACCCTGTCTTTTAAATCAGAAGTGAAATGCTACTCGAGCCAACTCATAAAAGAGTATTATAAAACCACACAACGTATGAGACATTGATTGATCAGAATAGGTACAGTTTTGAAGTTTTGAAGTTTTTCTGTTGGACGCCTTTGGGAGGTTTAGGTTGTCAGACTAGAAACTGTTTCATCTATAGCACTGCCTAGCAAAGTTTCTTACCTTGGACTGACCAGCCATTTCAACACCAGCCTGTAGGAATTCATCAAAATCTTTGCCAAATTTGCCAGACGCCTTTGCCAGATCTTGTGTGGTTCCACGAGATGCTTGAACTAACTCGTTGGCAGACTGATTCAAACCAACTGCTGCTTCATTTAGATGCCCTTGAGCCTCTTGAAAGTTCTTGGCACTTGGTGGGAACTAAAAATTAATCAAGTATTTATAACATAATAGAATCTCCTCTAACATCTACAAAAATAAAAGCTTTCAAATTTGGTATGAATGCCAAGCAACTTTGTGCCAAGCATAGGCAGAAAGATTTCATACATAGGATAATGAAACATGCATATGACAATGAAATTTAAAACAAACACTTCTGTAAAGTTAAATTAAATATCCTCCCTGCTTTTGAAAGTGCAACATGTCAAAATCTAAGATCCATCCTTAAGGCAATGTTCAATGTTACAAGAGTGCCACAAATTCAACTTTGATAAGAGCACTAATTGGTTGGCTAATTTCATAAATTGTGTGGCGGCACAGTAGTTAGCACTGCTGCCTCACAGCACCAGAGACCCTGGTTCAATTCCCACCTCAGACGACTGACTGTGTGGAGTTTGCACGTTCTCCCAGTGTCTGTGTGGGTTTCCTCTGGGTGCTCCGGTCTCCTCCAACAGCCCAAAGATGTGCGGGTCAGGTGAATTGGCCGTGCTAAATTGCCCGTAGTGTTAGGTAAGGGGTAAATGCAGGGGTATGGGTGGGTTGCGCTTTGGCGGGTCGGTGTGGACTTGTTCGGCCGAAGGGCCTGTTTCCACACTAAGTCATCTAATCTAATCTAAAAAAATAAAGTGACCTCAAAATGCCAGTTGACCCAATCTCAATATTTTATACAACCAAGTTAATTTCTTCTTAGGTTTCTAAAATTGTCTTGACTGAAACTAATCTCTCTTGGGGCAAAATCTAAGGTTAGATATATTTAAAATGTTATCTAACTTTGTATCACCAGTTTTATTTACAAGTTGCCTCGGTTACTTACTGAGCTTGCAAGTAGTCTTTTGCTGGCCTCACCAACAGTTCTTAAAGCTGCGTCAACATCTCTTTGGCCTGGCAAGCAATTCACACATCTGTTCAGAGCATTCGATACAGCCTTTGCCACCTATGTGAAGAAAAGTGAACAATCATATATCTCTGTCATAAACCCTGAGGTTTCTACATTCTTGGAAGAGCAGAGTCAGATTAGAACAAGTCAAAATGGAGTTAATAAGGGGAGGTCGTGCCTGACAAACCTGTTGGAATTCTTTGAAAAGGTGTCAATTAGGTTAGACCAGGGAAACCCAGTGGATGCAGTCTATCTAGACTTCCAAAAGGCCTTTGATAAATTGCCACACGGGAGGCCGCTGAGCAAGGTGAGGGCCCATGGTGTTTGAGGTGAGCTACTGGTATGGATTGAGGATTGTCTGTCTGACAGAAGGCAGAGAGTTGGGATAAAAGGTTCTTTTTCGAATGGCAGCCGGTGACAAGCAGTGTCCCACAGGGTTCAGTGTTGGGGCCGCAGTTGTTCACGTTATATATTAATGATCTGGATGAAGGGTCTGGGGGCATTCTAGCGAAGTTTGCCGATGATATGAAGTTAGGTGGACAGGCAGGTAGTACTGAGGAAGTGGGGAGGCTGCAGAAGGATCTAGACAGTTTGGGAGAGTGGTCCAGGAAATGGCTGATGGAATTCAATGTGAGCAAATGTGAGGTCTTGCACTTTGGAAAAAAGCATACAAGCATGGACTATTTTCTAAATGGTGAGAAAATTAGTAAAGCCAAAGTACAAAGGGATCTGGGAGTGCTAGTCGAGGATTCTCTAAAGGTAAACATGGTTGAGTCCGTGATTAAGAAAGCGAATGCAATGTCGTCACTTATCTCAAGAGAGTTGGAATATAAAAGCTCCGTGGTGCTCCTGAGACTTTATAAAGCTCTGATTAGGCCCCATTTGGAGTACTGTGTCCAGTTTTGGTCCCCATACCTCAGGAAGGGACATACTGGCACTGGAGCGTGTCCAGTGGGGAATCACATGGATGATCCCTGGAATGGTAGGTCTAACATACGAGGAATGGCTGAGGATCCTGGGATTGTATTCATTGGAGTTTAGAAGATTAAGGGGAGATGTAATCGAAACTTACAAGATAATACATGGCTTGGAAAGGGTGGATGCTAGGAAATTGTTTCCGTTAGGCGAGGAGACTAGGACCCGTGGACACAGCCTTAGAATTAGAAGGGGTCAATTAAAAACAGAAATGCGGAGACATTTCTTCAGCCAGAGAGTGGTGGGCCTGTGGAATTCATTGCCGCAAAGTGCATTGGAGGCTGGGACGCTAAATGTCTTCAAGGCAGAGATTGATAAATTCTTGATGTCACAAGGAATTAAGGGCAACGGGGAGAACGCTGGTAAGTGGAATTGAAATGCCCATCAGCCATGATTGAACGGCGGAGTGGACTCGATGGGCCGAATGGCCTTACTTCCACTCCTATGTCTTATGGTCTTCTGAGGACACAATTAGCTCTACCTTTCTTTTAAAACAACAAAAAAGACAGGCTAATCACTAATGGTCCAACATTAATTTTTTTATTTAGGATGTATTACACAAAATATAGACAAAACAGCATGATACAGCCGCACAAAATACAATGAATATGCTGTAAAACAGGAATTAACTTTGGGGGAAAAATGTGATATGTCTCTGTGCCAGTTAATAAAGCCTTACAAATGCTGGTCTATAGCATAGCATGAACATGTAACCAACTAAATGTAAGAGGTGATTTGCAATACAGAGTTTGCTTCTAGGTTTAGATTTACTAATTGGTTCAGCTTAGGGATTCCAGTTGTGATAGTTGTTTGCTTCTAAAAGACAGCTCAGCTGGGGGATAGGTCTTTGAGCCAGAGAAATACAACATAGAACAATCTTTGGTCCAATTGTACCATGCTGACCAGGTTTCCCAAACTAAACTAGCCCAACTTGCCAACATTTGGCCTATAATCCTCTATACCTCTCATACATGCACCTGTCTCCAACTAACTTATACAACAAAAGTATTCCACTCTGCTAAGCATAGCAAGCTTCTTTCAAAATCTAACAATCTTAAAGAATTAAACACTGAAAGAGTTGGCTATATTGAAGGGATGTGAAAGGGATTAGTTAGATCGGTTGACTGAATGGCTGGTTTGCAATATAGTGTGTTGCCAACAGTATGGGTTGAATTCCCACACCTGTTGAGGTTACCATGAAGGATTCTCCTTCTCAACCTTTGCCCTCACCTGAGGTGTGGTGACTCTCAAGTTAAACCACCACCAGTCATCTCTGTAACGAGTGCAGCACCACGGTCTGCTTCTACCTTTTTACCTATTAGATACTAAATACCTGAAAACACCTGCAACATTTTAAAGGCGGAATTTATTGTAAAGGATAGATTGCTTAAAATAGATAAACTGATGAACATGTTTACTTGTGGATCAAGACAAAGGATTGTTATAATTTATACATGAGACTTGGATGAAGGGACAGAAGTTCTGGTTGCTAAATATGATGATAACACAAAGATGGGAAGACAAAGAATTGAAAGGAGGCTGCCAAAGGATATGGGCAGGTTAAATGAGCAGGCAAAGATCTGGTAATTTGAGCATAATGTGGGAAAACGTGGATCTGGCCAGTGTGGAAGGAAGAATGAAAAAGCATTTTATCAAAAAGGGAAATTGCAAAGGGACAAGAATGTCCTAATGCATGAATCACAAAGTGTTAGCATGCAGCTACAGCAAGAAATCAGCAAAGCTAACAGAATATTATTAAACATAAAAGTAGGGAGCTTATACTTTAGCTATACAGGGCGCTGATGAGACCACATTTGGAATACTATGCACAGAACTGGTCTCCTTAATTAAGGATGGAATAAACACTTCGTAAGCAGTTCAGAGAAGCTTTATTAGATTAATATTGGAATGGGCAGATATTCTTATGAGGTAAGGTTGTATAGTCTAGGCTTAAATCCACTTGAGTTTAGAAGAGGGATTTATTTGAAACAGTGATGAATATGAAGGATCATGACAGGATGGATGTGAAAAGGATGTGCGCTCTTTTGGGCAGAATCTAGAACTAGGGGTCATCGTCCAAAATGACACTAATAAGGAGCAAAATGTTATAAGTTTTTCATTTTTTCAAACTCTTTCTCAAAAGGTGGAGGAAGCAGATGCTTTAAGTATTTTGAAGCCAGACTCTTGATCAGCAGTGGGGGGAGAAACCTATCAGGATTTGGTAGGAAAGTGGAGTTACAATCTGCATTGAATGGTGGAGCAGACCTGAGGGGCCCACTGGCCTATTCTATCCCTTCAAATGAATTTGATGGAGAACAGTGACAGTGACAAACACCCTTCTCCCCATTCCATCTCACTTGTCCGAATGCTGTTCCCTCTAAACTGGATGCCAATCAGCTGCTTCAAGGTTCTATGCATGGTGATTGGCCGATGCCACTTGCAGCACTAACTCTCCATTCCAGAATCCACTGTCATACACAGACTTGAAGTTCACAGACAAAAACAAAATTAAGGGAACACTGCATCTAATCCCTACTGGTGCGAATTTCTCACCCACTGAGACTAGTCTGGTTATACTGACAGACAGCATCAAGAAATAATGCTTAATAACACCAACCTGTGCCAGTCGTTGCTGGTTTTCAGGATCATTTGGTTTTGCCATAGCTTTCCGAGCCTCTTCAATTAGATTACTGGATTTATCCATAACATCACCAGCGCATTCCAACATGGCAGTCTGGGCCTGTGGATCAGTAGTATTGGCTGCAACACCACGGGCAGCTGAACCAAGGGCTTTTAAGGCTTGAGCAACTTCTCTTGAGGCCAATCCTGAAATGGCATTTATAAAAATCTCACATGATTATCATTTTCGTTTGACACTTGGTCCTTTCAAGTTAGTCAATGTCACCAGGAAGACTTAGTTTCTATTTTAAAGCACAGCATGGCAGATGCTGAAGATTTGAAATAAAAACAAAGTGATAGAGAAATCCAGGAGGTCTAGTAACTTAAGTGGAGAGAAACAAAGTTAACACAATGTCATATCAGGTTCAGATTCTTGTGAGACAAGGGAATCAATCAACTTCTGCCTTTAAAATATGTACTGATCTCACCTCTGCTGCCTTCTGAGGTAGGGAATTCCAACACTGCACAACTCTCAGGGGAAAAAAAATCTGTTTGATGAGAGTTAGCCCTAATTTTAAAACAATACCCCTCCCCTTCCACATCATTTCCTGCAGTTTTGCAGTGACCCACAAGATGTGACCTTTATCTTTCACCTTAGTATTTATCACCTCACTCTGGGCCACCTGTAATTTCCCTCTCTCATCCCTCCCAATTTCTAATAAAATCCATTGACCAGGAATATAAATTACCACACAAATATCAATTTCTTATTTTTCTCTGCCCTGGAATGAAGTCAATTGAGAATAATTTCCATCTCCATTTCTCCCACCACTATGCAAACTGTTACCTTGGCAAAAGTTAGGCAACACTTTGCCAGACAGGATTAAGGAAAACCCCGAGGGATTTTATAAGTCTATTAAGAGTAATAAGATTACAGGGAAAGAGTGGAGCCTATTAGATACCAAAGGGTCAATCTGTACAGGGAGAAGGAGGACGTGGGTGAGGTCTTCAATGAATACTTCTCACCTGCATCACAAAAGAGAAAGACATCATACCTAGAGATTTCTGTCTGGTTGGAGAGGTTTTAGAGATTTTAAGATTAATGAGGAAGCATTGAAACTTTTAAATAGGCTTAATTAAATGTACACAAATCTCCAGAGGTGCATCCTCAATTGCTATGGGAGGCAAGAAAGGAAATTGCAGGGGTTCTGGTGGAGGTAGAACAGTAAAATCCCTACGATGCAGAGAGAGAGACACAATTTGGTCCATTGAGTCTGGCCCTTCTGAAGAGGATCCTATTTAATATTTCACCGGTCATAGGTGAAGTGCCAAATGACTGGAGAATAACTAACGTGGTTCTTTTGTTCAAGAAGGGCAATAGGGAAAAGCCAGGAAAAGACCAGTTAATCTGACTAAGGGTCATGTCAGTGTTAGGGTATTTCTGGGGGAAAAAAAATAGAGGAACAGGATTAATCAACAACGGAAAGACAGGAATTGATCAGGGATAAACAAAATGGATTTGTTGGAGGGAGATTTGTTGAACTAATTCACCTAAGTCTTTTGAAAAGATGACTAAATATATTGATGAAAGTAGCGCAGTTGATGGTTGTTTACATGGACTTCAGTATGGATTTTGAGAGTGTCCCATATGGAAGGCTGGTCCAAAAGGTAAGATCCCATGAGACCTAAGGGAAGTTGGCAAACTGAATGCAAAATTAGCTAACAATAAGATGCAAAAAGGTGGTAAAGGGTTGTTTTTATGAGTGGGAGCCTGTGACCAGCGGTGTATCACAGGGATCAGTGCTGGGACCTTTGCTGTTATTATGTACATTAAAAACTTGCATGTGAATGTTGAAGGTATAATTAGTAATTTGCAGATGACAAAAATTACTGGTGTTGTTAGCGAGGAGGATGCTCTCAAAGTATAGTCTGATATTAATCAGCTGGTAAAGTGGGTAAAGCAATGGCAAATGAAATTTAATCCTGATAAGTGAGATGATGCATTTTGGGAAGCCTAATAAGGGAAGGATATACCGAGGAGTATTAAGGAACAAAGTGTACAAGACCATAAATCCTTGAAGGTGCAAGCACAGGTAGATACAATGACGAAGGAGGCATAGGGGACGCTTTCCTTCATTAGCTGGGGAGTAGAACACAGGAGCAGGGATGTCTTGTTGCAACTTTATAGGGCACTGTTTAGGCCACAAATGGAATACTGTATGGCGTTCTGGTCATCGCACTATCGGAAGGATGTGATTGCACTGAAGACAATGCAGGCGAGGTTCACCCGGATGTTGTCTGGAATGGAAAACCTCAGTCATGAGGAGAGACTGGATAAGCTGAATTTGTTTTCCATTGAGCAGAGGGGGCTGAGGGAGGTTCTAATTGAAACATACAAAATTACAAGAAGCATAGAGAGTAGGAGGTTGTGAGAATCTTTCTCCCCATGGCAGATATGTCTACAAACAGAGGATATAAATTTAAGATGAGGAGTAAGTGGTTTAGAGGGGATCTGCGGAATTCTTTATCATCCAGGTGGTGATATAAATATAGGCCACACTGCCTGAGGGGATGACAGAGGCAGGTACTCTCAACATTTAAGAAGCATCTGAACAAGAATTTATAATGCCAGGCTAATGATCAAGTGCAGGTAAATGGGATTAGTATAGAGTCATAGAGATGAACAGCATGGAAACAGACCCTTCGGTCCAACTCATCCATGCCAACCAGATATCCCAACCCAATCTAGTCCCACCTGCCAGCACCTGGCCCATATCCCTCCAAACCCTTCCTATTCATATACCCATCCAAAATGCCTCTTAAAATGTTTCAATTGTACTAGCCTCCACCACTTCCTCTGGCAGCTCATTCCACACACGTACCACCCTCTGCATGAAAAAGTTGCCCCTTAGGTCTCTTTTATATCTTTTCCCTCTCACCCTAAACCAATGCCCTCTAGTTCTGGACTCCCTGACCTCAGGGAAAAGACTTTGCCTATTTACCCTATCCAACACACAGTGGGCCAACAGCTTGTTTCTGTGCTGTAAGATTGTGACTATTCTTGATCAGCATGACTGAATAGCACACTTGTGTTTATTTGCTGAGCAGCACGCACAACTTTCCACAACATGAACAAATAAAATCACAAGAACACCCCTTGATTTCACTGCTAATGGTTCAGTTAATTTCAGTTAGTCTTTCAGAGTCTTGTGTTTCCATACTATGCCTTCAAATAGTGAAGTTTCCTGCAGCAGGAAGAAGCAGGAAGATATAATTAAACTGCTTTCCTGTCAAGCAATTTTGGGCAGTTTTTTCCGGTTGATGAACAGCAAGCGTAGCAATCCAAGCAGTTCCACATATTGTTACAGCTGTTGGTGATATGCTAACATCGGTAGTTGCCATCATGAATGAATTTGTTTGAGTGACTGAACATCTGTTTTACGAAAGGATGCACCAACCCAAAGGTCATTTTCTTGGGACGACCAATTGATAAATCTTCTTGATTTTTGTTTACCTTGACAAACAACAAGGCTTGCAGAAAGGAAGTGAAAGACCAGAGATGACATGTAATAAATGTATGGTTAACAGAAATTTACCCCCCAACTTCCTCTCTCAGTTGGAATGACCAAGAAAGAATGAGTGCAGGATTTTCCATTCTGACAGAAATGGCAGTTTATACATGACCAGATGGCAAGATTTATTATTTTTAAACAGCTCTAATCGCGATACAGGCTCATTATACAAATGAATTTGGGAAGAGAAATTGACCAAAGTGAATATATTTATTCACTGGTACGTTCTAAGCATCTTAGAAAATAAACTTTCATCTAGAACCTCAACAAAATGAAGCAGTCATATTAATAGAACCAAGTCACTATTACTTCCCCTAATGGAGGAATCTTGAGAATATGGTGGAATGTGACATTGGTTACAATGTTCGAGAGCTCCCTGCATCACCTGTTTCGAGGAAGGCCCTTGTGCTGCTCAGACATTTGTTGCCAATGGTGGGCCAGCTGCTAGAAATCAAAGTCCACCAAAGAAGCCCCACGATTAAGAGCTACTGACCAGAGGCTGATTATTCTTTTATATGCAGCAGCGCCATCAGGAAAGCCTTGGTTAGTGCCATATCTACACCCAGTCAAGGACCCAGATCAAAAGTGGACTCAGGCACCGTTCAAGAATATAGGTGAGGAGGTCAGCAGTAAGAACAGTGGGATGGTTCTAAGCAAAGCCTCTCCTCTCATCAGGCATTGGATTTGCTCGACATGCTCCCCACACAATAAACCCCACTCTTGCTGCTAAACCTGCCTCAATCAAGTGGAGATAGGAAGTGGCAGGGACCGACACTGCCACCTGATTAAATACACAGAGTCATCAAATTTGCCACAGAGGAAGCATAACATTTTGTCTAAAGGTACAATTTGAAGTATTTTACAAGCACTACAGTTTGGAACCTTAGAAAACTGGAAAGCTAGACTCTCAGTTCCATGAAGAGGGTGGGTGGGTTGTTAGGGACAATACAAAGAAAGGACATTCCATCCATGCCATAATCCTGCCTTCCATTACATTCATGTTATATTTACAACAGGCTGAGAGGAAGAGAGAGAGAAATGTACTTGCCAGGTAGTAAAACAAGTTAGCATGATTGAAGCCAACAAAATTTTAGTTATCCTTTAAGTTTAAATACTCATTAAAAACTTGAAGAAAAAAAAAATCAGTCACAAGAATTGTTAAATGTGTACATAGCTCTTGAATAATAGATGCGTTCAAATTCTTGGCATAAACAAGAATCACCTCTCTTTAGCCACTCCCTCAGAAAAAAACAAATCAGTTGAAAATAGTTTCTACTTGAGATCTAAACAGAAGTTCTAAAATACTCCATGCCTTTTGTCTTTCAGAATTAGGAAAAACAAAAGCATATTATCATCTTACACAAAAAAAAATCAGAGAAGCATTCTGTTGCACTTTGGGTATTTCTGCACAGGGCATGTGTACAAATGGCAGTTCCTGAGTTTTGTAGGACTCTATGGGGATACTCAAGCTGCTTCTGCCAACTGAGTGCTCAGCCTGGGCAGTCAATCTACTCCAAGTCTAGTCTTTTGAGAAAGACTAAGCATCATATCTAAAAACATCCAAATGAGACACAAAGGACATTCATAGGTAAGTAACTGATATTACCGTGAAATATGTAAATTGTTATAGATATCAGGAATTTCATAGCTGTCAAAGTCATTTGGGAAATAGATTTTCTGAAATTTATGAGTACCTGTCCAAATAAGGTGGAAGAAATTTGTAAACAAAGAAGTTGTGACTAACAGTTGGCCAGCACACCTTTAACCAACCAGGTGGGGCTTGACAAACTTAAAACAGGTTTAATACACTTGCAAGATCTTAGGATGAGCTTCATGCACACAGCAACACCAAGGCAACAACTGTCTGCTTTTCCAGTTAGGTGTGGCTATGCCCAAAGCCATGGCTGCAATTGCAGACTTAAAGCCAGGTTTAAGAGGCTAAGGCATCTTAACACTACTAACGCCTTCACTGTGTCTTTCGGCTGTGATACTCAGTCTTCCTTTGTGTATTTAAGTATTCTAGCTTTATTTTGTCTCACCTCTTCTTTGTTTTACTTTTCAGCTCCTTCAAATTGATTTCTATGGGTGATCAGCAAGGTGTACATGTAACAGAAAAATCTGCCCAGAGCTACAGTCAGTTCAATCTGCATTCTTTTGAATGTGCTGTTGGCAAATAGCGGACATAAACACCTGAAAGCCTCATTTTCAGGTAACAGTACAAAACACTTAGAGAAAAATAATTCTGGCAGAGGTTAGGTTGAGTGAGCCGTGATGTTTTGAGACCGACAGAGGACAGCAATTAAGTACAATGGGAAGGGAATTGAACCCAGAGGCATGTATGAAAGGAATACAGCGATAAAGATAACATGGTTGTCCCAATGGAAGGAGACGTTATCTAAGTAATACTGTAATAATGCATTATGCTATTTATTTGGGACCACAAATAATATGCAGATATGGGAGAAATTTAAACTTTATCAATTTAAATGGAATCCAGATGCATTATTTTATAGGGAAAAATATTATGTACAATATTGTACTCTGTTACCTGAATTACACGATAGCCTACTACTACAAAGTCTAATTGCTGACATCATGCATAATTTCATTCAGTGTTACTATTATGCAGTGCATAGATTAGAAAGCTAGCTTTGTCAGTCTAAACATTCTGACTGGTATTTTCTTCCCCATTTCAAGATTGAACAAGTTAAAATAAATTATGAAAAATTTTAATGTAAATCATTAAAAATGCAGTATATTCAAGTGTTTCATGTTCCTAAAAATCTGCTGAAAAATGTAGAGTCAGGTTAAAAAAAAATCAATATTGGAAGGGTGAAAAGATCCTCTAAGTTTGTAACTGGAATGACATTCTATATTTATTTAATTGCCAGCTCAATCAAGGTCTTGAACACATTTTATATATTTGAACTGTCTGTAGTTTCTTGCAATATTCTATAATCATCCAACATACCAGTGTAATTCTCATTTCCTTGTGTGACTGCACTCAGTAGCTTAGCTACAGAAGCACCGACCATCTTGGTGCTACTGCCCAAATCCTGCGAACACTTTTCCAGCTGCCAACAATAAATAAAGGAAGTTATTTGTCATTATAACTATGTAACTAGGAACAAGTTATTATTTGGTGATGCACAGGTATGTTTATCATAAGAGAATCTGAACATGCAGTATGGCACGACTAAAAGCAATTGCTTAAGCATCATGATAGATGAAGAAGTTAAATCAATGTATTTTTGATATTAGTCAAATATATAATTCACTGTTATTTTCACATTTCTGAAGTGCCTAATATTCACACCCGATTTACAATGTACTGACAGTGTCAGTGACCACTATGTTTTGCGTGTAACATGGTGATGGGACACAATATTACAACAATTTTCTCCCTCCACCTTCCACTTGAAATGCACTCTCTCAACACACATTCAAGGTGGCAGGACACCATCACCTTCTCAAGCGCAATTGAGGGTGGCTTTGCGAGTAACATACACATCCTGGGGGAGTGGCGATGGTGGCTGGGATGGGAGAGACAGGAAAGAAAGCAAGAAAATACTCTCCTACAGGAATGTAATTGTAAAATATAATGGAGCTCAGGAAAATGATGCTGTTCAATAATGAATGACAGAGGTGAAATTTAGTATATTTAAATTTCAGCAAGGCTCTCTT